>NC_133379.1:14763202-14784697 GCF_049309525.1 Garra rufa | reverse complement strand
ATCAAAACACGGGAAAACAAACACGGGAAGAAACGCTCAGAAATGCAGCCGGGGCAATACAAGACTTCGCAAAGAGTTAGGTGTGAGAGTGGCTTATATGCAGTGTGTGTGAATGAGCTGCAGGTGTGAGCAGTGATGAGTGCAGTGGCTTGTGGGGGATGAAGTCCATGATGAGTGGTGCAAGAGTACTGATAATGGAGGCTCAATCGTGACAGAAGCGTTATTATAGATTATGGACTTGTATTTAAGTTAAAAATGTCTTAATGATGGATTTGTTTTTTCTTTTGTGTCTTCTCAGGATGTGAACTGATGGACTGGAGTGGTGTGGGTTACTTGTGGATTATTGTAATGTTTTTATCAGCTGTTTGGACTCTCATTCTGACGGCACCCATTCACTGCAGAGGATCCATTGGTGAGACACTGATGGAATCACACATTTATACAAATCTGATGAAAAAACAAACTCATGCTAATGTTTAATGGCCCAAGGGTGAGCACATTTTCAGTTCGGGCTGAACTATTCCTTGCATTGTTTACATTGTTATGTGCACATCCTTCATGTTTTCTTAAAGAAAAAGGTTTCAGTTTTGCAGCTACTTTGAACCCAAACCCAAGAAATGACACACATATCCCAAACTAAAACAGTTTATGAATCCTTTGGATTCGTACAGAATTGCTCCTCCGTGTTAACAGATTAATGTTCAGAATACTTTGTTGCAGTCAAGGTAAAGGAATTGTCCACATTGTAGGATTTTCATGTTTTCATGATCCTTTATTGAAGATGTGGCCGTTCCTGCATGAGGATGGGGATAGACCAGTGGCCTTCACACACACACACACACACACACACACACACACACACACACACACACACACACACACACACACACACACACACACACACACACACACACACACACACACACACACACACACACACACACACACACAACACACACACACACACTGATCATCTGAGAGACTACTGGTGTCTGATTCCACACATCATGTCAACTTTTTCCCACTGCACTTCTTATCAGGTTTCAGACATTATTGTGTCTACCTGTAGAGTTCTCTGCTGTATTGTTCTGTATGACCTTCTGTCATTTTACTGTAAAACACTGTGATAGGAATGCTCAAGGAATTTGTCCCAGAAATTGGAATGACTAGTTTAGTACTATTAGTTGCTCATGGAGTAAATTTCCCAATCAGCCCATATGAAACCGACTCAGACGCTCAGCGTTTACTGTGTCAGTAGACTGTGTGAAGGAGAGAGGAGCGGCTTGAGTAAATCTCCGCTCCACCATCTGCTTTGACAGCTCGGTGACATTGGATTGAGTGGCAAATCCACATCAGCTGCGTCACCGTCCAGCCTGTCCTTCTCTCCAGACAGACGCCTGCAACAAATCTCCACCTCCTTCAGACTCCTCTCTGATTTCTGCCAACAAGAGAGGAGAAAGTGTCTCAGCCTCAAGTGTCTATCATGTGTTGAAGCATCCCAACATCCATGAAATACAGGACTGGAAACTTTGATCTCTGAACGCGTCACGTGACTCGCTCTGGATGGATGTGGCGCGTGGAGAAGGAGAGCGATTCAAGGTTAAACAGGGGAGGGGGAGGAGCATGAGTATCACGTGATGCGCTGTTCCCTTGGCTGATGGAGCAAAAGATAGACTGAGCGTCATAAAATAACACACACACAAAACAACTCTGTCGTAAATCATAATCTCACATTATTGCGTTTCTAGTCGCTTGAAAAATAGTCCGTGAAAATTCTTAACCTAAATAAACAACTAAAGATGTGATTTAAGTGATAAATGTGCTAAAAGTCAAATGAGCTAAAAAAGACTCCTAACGATAAAAAACCCTGTTTTCCAGATCGCTGTGTTCACACATGACGTTGTGCATCAGCTCTCAGCATCTCCAGCCCTCATAGGTGCATCCTCCTCCTCCTCCTCCTCCTCATCATCACGGTGAGGGAGGAGACAGGAGGTGAGCCACCGCAGACCTGTCGTTCATTCTCTCTTTCTCCGGGCCGCTGGAGCAGCAGCAGCAGCATCTCTGCCGTCATCTATGCGTCTCAGCTCGGCTCCATGAGGGACAGATGAACGCTGCGACACCTCTCCCAATGACTGAGACATGCTCGCCTTCGCTTTAGTCGCTGGCTCTGTCTGGGTTGTACTAGGTGAGTGTTCCTCATGCTCGCTCTGCAGGTGAAGCACCGTCAGCGGAATATCATTCGGTGCGATGACGAAACACACACCGGACATTATAAGATGCTCATTCATGATCATTATCTGAGAGTCTCGAAGCTTTCAGGGCCTTTTATCCTAAATATCGCCGGTAGAAACGCTGATCCGTTAGCATCCGCCTCTGAATTAACGTTCATGAGCGTTTTCGTATCGAGAACGCGCATAAGTTGCTGATGGTGATGTTTTTGCGTTATGCGGCATAAAACGCCGAAGATGTTATGCGACGTGTTACTACGTGGGAATGGCTTTTTGTGCGTGTGAACGATGCAGAAGAACAGTGACAAGGGACACTTATAGTCGCATATGGAGGTTATGGTTTTATGGGACATGGTTTAAAACGGCTAGTTTGCCGGTGTCGTGCTTCATTGTACTACGCAGAGACCGGTGACGTCACGACGAGAGCGCAGCGCCTGATTGGCGGAGCTGTCCAGCGAGGGGGTTCTGAAACGTCACTGCGCCTCACTCCACCCAGCTGAGCGGATAGCGCACTGCTTAGGGCACTGCACTGGGTTCTGCAGCCAGTGCTCTGGAAGTCTACCATACTCTAGGAAAAGTATTTGATCAGTTTCAGAATCCAGTGACATGCTCTACCACAGTAATCCTCCATTTGAATGAGTTTCAGTTGCAGTGTGGTCAATTTGTGCAAGGTTGCGCCTTTTGGTTTTCCTCAAAACTCCAGGAAGCAATTAAACGTAAGACGTTCTTTACGGTGTAACCTTCACCTCATGCATTTTTCATGTCCATGTGCTAACGAACAGCGCACGGACACCCAAAGCTCACCGCGTCCAACCCGAGCCGCCCAGCTGCCATGTGCTGCCTATGAATTATGCAGAGAGTCCAGTTTGATGAGAGACTGAGGTGAACCTAATCTTTCACCTTGTCCTCTATAATTTAAAGATTTAGGCTTACTATGTGACACACTGCACTCACTCTGAAAAGTGGTAACCTGAAATTGTTACCATTGAAGGCATAGTTAATCAAAAAAATTAGAATTGTGTCATCATTTACTCCAAACCTAGGAGTAGGAGTTTCTTTATGCTGCTAAACACAAAAGAGGACATGTTGACAGCTGATGGAAGCCATTGACTTCCAAAGTATGGAAAAAAACTATGAAAGTCAATGGTTACCAGCAACATTCTTCAACATACACTACCAGTCAAAAGCTTGAACACACTTACCAATCAAAGAGAATGGAGAAGGGTGTCCAAACCTTTCACTGGCAGTGTATTTTGGACTTGTATAAAACCAGTTTATTTAGATGTTACCATTTTATTCAATGCAGGTTTGATAGCCAGCTTTGCATTGACTTTAATTAGCGTAGAGGACAATCTCATTTAACATGCCCAATCCACATTAGATCAGTATGCACACTGAAAGAAATATATAAAAAAAGATATCCAGTATTACAGGAGATTTCCCTTGAATCACATGACAGCTGAAAGCAAGTCTTGGGAATCTCTGAGTGTGTTTCGTCTCCAGCACTTCTGCTTTCCAGCGGGGCACAGAGAGCTGGCCATTTATAGGAACATCACAGAAACATTAAGATCCTCTTTTGGCAGCAGTCATGTGTGTCTACATGTCGGGCGGTTTAACCTCAGCCCATCTCGCAGGATTTTGTGGCACGTCTGAATGAGGAAGATTGATTTTTATGATTGTGTGGACAATTGAAATGTTGCTTAGTGTGCAGAATAAATGTGCTGAGTGAATAGGGCTCCTGATGCCCACTGGGTTAGTTGGTGTGAGAATGGAAGAGGTAGTCGTTTGGTTTCCTCTTATGCTGGTTATTATAGGTCCACCTTTACAGCGCTAGACTTCCCCAGGGAGCGTGACTTACAAATGCAGGTTTATTCAGGTAGAAAGAGACTACAAAATGTGATTTAATATCACTCTGAGGTTACACCGAGACAAATGCATTTGTCACCTTTACATTTAACCCATACATTGAGTTTTGTTTGTATAAATGAGTGTGTTCAGGTTGATTCAGTGATGTTAACGAATACAGCAGTTGATTTGGGTGTACTTTGGTGCAGATGTGATTGCCGTGGCTCCTGGCAGATCGTGTTTGATTTTTAATGTGTTCTGTATCTCTCAGCCGGTGTGTCTGTGAGCTGTAAGCTAAGACTGCGGATCATGTAGTCAAGGGTAGACGGAGAGCAGTGGATTATGGGACGGAGGGGGAGGGAGGGGCTGAGCGAGCCGCATCTGCTGAGGGTGGTGTGATACGGTGGCCGCGAGCTTCTGCGTTTCCATAATCACAGGCTGACTAACAGCACAGCGCTAGCGGATGGCCAGTGGCAGGGCTTTATTATTCACATTGAGTGTCACTGCACTGCTTCTCTCTTTATAGGACTGATCAACGCTTCTTAACTGGTTTTGCTCCAGTCCCATACATGCAAAGCAAACACAAATTCCCTTAAATGCAGGACTGCAGTGCATTAATATTAACAGCTCAGTGTGTGGTCACTAAAATAACCTCATTGTGATTCTTTCTTGCTTTTTGCAGACTAAGCCATAAAAATGACCTTTGTTAGTGTAAATGAGTGCATTAAGGTTGATGTAAGTAATATTTTTCATTTGAGTAAATTAAGCTCTATTATTATTTTAGTTTCTTATTTCTGTCAGCATACAGTATTGTCTCATTAGTTAAACTAGTAGTGAGCAATATATTTTTTGCAATTAGCATCAAATGAGATTCATAAATGCTGTAGAAGTATTGCAACTAATGAACCCGGACTGGAAAGGGTTACTAATTATGAACTGCTCAAGTGTTCAAATCATCTCACACTGGAAACATCAGCTGCTAATTAAACTATCACTTAACCATCTTGAATATGTTGATTTATACTAAAGAAACGATGAATTCAGGTGGAAACATCTCTTTAAGGTAACAGTGGACAGACTTTAAATAGCCAATGGAAAGCAAGGGTTACTCCTGTCCATCTGTGTTCTGGACTAATAGGCTGTAATCTCCGGTGACAGTGCATGCTAATTGCTAGTGATGCCTTTATGGGGCAGGGCAGGGAGGCGGAGCTTTACTCTCCAGATCCCACCCTCATGATGGACAGCAGCCAATCATCACTGTTCACAGGCTATATAAGGCTCTGAATGTCCATTTGTGGAACAAACACAGAGAAGGTCATCTGTAGACTAGAGAACAGAAACCACGCATGTGACGGTACTTCAACAAACTCATGAATCAGTCCAGCTTAATCAAGGAGAGAAAACACTTAGAAGTTAGCAGAATCAGCTCCTGTGCTTGAGTACACTGATCTGAGTGCTGTCAGATTACGACACAGACACTGTAGGTATTCTGGACATCATTCAATCGATCAGTCTGTTTTCTCACTGTGCTAATGTGTTTCCCTCACACTGGACACAATACTTTACACCAATGTAAAAATACTTTCATTTGTTACAGCTAAACATTTTTTCCCCAAATTATATTGTTGTTTTGCTTCAAATTTTATGAACCAAAAAATACATATTTTCCCAAAAAATAAAATAAAAAAAAACATTCATAATATCATACTTAATCCATGTTTTTAAACTTTAGACATAAGCCAAAATGTTACTCAATGAAGGTCAGTATACTCATTTTGGGGGGGATTTTTACAACTTAATTTGACCACAAACAAAAGCTAAATATGAAAGTAGAGTTTTCCCTGAAGATAAAAATATTATTCTTCATTTTATTAGTCAGTGCTTCATTCAGTTTACTTAAATAGACAACTTCTAGGGATCCTAATGTTTATTGTGATGTCTTTTTAAAATACACTTTATTGTCTATTTAACGTCACCGTCTAAAAGGATAATCAATCTTTTAATGGTTTATATGGGGCACTTAGTGTTTTTTTTCCAGCAAATATTGATAAATAATTATTTGTGACTAAGTAGTTTAATTAATGAGCAAATCATGTAATTATTAAGATTAATAAATATATTCATTGACAGTCCTAATTCCTACTCAATGTGTCATATAATGACATATTGTAAATACAACTTATCCACTACCTGGTAAGAATTTCAATAAACATGAATCACAATTAATTTATGATACATGCTTATTTAAACACTTTTTTTTGGAGATTTGTAACAGTTAATCTAAAAAAATTTCCCACAAAAATATTAGGTATATTTAAATTCTTATCATTAATTTTATTTGCACCCAATTATATAAATATATGACACAGCTAATGGCTGTCTCAAAACAGAACAAATAGTGAATACAATTTTCCTGCTTCAATATGCTTCCTCAGATTTGATGGTGAACTTTTGAAGACAGGCGTTAATCTGATGAAAATCGTAACATAAGTAGAAATGTGTGCTTGATGCATGAAAACAATGATCATTTATTGTGTCACATCAGACACTCATGTTTGAGCTTCCGTTTAACATATTTAATGTTCATAAAAAAAAAAATGTAATGTACTTTTCAAGATGAAATAAAATTGTAAGGAGTAAAAAGTGTGTTTTTTTCTTCATAAACGTAATCAAGTAAAAGTACAGGTGGTCAGATTAAACTGTACTTGAGTAAAGTGTAAATCTCCCAAAATAATACTGATGTACAGTAATCAAGTAAAATGACTCAAGTATTTTACACCTCTGTATGCAACTATTACAGATATTTTGCTTAAATATCACATTTTTCAGAATCAGAATCAGAAAGAGCTTTATTGCTTGTGCATACAAGGAATTTGTTTTAGTGTCACAGGCTTTCAGTACACAGAGATAGAGACTATTACAACACATTTTTAATTCAGTTACGCCCTTCAGAGGATACAGAAGATACATGTTCCCCAGATTGTCACGTGGGAAGGAGGAGGTCTGGGTCCAAGTGCGGGGAATAGAATTTATTAAATAGACACAAATAAACAAACAAACAAAAACCAAACCAAAAGGCCAACACGGCACAACACGACTAGAACAAGGCAAGATACACAAAACAGGGAACACGATCAAGAGCCAGAGATCCGGAACACAGAGACAGACTTACGAAGACAATGCAGACAGGATGATGAGTGGGAAATGAGAGTTCTTATAGACTGAGTAATTGAGAACAGGTGTGGGATGATGAGTGCTAATGACAAAGACAGGTGTGAACGATCAGGGAAGTGCAGTGCAAGGGAAGGGAAACAGCGCTCTCAGGTGGCTGAGGGAAAACCCCACAGCCCAGATCATGACACAGATGACAAATTAAGTCGAATTTCCCCTGATCTTCAAATTCTTAAAGTTTTTGCATCATATTTTTTTGTTTTGTATCAAAAATCTAAAAAATAAACACAATAACTTCTGCAGTGCAACGCTGTTAGACAAAGCAGGTTTAAAATGGAAGCCAGGATTTTTGATGAGACAAATGTAAAACAAACACTTTGACTAAATGACACGGTTGTTTGGCTGTTTTCACTGTGGAGCAGCCGTATACACTCTCTCTCTCTGTGTGTGCGTGTGTGTGTGTGTGTGTGTGTGTGTGTGTGTGTGCGTGTGATTGAAGATTGAAGATTGAAGGTAATATACATATAATGAAACATTGTCATGAAAATCCGTATTAAAGGCAAAAATTACTTATATTTACGAGTCTGCTTGCTCATGCTGGAAATTTCATTGTTGGAAATTTCTCTTAGCCCTTCATTTGAAGTGAGGTCCTGAAAAATCTTCGTTTGGAGGGCTATCTGGCCCTTCCCCTTACCCCTACCCCTCCAACCAAAAGAGAAATGAGACACCCCTACCCCTTCACGTGAACGCGCCAAACGGAGGGGTAGGGCTAAGTGTAGGGGTAAGGGGTAGAATTGGGATTGAGCCTAAGTCTTTGTAACGGTATGTTCTATTATTTAGAAATTTAGAGCAGATTTTCAAATGCTGTCTTAACTATGCATGAACTACTGATCTGTTGAAAAAAAATGAAACGCTTGGTCAGAATAAGAATATATTGTATATCCTACAGACGGTCTATATTTAGTGCTGATAATCTCTTGATA
The DNA here is from genome assembly GCF_049309525.1 of Garra rufa. Classification (NCBI taxonomy): domain Eukaryota; kingdom Metazoa; phylum Chordata; class Actinopteri; order Cypriniformes; family Cyprinidae; genus Garra; species Garra rufa. The sequence goes on along the minus strand of NC_133379.1, from coordinate 14,776,470 downwards.
ATCTACAGTGGTGCATTAGGACAGCGTCTGGAGAATGATGCATACACTAGCATTAGATAATGTCTGTCCATTCCCAAGAGTCAGATCGCGTCTAGAGAAGCGTGATGATCCAGAGACCCTCAGAATCAGATGATAGTGTGCATCGAGACATTAAACCCTTCTGCCTTCGTTTGTGAATAAGTTGTCCAGTGTAATTCCTGTATTTCAGTGGTGTGTTTCTTATGTGCAGTTATTCATGAGTGCATTTAAAGCACACAGAGTCAATTCAGTCACCGTCACACAGTCTGGATAGAAAGGAAGCCTCAAGTAAATAGACTTTAAAAGGCTCACAAACAATCAATACTTACTGCAGAAACATCAGCAGTTTTGTTGCCATAAACAGCCATAAGATCCATTTATCCAGTTATTGACAGAGTGTCAGCATTACTGAGAACACTTTAGATTGGGAAACACTAGTTACTGTTAACTAGTTGCTTGTTAGCATGCATATTACTAGTAATAAAGCACATATTAACACAAGACCATATTCTTAACGCAATACCTACCTTACTACTTCTTACTTAAGCAGCTCAGAAGCACTCTGAAGTTCAACTAATTGCATTTGAGATAAATTTGAAATTTGAATTTTTGCTTTAAAGAGTCATGGTCTTCTAGACGCTTGATTCTGGCATTCATGTGATTTGTGTGAGAGGTGTGCTTTAGATTGAGCAGTGATTGATCAAATCAAACAGAGCTGGACTTTAAACCTCACGTCTGTGTGAGAGAATCAGACGCCACTGCTCCTCCACACTGGTGAGTTACTCTGATCATACTCCACGCCGCTCTGATTTACAACAGGGTTTATGAGACATATGTGACAGAGACAACGGCTAGAAATCTAATTCATTTTGATTAGTGTTAGGCATTTTTGGAAGTGTTGACACATCAAGTCCAAATATGAAGCACAGAATCAGTGGAGCTCAGGTGCAGTTGTTGTGAATGGGTTTTTCTGTTTTCTCCATGGTTTTGCATGAGTTCATCATCTTGAGATTGAAATGATTTCAGCGGCCGCCAGTGAAGCGTCTGCAGATTAATCTCTGGACAGATGCCATATAAAACACCAGATACGTCAAATCCAGCACGTCTTCAACAGACTCTCTGAAAAGCTGCTGTGTACAAATCTACAATTGCAGCTTTCCAAATGAGAAAACATCACTGAATCAACCTAAATACATTTGTTTATACCAACAATAATAATTATTGTGGGTTAGATCAGGCCAGCTAACAAAAATATGTTCTGTCCTAACATTTACGAAAACTTTAAAAAATGTTATGGGAATGTTATGGGTCAAGTTGTTCTGGGTTTGTTTTGTTGTTTCTGCAGGTTGCTAGTTGAGGATCCATTTGTTCATAATTAGAGAACTGGGTATTTAAAAGCTTTATCGTTGTTTGGCAGACAGCTGCTGCTTTTGTTAACCTTGGAGGCGGACCTTTGCCATTATCTTTCTTTACTTTTTATTTCTTTTTATGCTTTGTTTCTTTATCTCTTATCTTTGACCCCTACACCAAATAAATGTTTTGGCTTAGAGTGATATTTTTTAACTCGGTTCCCTTCGTTTTTGTTGTTGTCTGAATCGGGGTGTAACAATAAACAAGGGAACTGAGTGTAAAATGTAGGAGGAACAGCTGTTTAAGATGAGAACTGCAGGTCACCAGTGAAAAGGACCTTAGTGAGCACCGGTTGTGTGCATTGAGCAATGTCCACAGTCCTTCGGTGTGTTTGTGTTTGTGTGTGTGTGTGTGTGTGTGTGTGTGTGTGTGTGTGTGTGTGTGTGTGTGTGTGTGTGTGTGTGTGTGTGTGTGTGTGTGTGTGTGTGTGTTTGTGTTTGTGTGTGTGTGTGTGTGTGTGTGTGTGTGTGTGTGTGTGTGTGTGTGTGTGTGTGTGTGTGTGAGTGTGTGTGTGTGTGTGTGTGTGTGTGTGTGTGTGTGTGTGTGTGTGTGTGTGTGTGTGTGTGTGTACCTGGTATTCATCACGTTAGGGGGATGTTAATGTCCCCACAAGGATAGGAATACCAGTAGATTTTGACCTTGTGGGGACATTTCTTAGGTCCCCATGAGGAAACAGGCTTATAAATCATGCACAATTAGTTTTTTTGAGGAAGTAAGAGTATGCACAATCTCCTGTGAGGGCTAGGTTTAGGTGTAGGGTAGGTGTAGGGCCATAGAAAATACAGTGTGTACAGTATGAAAACCATTACGCCTATGGAATGTCCCCATAAAACATGGAAACACTTTCAGATTCATCGTTCCACACTCATGATGGTGATGTTGGATCTGGTCTAATCTCTCTGTGTGTGTGTGTGTGTCAGAGCTCAGCTCCACTCTTATGGAGAAGATGCAGTCTCGGGATCTGCTGCTGGGTCTTCAGATGCCTGAGTTGGATGATCTGGGTCAGTTCATTCGCTCTCTGCCCACCTCTACGCTGCTGGGTCTGGGCGCCCTGACCGCCGTCCTCGCCTACTGGATCGCCACACGCCCGCGGCCCATCGTCCCGCCCTGCGACCTCCGGCACCAGTCAAAGGAAGTGCAGGTAAGACACAGTTTAGGTGTTTGGCCCTGACCAATCAGATGTGAGATGAGGATCTGGCAGTCAAACAGACATCATCTTAAAATCCTCTGAATCTCATGCGGTGCTTTTCAAACAGGGGACCTTCCGAGAGACAACACGATGACTATTATACGTTACAATTAGACAATTCAAGGTTTAAAATAAATTGCATCAGGTAAAAATCAAGATGTAATCTCAAACATCAACAACTTCTGTTTTAGTTTAAGAAGCAGGTTCTCATGCTCTTGGACAGAATTTTAAACAGTCCTAGACCTGGAAAAGTCAATATCATTTTCATTGAGTTTAACTCGTAATAAACTGAAAATACAGAAATAAAACTAATTCAGTATATTAAGGCGAGACACTGCAGGTGAATAGGGTAAAAAAAATTAACTAATAGTTATCGCCTTTCCCAGTTGATTGATTACATTGATAATTGAAAACATTTTTGTATTACAAGTTTTCTAAAATCTTAGGTTTAAATGAGATTTTGGGCTATCACTCAATAATTCAGAAAAAAAGCTTAGAACAGACAAAAAACAATGTATTTATTTTAATATGTTTGTGGGAGTAAAATCAAGCAAATTATATCTGAACATATCCCTCTGTAAAGACCTTAGACAGGAATAAAAATGTAAAGTGTGGTGTGTGTAAGTGCTGCTGAAGTGGAGATTTATGGCTCAGTGTAGGAGAAAAAACTATGAAATGTAAAAATCTGCATTGTAATTGAAATCTATTGACACAAACAGATAAAGTGCTATAAAAGAAAGACTTAACAGTGTCTTTGGGGTGTTTTCTTTCCACTATTCTGAAACTTGCCTGCAGTGTCTCCCCTTAACTATAATAATATCTAAAAGACAATCAAATATTACTGGTAAACAATAATCAGACTAGAGTCCTGTTAATTCATTGGTAATAAAACGTGTAAACCATGTAGAACGTTCACTTACTGGGGTTATGAAATGTAATTATTTTGAATTATTTCTAATTATTTTTAATATTTTATTGATTTATTTTGATATATTGCCTAGATTCTGTAAATAAACAGAAAAAATGAGCAGCTTTGTCATTATAGCAGAAATATGTTTTTCGACAGCTAATAGCTTTGGAGTCATAAAGCTTGAGATCTAAAGGCTTCTGCTCACGTGATTGAACATTAGTTAGTAATGATCAAGAAGCTTTCATCACATGTTCCTCCTTCAGTAGTGTGCAAACACATCCCATGATGCACCTGAAGATCTAAACTGAAGAGAGTTTTCATGTAACTTTCTTTTCATTGAGCTCCAACATTTTGCCCTTCTTTGATATACAGTATCATCAAACTAACCGTGAGTACATGTTTAGACTGGTTGATATTGTCCTGTGATGATCTCCTTTTGTCCTGTTTGTTCAAATCTGGCTCAGGCCTGAGGGTTTGCATAAGCAAAACATTTGCGGCAGCTGGCCTAAAAACAATAAGATCATCACCGTACAAATATTCCCATAATCGCCTTTCAAATGCGGTTCAGGATGATAACATAATGATAATATTTCCCACATAAGACTTCCTACCTATAAATCTCTTGAAAGCTCTGCACATGCAGATTGATGTTTGGTTAGAAACAATGGTATTATGGTGGCAGATAAAAGCAGCAAAGCGAACACATGCACACATCCAGTCGAATGCAAATACGAATGCAAACACGAATGCAAACAAGCACTAGACGACCAATTCGACAATGCAGCTTTCATACGGTTATTGAAATGGGATTTACAGAAGAGCGTCCTCCTTTGTTTCCAGATGGAAGATGGCGCTCGGAGGTCCATGATGGGCGACCGCTCCACGCTGCTCTCCTACTACCATGAAGACGCCAAGACCATGTACGAGGTGTTCCAGCGGGGTCTGCACATCACCGGTGAGCACATCTGCACACGGAACCAGTGAACACACACTGAAACATCTCTGCTTGACACACGCGTGTGAATCCTGAGCCATGCAAATCATGTGATTGTCAAATACACAGCGCAGGCCTCAGGGTCACCGCAGCTGAATATCGTGATCCAGAGTCCATTCCTGTAGCTCTGACTGACTTTAGATTGACTGTTTTGAAGCAGTTGAGTTATACTCAGAGTTCTGTTATAAAATGTTTGGTATAAATAAACATAGTTATGAAAAGGTAAGTTCACCCAAAAATGAACATTAGCCCATAATTAGCTCACTATCCAGGCATCCTAGATGTATAAGACTTTCTTCATTCAGATGAATCCAATCGGAGTACTATTAAAAACTATCCTGGCATTTCCAAGCCTTAGAACGACATGGGCAGGTGTTTCTCTTCATCAGTCCAAAACAAGTCCAATAAAGTACATCCATCCATAATAAAATGAGGAGTGAATAAAGGCCTCCTGTAGCGAAACAATGCGCTTCTGCAAGAAAAACATCCATATTTAAAACCTAATAATCACTTTAATCTAACTTGCACCAGCTGGTCGTACACAGAAGCTGTTCAGGGTGCATGACGTGGATGTAAGCGTTGTGCATGCGTCTGTGAGTCTCTTGAAAACCAACGTTTGTTTACAGGAGCAAAGAAAGCTAAGTTTCTTTAGCAAAAGAAAACCAGTCTCCTCTTGGTATATATCAAAATTCTCCAGCAAATCCTCATTTTGTACATCTAATTTATGCCTGTTGTTTTGTTTGGATCTTTCCACAGTGTTTCCGCGTTTGTCAGTTCTAAACGGCGCATACGCAATGCTTAGATCCTTTGGAGCGGCTTTCGTGTACAACCATTGAGCGCAAGCTAGATTAAAGTGATTGTTACATTTTAAATACGGATATTTTTCCCACAAAAATGCTTTGATTCACTACAGAAGGCCTTTATTACAGTTTTTTACAGACGCTAGGACACATTTCTCAATACTTAGGTCACTTTTGCAAAACTCTTCACACAATTCTCCTAACCGACTTTCAGTTTGGCAAAGCAGTTCATTTCACATTCAAAATGTACTACAACTACCAAAACACTTTATTCAGGTCTCAAATAAACTCATTCTTCCAGAACACTAGCAAAGGTTGACAGCCGACAAACACACTTTGTCAGCCACAAAACAATGAGCTAAAAAACACTAACAACATGTAGCATTACACAGAGTTTTCTTGTGTAAAACAAGGACACATCTCTGTTTATAACTGCAATATATGTTACTGGAATGAATCAGACATGATGCAGATTCCTCAGTATTTTATGTTGTTTTTTTATTTTTTATTTTAAGTAATTCCAAAATACAAGAATTTGTATACACACCATCCACTGATACAAATACAATAGTAATGATAATCTACTCGCATTTTAGATTTGAAATATGTTTCAACAAAATATTGCTGTTGAATTTTGCTGTCTTATTCAGTTTTGCATTATGTTATCGATTTGAACATAAGTTTAACAGTTTTGAAAACAGTATGTAAGCACGTGCAAAATGTCCTGTACGTACACAGATTTTTGGCAGTTGTTGTGTCTGAGTGAGAAAAGAATTCATGAAATTTGAGAGATGTAGTCATTCAATGCATTTTGTGCCAAAACAATGATAATTGATCCTCAGTTTAGCCCACATAGACTTCTGTTGTGCTCACTGTGTCAAGAGTTTTGCAAAAGTGACCTAAGTATTGAGAAATGTGTCCTAGCGTCTGTAAAAAACTGTAACCCCCCAGAGCTGTGTGAGACACTTTTTATTATGCATGAATGTACTTTATTGGACTTGTTTTGGACTGATGAAGAGATACACCTGCTCATGCCATTCTAAAGCTTGGAAATGCCAGGAAAATTTTTAACATAACTCCAACTGGATTCGTCTGAAAGAAGGAAGTCTTATACACCTAGAATATCTGGAGGGTGAGTAAATAATGGGCTAGTTTTCATTTTTTGGGTGAACTAACCCTTTAATAATACTCTAAAATTTAAATCGCTTAGAATAGAAAACAGCTCATATTTCACAGTATAGTATTTTTGATCAAATAGAAGCAGCCATGTTGAGCAGAAGAGACACTAAAGTAATCGTAATTATTCCTATGTTTTGGCTGGTAATGAACATAAAACTGAGATCCTCTTGCTCCCAAAGCACTAGTGAGAATAGAATAGCCGTGTGAGATGATGAAGATGTGTTTGAGATGATGAGTGTGAAAGATCTGACGTCTCTCTGGTGTTTCTGAGCAGGTGACGGACCCTTTCTAGGCTCCAGACTCCCCAACCAACCCTACAAATGGCTGTCCTACAAAGAGGTGAGTGTGAGAGCAGCCCGTTTACACCTGCTGTTCCTCTTCTGTCCCCTTTCAACCACTTTCCTGATTTCTCTGAGGGGAATGTCTGTGGGTGGGTGTATTTATGGGCTTCTTCTGAGCTTTTGATCTAATGTTGTGAAATAAGCACTTGCAATTTACGTGAAAGTAGACGACAGAAAATGCTACGGAAAGCAGCAGCTGTTGTTTCTGCTGTGAAAACTGTTTGTTTTTTATTCACCTTCAAACCAAACTTATACTTTCAGCTGACAAAGTTTAAATCCCATATGGTTATCAGTGTGGGTAAGTTACTTTATTAAAGAATTTAATTACTAGCTACTAATGATATCTTCAATAGTGTAGTAAGATTACTGTACTAATTACTTTATCTAAAAGTATTGCATTACTTTACTACTAATTACTTTCTAAATCTCATATCAACCTCAGCCAGTTGAACAACACAATGATAGCCATGAACCTGCTCTTTTAATGCTTTCAAATTAATAATATAAAACGGCATCAATTATTGAACTGAAGGGTGAGGGTTACTTTAAAAACATAAATTTTAACATTAGATGTTAAATTTTGCTGTTAAATCCACTGTGGCTTTATATAGAATTGTTCTGAGCTCTATACAGTAGTTAATGCAATTACATCAGAAGAGAATGCAATTCAATTACAGTAAACTATTTACTTTTTCAGGGGAATAGTAATTTAATTACAGTAATTAATGACTTTGCATTGCATTACACTAGAGATGGAGCGATTAGAAGCGATAGCGATTCTGTCATGTTTGCGTGAGCGTTGGCCGGTGTCCCGTGAGCTGATGGTCCGTGTGTCCCGCAGGTGTTCAGCAGGGCCGAGCACTTGGGCTCAGGTTTGTTGTCTCAGGGATGTCAGCCCAATCCGGATCAGTTCATTGGGGTGTTTGCACAGAACAGGCCTGAGGTAAATCTCCCTAAACACCAGAACATGAGGCTAGAAGCAGTGAACAGAAACTCATGAGTGTTGTTTGTTTGCAGTGGATCATTTCTGAGCTGGCGTGCTACACGTACTCAATGGTGGTGGTGCCGCTGTACGACACGCTCGGACCCGACGCCATTCGCTATATTATTAACACAGGTGATCTCTACACTCAATACACAATAAAGATTCCAAAGGGTTTGATCTCAATGATCAGTTCTTATTAGAACCATTTTTTTCATGTATTTAATATAAAGAACCTTTAGTGGCTCCAGGGATGTTATAGGTTCTTCGTGGAACTGTATAGATGCCAAAAAAAGACTTCATTTTGGAAAATGTCGCTGTAACTGTTTAATGGTGAGTATTTTATTTTCCAGCTGAAATCTCCACAGTGATCTGCGACAAACCGGAGAAAGCCACGGTGCTCCTGGAGAATGTTCAGAGAGGAGAGACGCCGGGTCTGAAGACCATCATCCTCATGGACGCGTTTGACGCGCTGCTGCTAGAAGAGGCTCAGAAGTGCGGCGTTCACATCCGGGCCCTCAGAGACGTGGAGGTGAGATGTGTGTACAGTATGTCACTAAATTGAGGACACACCTTACATTTCAGCAACCGTTTTAGTATATCTGCTCAAGGGACAATACTATAGAAATGACACTTGGATATATTTTAGAGTAGTCAATGTGCAGCTTGTATAGCAGTGTAGATTTACTGTCCTCTGAAAATAACTCAACATACAGCCATTATTGTCAAAATAGCTGGCAACAGAAGTGAGTACACCCTAAGTGAACGTGTCCAAAGTGTCAATATATTGTGTTAGAACTATCTGGCACTGCCTTCATCAGGCAGTTGTCATCTTGGTGGTGTGTTTGGGGTCATTATCATGTTGGAAAACTGCCGTTCTGCCTAGTTTCTGGAAGGAAGACGTCATGTTCTGCTTCTGAATGTACAGTGCATAATGGAATCCATGTTTCCCTCAATGAACCGCAGCTCCCCAGAACCAGCAGCACTCATGCAGCTCCAGACCATGATGCTGCCACCACCATGATGACTGTAGACAACACACAGTTCTCTTGGTACTCCTCACCAGGGCATCGCCACACATGCTGGACACCATCTGAACCAAACAAGTTTATCTTATAGTCTCATCAGACCACAGGACATGGTTCCAGTAACTCATGCTCTTGGTTGTCTTCAGCAAACCGTTTGCAGGCTTTCTTGTGAGCCAGCTTCAGATGAGGCTTCCTTCTGGGATGACGCCTATGCAAACCGACTCGTTGCAGTGTGCGGCGTATGGTCTGAGAACTGACAAGCTGACCTTCTACTTCTGCAACCTGTAAAGCAATTCTGGCAGCACTCATGCATCTGTTTGTTGAAGCCAGGATCTGCACCTGACGCACAGAACGAGGGCTCGACTTCCGAACGGAACCCATCTTAGAAAACCTCTATGACCCTGACCACTGTAGTGTAACTCTGTTTCAAGATGTTTCTGAACCTCATTGGCCATCTTTGTAGAGAACAACAATTCTAATTCTCAAATCCTCAGAGAGTTCTTTGTCATGAGATGCCACATTAAACATCTATTGGTCAGTATGAGAGAATTGTACTTAAAACACCTAATTTCAATTGCTCTAATAAAAGATACACAAGTTTGTAGGGTCCTGTCAAGCAGACAAAAACATGATGAATAGGACATGTGGCTTTGCATGGTTAACAACATACTGCTGTTATCACTTAGGGTGTACTCCGTTTTGTTGCCAGCTATTTTGACAATAATGGCTGTATGTTGAGTTATTTTCAGAGGACAGTAAATCTACACTGCTATACAAGCTGCACATTGACTACTCTAAAATATATCCAAGTTTCATTTCTATAGCATTGTCCCTTGAGAAGATGAAATGTGAGGGGTGTACTCACTTTTGAAAATGTAAGTTGGAGTTTGATGGCTCCAGGCCTCATTCAGTTTCACTGCACTAAAATGAGTGTACAGGAAATTCACCTAAAGATCACTCAAAAGAAAGAAATGATGTGCTATTAGAGCAACATGAAGGTGAAGATCTTTAAGGACTGGTAAGACATGATGTGGTTCTGGTGACTGTGAGTCACGTGTCTGATGCTCGACAGTGATTCTAAGGCCTGTTTTCCTCAGAGGTGTATCTGACAATCAGTCTAAACAACATTCCTGAATGCAGCAGGCCTCGTCTTGTTCCATAGGCTCTTTACATTAGCGGCATTCAGGTGTGGGCGACATGATCACTGAACGTGCCAGAGAACACATGAAAGTGTATAATGAATCATATAGGGCTTATTGTATGGCTTGACTAATGTCTCAGGATGTAGTTTGTTGACGTCTTGTTGTTGTTTTTTTAGGCTCTGGGTCGAGAGCACTACAGGAAACCTGTGGTAAGTGTGCAGCTGGTGTTTTACCAGCACTTTTTAATCACAAAACACAATGTGCCTGTCATAGCTGACATATGCTGAGAGAAATGAGACTACAGGACATTAAAATTTCTTTGACAAACATTCTATAAAATGTGAAGTATGTAGAAGCATACATTGTATAAAGGGGTAACCTGCAATTTATACTTGATTCAACTCTTAAAAAGTAGCTCTGTTAGTATAAATAAAATGTATTTTGGCTGAGTCAGTGATGTTAATGTGATGTAAATAATGTAGATGTTATTATGTATTATGAAGGCATACATTTTCAGTGGATCTGTTATTTGTCACAAATGTGTGATGTCAGGATTAGTCAGGAGACCCACAGTAGTTTTGCTCAGGATAAATGCAAATGTAAATGTCACTGAGATTGACTCTGTGGTTTGTCCTTCATTAGCCACCCGGAGCAGGTGATCTGTCCATCGTCTGCTTCACCAGCGGAACCACAGGTTAGTCGACACAGACCTTATTCTCTGTTCTCTTCTGTCACACACTGGAAGAGCCATCTCTACCTGATCAATTGGCTGTACGAGTCTTTTCTACTCAACTTTAACCTAAAGTCTTGTCTAGTTGATATCTTCAAACACATCACTTCCAAAAAGAATTATGGAAAAATATAGGCCTATGCTGGCGTGATTGATGGATGATGATATAATTAACATACTGTCACGTTACGCTGCAGATCATCTGAGCACAGGAAACACATTCACACTTATTTGTGAAATATGAGAGCAGAATACTGAGTACAGAGCACTGTTTCCCACAATGCAATGGGCTCAACTTGACTTGACTTTTCCAGTGAGTGAATAAACTGGAGATTTCTTGACTTAACATTTGAGCAGATTAAGAGATTTTTTTTAGACATAGGGCTGAAAATGCATCCTTTTTTTGAGTAGTGCAGCGTCCTGGTTAAAAACGATCAACTCTTCCACTGATGGTTTACAATTCATTTATTGTTCACATTCTGTAGAGCCATCACACAATATAGCATCATGAACCACCATAAGAGCTAGAGAAAAAAACAGAAACAAATGAATCTCGAACGTTGAAACACCAAACCAACAATCAACAAAATAAACATTAATATCTTGTTCTCCCTTGAACCAGGAGCTAAACTCATAAATTGGGGAATCGTGAATCAGCCGTGAATCAATTGTGAATCAATTGTGAATCAGCCGTGAATCAGCCGTGAATCAATTGTGAATCAGCCGTGAATCAATTGTGAATCAATTGTGAATCAGCCGTGAATCAGCTGTGAATCAATTGTGAATCAACCGTGAATCAGCCGTGAATCGATCGTGAATCAATTGTGAATCAGTCGTGAATCAATTGTGAATCAGCCGTGAATCAATTGTGAATCAGCCGTGAATCAATTGTGAATCAGTCGTGAATCAATTGTGAATCAGTCGTGAATCAATTGTGAATCAGCCGTGAATCAATTGTGAATCAGTCGTGAATCAATTGTGAATCAGCCGTGAATCAATTGTGAATCAGTCGTGAATCAATTGTGAATCAGTCGTGAATCAATTGTGAATCAGCCGTGAATCAATTGTGAATCAGCCGTGAATCAGCTGTGAATCAATTGTGAATCAACCGTGAATCAGCTGTGAATCAGCCGTGAATCAGCCGTGAATCAATCGTGAATCAATTGTGAATCAACCGTGAATCAACCGTGAATCAACCGTGAATCAATTGTGAATCAGCCGTGAATCAGCCGTGAATCAATTGTGAATCAGCCGTGAATCAGCCGTGAATCAATTGTGAATCAGCCATGAATCAGCCGTGAATCAGCCGTGAATCAATTGTGAATCAACCGTGAATCAGCCTTGAATCAATTGTGAATCAGCCGTGAATCAACCGTGAATCAGCCGTGAATCAATTGTGAATCAGCCGTGAATCAACCGTGAATCAGCCGTGAATCAATTGTAAATCAGCCGTGAATCAGCCGTGAATCAATCGTGAAACAATTGTGAATCAACCGTGAATCAGCCGTGAATCAGCCGTGAATCAATTGTGAATCAGCCGTGAATCAATCGTGAATCAATTGTGAATCAACCGTGAATCAGCCGTGAATCAGCCGTGAATCAATTGTGAATCAATTATGAATCAACCGTGAATCAGCCGTGAATCAGCCGTGAATCAACCGTGAATCAATCGTGAATCAGCCGTGAATCAACTGTGAAAAACGTAGCATATCACTTCAGGTTTTGTTACAAGTAGTTTAAAAGAGGTTGATGAGAGGTAGTTAATAGTTAGCTGGTATTTTATGGTCCAGTTAGAGCCCGCTGGTACTGTAGATGTATATGTAATACACAATATCAGTCAAGTAAAACAGAATGTAATGAGTCAGAAATGAGCGGCTCCTTCAGGAGAGAGTGTGTGAATAAACTGCTGTACACACAAACAGCTGGACATGTGTGTGTGTGTTTCTAATCCTGACATGTGTAACGGTCCATTCTCACACGTTTGATCTAATGCTGATCTTAGGGGTCCTGATGGTTCCTCCCTACAGGTCGAGTGCAGATTCCTCCTTTCCTGTCCTTGAGTTTATCTCAAGAATCCAGAGTATTTTTCAGCGGAACTGAAGGAAGTAAATGAGGAAGAATTTGTCTGAATGTAGATGCCACACTTTTGAAACAAAGCATCCAGTGTTGCAGTTGCAGTGTTGTTTGAAGTTGGCCTTTTTGAAACATGTATTATTTTGCAGTGTGTGCCGTTATATCTGTAATTCATTTGCCATAGAGCTAGATTTTACGGCCAAGGGGCTTTAATCTATAAGAGAGTCGCTTCATTAGTTCTCCTCTTACATTCAGTGAAATCATCAGAACAGCAGCAGGCGCTAGTGAAGAGAAGCGTGAGATCTAAGGATCTAATGTGGAGTAATGTGACGTGACTCTTCATCAGTGATCTAACACACAGTGCTGTCCGGCTCTGGCGTAACTCTGGTGTGTGTTTGTCCTTTAGGAAACCCGAAGGGAGTGATGCTGACCCACGGGAACGTCGTGGCCGACTTCGGCGGCTTTTTGAAAG
>NC_133379.1:14723202-14758202 GCF_049309525.1 Garra rufa | reverse complement strand
TCAGACAGTATTTCCTGTTCATTTTTCGAATTATAAATATGTTCATATTTTGAGGCTATAGATAGAGGACACAAATGTGTATAATGACATGAATATTACAGCATGGTTTATGAGGTTTACTCTTCCTGAAACACTTTGTAAACCAAATGGTTTAAAAAACATTTTGTGAAAATCTAAAAATACCTGTTGTTTTGTGTGAGGGGTAGGTTTGGGAGAAAGTACAGTTTGTACAGTATATAAAACCAGTGTGGAACATGAGTGTGTGAGACTATATTGAGGTTAAGCGTCTCTGCTGTGGCTCAGATCTTCAGTCAGGCGAACACCTCGCTGAAGCGCTGGCTGCTGAACTTCGCGGCGAAGAGGAAAGGGCTGGAGGTGAGCCGCGGCGTGACCCGCTGCGACAGCGTCTGGGACAAGATTTTCTTCCACAAGATCCAGGTGCGTGGCTGAGCAGCTGTGAGACGTGACCCGCAGTTGCTCTGATGTCTGACCCGCTGTGTGATCTCCTCACAGGCCAGTCTGGGCGGCAGGTTACGGATGATCATCACCGGAGCGGCTCCCGCGTCCCCCACCGTCCTGGACTTCCTGAGAGCGGCGCTGGGCTGTCAGGTGAGATCCGGCTCAGTGGGTTTGGGTGCTGTGTGCTGATGTGTGTGTGACGCGGCCGGCGCTCTGTGTGCAGGTGTACGAGGCGTACGGTCAGACGGAGTGCACCGCCGGATGCACCTTCACCACTCCTGGAGACTGGACCGCCGGTGAGACTCCAAACGCATCTCAATCGCAGCTTCCCATCGACTCACATAGTCTAGCACATCACACGCGTCGAGTGCATTATTAAACTGATCTAATCAAAGTTTGTTAAATAACACTCCTCAAAGAAAAACTAAAAGAGTAATACAAACATTTTATTTAGAAAAGTATTACTTGCCAAATTAAAACACAAAACAGAAAAAAAAAAATCAGCTGCTGATCATGTTTTGTTGGTTAAAAAAGCAGTAAACATGATGCATATTTTATCATCTCAACACACAGGAAGGTCTTTAGAAACTGTATTAATATTAAATCCAGTTTTATGGTTTGAACGAAACCAGATACTAATGTATCAAATTAGGGTATGATTTATTTCATTGTGTGGTTATTATTTAAACACATGATGATGAATGACTGATACTGATCCAGCAATTCACTGATAACAGCTGATCTGTCTTTAGTACATACATATTATTGATTTTATTAAACGGTTACATGACTAAAACCTTAAGGAAGGACAGTCGTGGAGTGCAGCGCTGCAATCCTGCGGACAGAAGGTTAGTTTTAGTTGAGCTCAGAGGTCGCGCCGATCTTCTGTCGGTCACACGTCTGTAGGCATGATACCAATCCACACGCCAGACTTCAGCAAACTGACCTTTGGAGCGCAGTCAGCTTGTTTGTCCCTATCTCCAGCATTCACATGTGTATGAATAGTACAGCAAGAGCTTCAGTAATCAAGATCATATCCTCCAAACACTGACACGGTGTACGTTCAGTCTGGTTGAATATTGTGCAGCAGTGCTGTGCAGTTGTGAGAAATATAATGTTTCAGTCTGTGTCCATGTGTCAGCAAACATGGCCAACTGTATGGAAAGATCTCCCTCTAGTGGCTGGTTTCTACATATCAGGAGTTTTGCTCTCAGTGGTGATGACATTTATAGTCTGTGTTTCAGTCATTGTGTCCTTTATGTTTATATTTTTATTAAAACAGGACAGTGTGTAAAGAGTTTTCAGAAGGAATATAGTAACACAGTCATTTTACATTTCTGTATTGAAGTGTTTGTCCAGGTTTCTCAGGATGTTCATCATGCTGCAGAGTTTTCTGCTGAAAACTGCACGGCAATATTTTATCCCGCTGAAGCATATCTCGCTAACTGTGCTGAAGTTATTCAGATCTTCTGTCAACATTCTCCTGTTTGTTTGTGTAGGTCATGTAGGCGCTCCGCTGCCGTGTAATCTCATTAAACTGGTGGATGTGGCTGAGAAGAACTACTTCGCTGCTAAAGGAGAGGGAGAGGTTTGTTAACACCGTTTCATGATGAATGAACAAGAAATCCTCTCAAAAGCTACTTCACACTAGAGAAAGACAACAGTAGAAATCGAGTTTCTTTTGCAGAATAGTATTCTCAGTATTCATGCTGATTTCTAAACTAAATTTCTCTAAAATGTCATGTTATTGTAAACAATAATCTCTTTCAAAGGGTAAAAATACTGAACTGTAAATATTGGAGAATATGTCAATTTGTAATATATCTAAATATCTTATATTAGTGTCTGTCATGTCTATAGTGTCCATATGTGACCCTGGACCACAAAACCAGTCATAAGGATATTTTTTTTTTTTTAATTTAGGGTGAAAAAAAATCTAAATACTGAGAAAACTGCCTTTAAAGTCTTAGCAATGCATATAATTAAACCAATAGTTCAACTAAAAACTAAAATGTGCTCACCCTCAGGCCATCCAAGATTATGATGAGTTTGTTGATCAGATTTGTATAAATGTGTGATTCCATCAGTGTCTCACCAATGGATCCTCTGCAGTGAATGGGTGCCGTCAGAATGAGATCCAAACAGCTGATGAAAACATCACAATAACCCACACCACTCCAGTCCATCAGTTCACATCTGGAGAAGACAAAAGCTCAAACGAATACATCATACTAAAATACAAGTCTATAATCCATAATAACGCTTCCTCCAGTGAAAAAGTGGTCTGGTCTGAATCAGGAGAGAAAGTCAAAACAGCTCTAAACAACCATTGAAAAAAGTCTTGGATTTTGATTTGTTTATTATTTATGGATTATTGTGATGTTTTTATCCGCTGTTTAGACTCTCATTCTGACGGCACCCATTCACTGCAGAAGATCCATTGCTGAGACAGTGATGGAATCAATTTATACAAATCTGATCAACAAACAAACTCTTGGATGGCCTGAGCACATTTTCATTTTTAGCTGAAGTATTCCTTTCATTAAACTGTGCATGTGTGTTTAACTGAGCAAAACAAAGGCGACTGTGACAAAAAGCAAATATGATGGTCTTCAAAAGAGATCTTCAATTTTTCATTTACCAAAGAGGTAACTGCTAACACTCAAAATAAAACATGACCCATACTGTTTCTTGATTCAGGTTTGTGTGAAAGGCCCAAACGTCTTCAAGGGTTATCTGAAGGATCCGGTGAGGACGGCCGAGACGCTGGACGCAGATGGATGGCTTCACACTGGAGACATTGGCAAATGGCTGCCGGTATGACGGATTTTATATGAAGACCGTGATGAATGCTGTCCCTTTGACACTAAATATCCATATTCTGTCTCAATGATGCTGCAATCTGTCCATATATAAATCTGACAGATATCGCTTGACTTGAGACCTTGAGCTTCAAGGCTGCTTCTCGAAATCAAACCTAGACTCTGAATGGGCTTATTTTAACAATAGAGTGTTGAATCTGTCGCTAAATGACGGCTTCTTTTGTCTGTTTTCATCAGAACGGCACGCTGAAGATCATCGACAGGAAGAAGCACATCTTTAAGTTAGCTCAAGGTGAATATATTTCCCCGGAGAAAATCGAGAGCATCTACATCCGCAGTGCGCCGGTGTCTCAGCTCTACGTTCACGGAGACAGTCTGCAGGTGAGTGTCTGACGTTCACGTGTCGCGTCGCGCGGGTTAGCGGCGTTCCTAACGTCTGACTGATTGTGTGTGCAGTCGTGTCTGGTGGGAATCATCGTCCCGGATCCAGAGGTTTTTCCCTCGTGGGCTCAGAAGAAAGGCTTTGAGGGATGCTACGACGAGCTGTGTGACAATAAAGTAAGGCTCAGACTGAACACAACACACAGATCTGCTGCTCTCTCCGTGTTAGCGCTTGTTGACCATTGTCTCTGTTCCACATCCGAAGGAGCTGAAGAAAGCCATTCTGGATGACATGGTGCGCTTGGGAAAAGCTAGTGGCCTCCATTCCTTCGAACAGGTGCGTCCACAACACAGACCATCAACAGAGACAGTAGTGAACGCAGTTATCGGTTACTCTTCAGAGTGCAAATGACTTGTTGCATTTCCTCACTATTGCTAAATGCATTTTAGTAATAGCACAGGGCAGTAAAGGAAGCATTGCACATTGAATTTAAAGGTGAAGTGGGGGTGGGAATCTTCGGGCACTTCACGATCCGATCCGATTCCGATTCTGGGAGTTACGATCCGATTCCAAAACGATTCTTGAGCTACATTTTTTCCCCAAATAATTCTTCTGCTGTGCAAATACATCTTTAAATCTTTACAACACACATGCCATATGCTGGGGAAAAAACAAGCCCAGAATCGATTCTGAAATATTTAGAATCGATTCAGAATCGTCAAAGAGAGAATCACAATGCGCCAGAGAATCAATTTTTCCTCCCACCCCTAGTCATTACTGCACCAGACCCAGGACCATAAAACCAGTCATAAGGGTCATTTTTTTTTTTAAATTAAGATTTATACATAATCTGAAAGCTGAATAAATAGATTTTCCATTGATGTATGGTTTGTTAGGATAGGACAATATTTAGCTGAGATACAACTATTTGAAAATCTGAAGGTGCAAAAAATCTAAATGTTGAGAAAATCGCCTTTAAAGTTGTGCAAATGAAGATAGCAATAGCTTTTACTAACTAAAAGTTAAGTTTTGATAAATTTAAGATTGGAAATTTACCAAATATCTTCATGGAACATGATCCTAATATCCTAATGATTTTTGTTGGCTATTGCTACAACTATATCTGTGTTACTTAAGACTGGTTTTGTGCTCCAGGGTCACATTTATGAGTGTTTTCAGCCACAGGCCTTCTTTATACTACTTGTTTTACTTCAAGCACATTTCATATGAATTTGATTGAATTATCTGGGCTGAGTTATCTAAGATGACTGTGTGTTCTTGTGTTTATGGCCAATTTATTGATTCTCAAAACCATGATCTGCAATGCAACGTCAAGACAGAGGTGTAATAACATTATTAATGGGGCAAAAGTCAATATAAACACACATTTACTAGTCTAAATTGGGAAATTGCTTCTGTCATTTTTCTATACAGCCAACTATAAATATTATAATTTAACCTTAAACCACACACTTACCCTAGCAGAAACCTTTCTGCATGTGTGCAACTTTATACAATTTTTACAAACAAGGATGTATCCAAAAAGAAAGTTTAGGAAATTTTTGTCTGGTTTAAATCACTTCAAGGAACAATTTTGTCCCAAAAATATTGTAAACAGAAAGTAAACAGCAAAGATTAATTAAGATAAATAAAATGTATGAACTCTTTTTCCCCCACTATCATAGCATCTCAACAGGCTTTACATGTTTTACGTAAGAGTTGTAATGTAAAATGTCTGTGATGTGGTTTTGATGATATAAAAGTTCAACATAAAGCTTATTGTATGCCCTAGAAACACCACAAAAAGAACTTTTCTGATGTCACAGCCGCATCTCATCTCATGTGCTGTCAAACCTCACCATTCAGATAAATCTGATGAAAATCCAAATAAAATGATTCCCTCAGCAGTAAAGCTCACAGTAACTGATGTCTACTGTATGTTCACTGTCCTGCTTGACTTATTAACTGACCATGATTTCTCTGACTCCTGCCAGGTTAAAGACATCCACATTCATAAAGAAATGTTCTCCATACAAAACGGATTGCTGACCCCTACTTTAAAAGCCAAGAGACCGGAGCTGAAGGAGTATTTCAAGACGGAAATCGAACAACTGTACAGCAGCATCTCCATGTAATCTGTCTCCAGCGGATGAGGACTTTCATCGACTTTGGCATTCCTTCACTATTTGTTCTTCCTCACTGAAAACTATCTGGCACTAAACGCTCCGAGACCGAGCATGAGCTTTACTCGCTACCAGAGTCATTAAACGAGTAATCCCCCTTTGGCTGTGAATGTCAACAGTTGGTGTGCCTTTAGAAACGTGGCAGAGCTGCAACCAAATTGAGTCTGGTTTCAGCTAGCATGCATGCTTCGTTCGTTCTCCGGTGGGCCGAGGAGGTCAAAGGTCACCCGTGTCCGTTCACCTTTCCTTTAGGGTCCGGAGGGAATTCGATTGGCGGGGCCAGCACATTCCCAGCTCAAGGCCATGCATGCCGCGTGCCGGCGTTCCACCATTGACATTCCCAGACCCTTTGAGACATTTGGCATACAACCCTACATGCACCACCATCACCATAGAACGCTTGTCTACGTGGGAAAGGTCTACGAATGCGGCTCGCTCGATCGAAGCGAGCTCGGCGTACGATCTCGACGGATCGACTAGCTTGTTTCAGTTCCTTCCCATCCCAAAGTATTTCAGTAGTAATGTACATGTTGAAGAAAACTAGATGTGAAACTATTTAAGCAATGGTTTGAAGTGTAGAGAAACCAATAAGATTTGAATTTGCTCTTGAATGATATCAGAACTTTATCTTTGTATTTGATGAGGGGATATGAATGGGGACGGGGTCAACATACCAATCTGCAGAGATGTTTCCTTATTCTCGGTTACTTTAGCTTTCTTTTTCTGCCCTCAAAACACGACGCGTTTCTCACGCCCCTTTCGTAGGCCTTCGGTCAGCCGTTATTGTGTTTTTGTCTGTTTGCTAGAACGTTATTGACCTATTAGCTAATTTAACGATCAGGGTTATTCCATTATTCGTTTATTTATTACTGTCAGAGGCTCTTCTCCATTTGGACGCCACTAAGCTCTTTATGCTGACTGTATTTTCTAACGAATCGACACAAGTGTACATTCCTCCTGATTTCAGGGCTCCTAATTCAGCGGTCGGTCAAACGCCAAACGTCAGACTGAAGATCAAAGCCCGACGTCTGTCTTCAAAGTCTCTCGGTCAAACAGCTATTAGACGGTCTGAACATGTGAGCCTTACACATTTTGTAATATGTTAACATTTGGAGACAAAAGCAGGAGCTTTTCCCACGTTTTGACCAGCAGTCGTTTGTGTTTTGGTTATTGAAACCGTTCACTTGCATCTTTTCCTGATAATAAAGTCTTTTATGCGCATGTACATCTCTGCATATACACGAAAATAGTGATGAGTGTGTGCAAAACATGTAAAAATAAAGAAGAATTCTTTGTAATTCTATTGGTGGTCTTGAGAGTATGTGAAGACTCCTTATTCCAGTCAGGGAAATTATTTGACATCTGATCATGTCTATCTATCTTATACCGTCCCAACTGAGTTTAGGATCCCTTACATCCAAGTCAACATTTACTTTTTAGCACTAGTGTTGTTTATTATGCTATTTATATAATTATGCTGATGTCTAATTCCAGTCCATAATCCATAATAACGCTTCCTCCAGTAAAAAAGTTCTTCCATTAATTTGTGAATATGTAACATTAAACCATATGCTATAATACACCTGTAAAGGACCAACCAGCCGTAACACACCATCTGGCTGCAGTCTGTGAGTTTATGGCTGTAATGTGTTTGATTATCAAGGCACAAGTTAGACTTTCTCCGACGGCTGCTGCTGTATCTCTCCATTATAATCTCTGCTGTGGCGTCTTCGTGTCCAAATCGTCATTTAACAGCTTTTTTCGACAGTTGCATAGGTTCCAGACCAAAATTTGTTCATATTCAGAATCTTCTCTAAATACAACCCCTTACAGCTACAGCCCTGGTCTTAGATTTTAGCTTCTTGTATTTCTTACAGTTTATTGTGAATATGTGTCATGATGATTATTAATATACATTTTAATAACATAATAACTTGTATAGTGGGAAATATCCCATTCACAATAAACAATCAAGATGTATTTAATCTAGCTCAGTCCTGGGCTTTACAAATGTTGTCTTCTCTTCAGAATAATAACATAATAATGCAGAAGCTATGAGCAAACCAGCATACTACTGATTAGACTGCTGAATTGATTTTTAAATAGATTAAAAGACGTTTTAATGAAATTAGATCTGGTCTTCCTATTAAAAGGTGGATGATGTGATCAAGGTCTGTGTACTGTAAGATGTGTAACGTTACTTCAGGTCATTTTAGTCCCTTTCAAGGAGGTTTTGTTCATTCTGAGGCCATATTTCCATCACTGAGCAGCTGTTACAGCCATCCAGGACTAAATCCTATTTGGAAATCTCAAAACTGCTTGCCACACTCTCATTTAAATAATACATTTCAAATAAGTAACAATATCAGACATGAGCTGTGCTCAAAAAGCTCTTAAAGGTTGTATCAGCGATTTCTAGTCTAAAACATAAAGTGTCAATTTCAGCTGACCTTTCTTCACGATCCGCTCGCTGCCTGCCCCATAAATTGTCTGTGAAAAAACCGCGTCTCTCTGGTCAGCCTAGGGTCCGAGATATGCCAAAAAAACAATCGGCACTACCAAACTTTCCACACATAAACAAACAGTGTTCCAACCATAGATATATATACATAGATACCGCATTGGACCGCTCCAAGCACGTAGATGCGTCCGCCATTTTGGAACGGTCCACTTGACGTCATTCACCATACTGTAGGTTCGCAGACCAACGGCTGTGCAGGACTGTGGCTTTTCGAATTTTCAGTGATTACTATGAGATCTATGGGTGAATGACGTCAAGTAGACCGCAGTGAAATGGCGGATGGCTTACGTATAACGGCCCATAGAAACAGTCGCTAATGAGGCATCTATGTATATATATCTATGGTTCCAACCAATCAGCGTCAGGGGTTTGGTGTTGTGGACTTTCCTACTGGTGCTGGGATGTGAGGGAGGCGGAGCGAAAGTCCACAACACCAAACCCCTGACGCTGATTGGTTGGAACACTGTTTGTTTATGTGTGGAATGTTTGGTAGTGCCGATTGTTTTTTTTGGCATATCTCGGACCCTAGGCTGACCAGAGAGACGCGTTTTTTTCACAGACAATTTATGGGGCAGGCAGCGAGCGGATCGTGAAGAAAGGTCAGCTGAAATTGACACTTTAGGTTTTAGACTAGAAATCGCTGATACAACCTTTAAAACCTTATTTGAAGGTAATCTAATCAATGCGCATAAACGGTCCAGCCTTCTTGAACCGACGCAGCATTTGATTGGCTAAAATGCGCGCGGATGCTCTTTTGAAAAATAAACCGTAATTTTGTCCGTTATTACTCTGACTGAACGAAGATGGAGTGCAGAGGATATGCTGGGTATGTCGTTTTAATATGAATTAATTCATAGTTTTATGTGCTTATAGAGATAGCTGTTTGTAAAGAGTACTTGGAGCAACTGTTTGATCAAACTATTATACAGTTACTGTGTGTTTTACTCGGTTTAACATCAATGAAACGCGATTCTGAGGAGGAAACATGACGTTCAGTTCACGAACTACTAGACTGTTTTTCGTTCGTGAATTAGAAAATCACTGAGAAATAAGAGAAATCGTAGCCCGTCCGGAAAGGAAGTGACCGCGGTTGTAATTTCCACAACGCTATTCATCGTTTATTTTTGACCTTTGTCGAGTCCCGTAACTGTTTTGTGGTCCCGATGCTGAAAAAATAAAATGTAATCAAGAGTTAGGTGAGAAGTTTATTATTTCATTAACTAACTTAAAACTTTTAAAAGACAAACTTATGTTGGCTTGATGAAGTCTTATCTTAAAATAATTTTAAAACGTAAAAGAGTTCAGGATGGACAGAGAGACAGACAGAGAGACAGATAGACAGACAGATAGATAGATAGAAAGATGATAGATAGATAGATAGATAGATAGACAGACAGATAGACAGATAGATAGATAGATAGATAGATAGATAGATAGATAGATAGATAGATAGATAGATAGATGCTAGGCAGAGTCTAGGGTGTTTTGGGTGGTTGCTAAGGTGTTGCAATGCTGAACTAGTTGCTAGGGTGATCTGTTAACTTCTATAAAGGTCCTCATACACATGAACCGTCTTTGTGCGTAATGGAACTGATCTATCTCAGTGATTAGCCATTTCTTTTATAATGTTAACAAATGTAAACGTTTGTGTTGCATGTAAATTTGATGCCCTAATAGTAATATTAGTAAAACACATCCTCTAAGCTCAGAGACATGAGGATGCTGATGATGTTCTGGTGTTCTGCACATTGATATTGAGTGAAGCCCATTGAGGGTCCACTATGAGCATCATCTATCACTGCTCTTTATCCCTGTTCAGTTCAGTTCACCGCTAATCACACATTCTCTTCTTGTAGGATAAGAAACATTATTTCTGTTGTCACCCAGAGCCAATGGTTTGCCAACGTCATGCGACTAACCGTCGCGCTCAACGTCATATTCATCATTTACGTGGTGGACTGGGGACGGAACCATCTCTCCCTCTACGTAAGTGTAGGATGAGGCTGTATATCGTCACATACAGCAGTCCATCTCAACTGAGATTAACTTGTTCTATTATGTGTTGTTCATAAAGGATGTGAAACACAACATGGGAATCCAGTTCAGAATTCAGTCTGATGCATCTGAACATAAGCCAACTATTAAATCTAGAGCATGAAGAACATAAGGACGTTACATCTACCGGCATTAGGCATATTTGCACAGACTGTTCAATAAAGCTGAGGGGCCATAAATGCATTTACACTGCAAATTGCAAATCCATAAATAATGTTATGAGATTAATGTTCTGAATATTTTTTTGACAACACAAATAAGAAATGTGAAAAATGGAATGATTCTTTTAAATATGAAATCCACCAGTAGATGGAGGCAAATTACATGGTTGAGTCATTTAGTCCTTCATCTAACTCTAACCGATTCATAGCCTTCCCCAGCTCATGTGGTATTCATTTTATTTGTGCGGTTCTTTGAAATTTGAGCTTAAAAATCATGCGGAAACCCTGTAAATAAAGAGCGGACAATAATTCAAAATACTTTGTCAGTTTGGCAAAATACACTAGACAAAATGTGTTATCAATCTTACAAGATTTAAGGCTCGTTCACACCAAGAACGAGCCTTTTGTTGCAAGTTACGACTTTAACCTGCAGATGTCCTCAGCACACGCGTTTCGAGCGCATCTAAACAGTGAATCTAGCATTTCTCTAACATAGTCAGTGTAATGGAAATAAAAACAATAAGGACTATTTTCTCCTGCACCTTCAAAGGAGGCAAGACAATGTTGTCCAAACTAGCGCTGAATTCCAGAGGTAATTTTATGTTTTATGTTACTCTGTTTGCTTCTCTACAATGTCGCCTGCTATTTCAAATGCGCAAGCCTTTTAAATTTGAATGAAGTCTGATTAGCTGTCAGTATTTTATCGTTCATCAGCTGTAAAAAAATCGTTCTGAAAGTGATCCCAGCGATACTGTTGCCCTGTATCGTTATTGTTATAGAATGTTATCTTTATAGTTATAGTTATCGTTCTTGGTGTGAACGGGCCTTAAGTTAGCTAATCCTGCTCAACCCTAAATTAATTCATTTGCATTGATGCTGTCCTGTATTTTGTGCACAAATGGAAAAATTCCCTAAAATAATGTATTCATTAAAGGAACACTCCACTTTTTTTGGAAATAGGCTCATTCTCCAGTTTTGAAATCCATTCAGCCGATATCGCCAGAACAGGAGAACGGCTGAATGGATTTCAAAACTGTAAAACTCAACTTATTAACTCGGGGGCAGCTGGAGAATGAGCCTATTTCCAAAAAAAGTGAAGTGTTCCTTTAAGAGATGTGAAGTATTCCAAAGAGCTTCATAGTGATCACTATATAATTATCAAAATATCTGCTTTTCTGACAGAGTGCTAATATTTTATTGCACTTGGTGTACCTGATGGAGTTTCTGCTGAGGGTGAGTGTGGATCCGCGTGTCTACTGGAGGAGTCCTCTCAATGTGCTGTCTGCGTCTGTGCTCCTGCTGTCCACCGTCTGCATGAGTCTGAAGGCGTCTCTGGAGCTCGTGAGCGGCACACGCGTCCTGCTGGTCTTCAGGCTCAGGACTTACAAGGATGTCGAGCAGGTCCTCATATTACAGCGTACGCAAGTTCTCCGCTTGATATTTACATGTCTGCAGTTGGTGTTTGTGTTGATGGTTTCTTTCAGGAGTACACCAAAGGTGTCTGGAGGGGACTGAAGAAAGCCAGCTTGATCTATTTCTTGATCTTTGTGATCGTGCTGGTTTTCGCAATGGCCGGTAACTCGTTTTTCGGAGACCCAAACACAGGAGATCCGGTAAACTGGGGAGACCTTGGCACAGCGCTGTCCACGCTCTTCAGACTGATCATAGTAAGATGAAGAACTGTTCTTTTGTTTTCTGACAAGTGTCGGGTACATGTAAGCGTCTTAAACAGACCGTCCTGTCATTACTCGGACACAACAGATTAGGGTTGGGCGATGTGGACCAATTTGGCTTCGTACGATGTCTAATGTGAAACATCGCGATGGAAGATGGCATCATCGGCGGGTGATGGATGGCTGTTGTTAAATAATTAAATCATAACGGATTAATTGTAGCCTACCGTTTCCACCAGTGCTTAATTTGAGCCGGATCTTGAAAAATCCGGCTCAAATTAAGCATTAACAAGTGCATTAGACGTGCTTGCATACGAGGCAGAGCAAGCACGGGTTTATGTAGATGTATTTGGAGGATGTGTGTTGGTCCTTAACATATTTTCAACCAGTCAACTTTTTTAAGTTCAAAATCGCTCTCATTGATTGCCTACTGCTTAACCCACTCTCGAAAGCATTTAATGAGCAGCGGAAAGTTTAGAGAGAAAGTGTAATATCAGAAATAATACCAAATCAAGCGAAATATTATTATGTATTAACATTATAAACACTATAAACATAGCTATAAGTTAGTTACCCTGACTCCAAAACGAATCATCTAAATGTAACGGTATTCTGAACAGAACAGGAATGAAACTAATATATAAAGAAACCAAAACAAAGGCGTTGGGCTCACGCACCTCTAATTCGGCACAAATCCAAGTGTTTCCATATTCCCAATGTATTTCAATGATAAACTGTTGTTTATAATGTATATTGTACGCTCGTATTTCGATGGAAAAAAATATATTCTCTTGTTTCTTGTTCCAAGCTTTGTTCGTTATGGTAAAACCATGAAAAAGGCATATTTGGTGTAGTTTATTTAATCAAATTTAATTAAAATTATTTAGATTTTTTTCTGCTGTTTTTTTATGCCTCATTTGTTAATGTAAATTAACTAGTTCATGTAATTCGTTTGGAGTTCACTGTAATTTGTATTGTGATCGCTAACAACTTCCTTGTTATTATTTCCTCATAATAATAATAATAAAATAAGTAAAGATGCGGAAATTGAAAGCATGCATTTCATCTGGCTATATAGTGTGATTAAGTGTGTGTTTTTCGCGAGCGGGTCGCTGCTGCGGCGGGGCGGAGGATCGCGATACCGGCTCAGCATCTTGATATCGACCCAACCCTACAACAGATGTTCTCCAGATGTCTTTGAGCTTTAGCAATAGCTCTTTTGATAAAAGGATCTCACCAAGTCACAAGCATTTGGACAGGCTTGTAGAATAGATGTTCAACATCAGCTCGACAGGAAACGAACACTTGAACCTCAAACTCTTTGTCTCAATAGTTGTATGACTGGACCGATGTGCATCAGGACCTCGACAAACACGGTGTGAGCTACAGCAGCCTCTTCATCATCAGCTTTATTATCACATGCTACTTCATACTCCTCATTGTGGCCAAGTCTGTGTTCATCACTGAATGCCGGGTAAGACCTTGATTTACTCTACTGAAGTGGACCTGAATTTATTTAGGTGACTTTATTAGAAATGGTGCGGTTCGCCAGATGGTGGGCTTTTCCCACAGATATCGGTTCATTAGCAGCTCTTTCTCATTACTGTATTACATCTGTGTGTCTGACGCATTAGGAAGGTCAAGATCTGCACATGAAAGTAAACTGACCAAAACGGTTTGCAACAGTCACTTCAGGCCAGTTTGGAAGGTTCACACACAGAATAGTCAGAAACTGTCATAGATTTATAATATTTTATATAAAGAGGATGTACAGTAATACTCTAATCATGCAATGCTTTCTACCCAGTATAAAGAAATATAGAACATTTGAACCCTAAAGTCGCTGTTTCTGGAGGGAAAAAAGAGAATAGGAAATGGATCTTAAAAAAGTTTAGTGGATGGAATGATTTTAGTTCCAGAGCTTCACAGGCCTTATTAGAATCTAATATAATATGGAGACTATATTTAGTATAATACGAAGAGAGGACAATAAGTGTAATAAAAAACTTTTGCATCCCAACCTTCAAGAAATGAACTTTATTCAGTAACTAAAATCTCCCGTATGTTTAAGGGATGATGGGCGCTGCTCTACCAAATGATTTCAACACTATTTTGCTTTCAAACGACAGTTTGATCTCAATGTCACTTTTCTTTTACCTTTATTGATGTTCAACAGAGTGAAATTGCGAAGGCAGTGGAAAACAAGAAACGGGTGCATGAAGACGAGATAAAGCAGAAGGTGGAGGAGGTGATCGATAGGGCTAAACAGGTTTGTTTCAGGCACTTATCACAGACTGAACATGCAACGCTGAACAGAAATGACTGTGTTTAATATTATAGAAGAAACTGTTCGTGAATAAATCAGGATTAAAGTGGTTCACTTCTCTCAATAAAATCACTCACTGGTCTTGTATTTATTTGAATTTCTCTCTCTAATAAACTTTTACAGATGGCATATTTGGTAATATGAGAATCACTGCTTTACTCTCTAATGTGTATTTAATGAGACAAACAAGATTTTCATTGTTGTATTCCATATCTGGTATAAATTGGTCATCGTATAGGCTCTTGGTATTTGCATAAAATGTGTCATGTATATGTACAATATTTTTTAATAACCATTTTTTTCTTTTTTTATTGCAGCGCAATGCCCCAAAACTCATGCGCGTAATGGAACTCAAAAGGTCCATATGTCATGATCGATTTATTTATGCGCAGGACAAGATCACTAGTTCTTCTTTCATAGGGACATTCATGCAACAGCTGAATAAACGAGAACAAACCATGTTAGAGTGAGTGACACTTTATGACTGATTTTGGACTGTTCGTATGCATTACTTCAATTGAACATCATCTTTTGTCACAACTTTGTTGCGTGCAGGTCGTGGCGGCTCGTAAACGAGACGATGGCTGTACTGAAGGAGGAACTAGAGGACAAGCTGAATGAGGAAGCTCTTGCTGAGGGTGAGTGTGGTCCTACTACAGCTTGTGAGTGTTTACAAACAACAGGTACATTTCAACAGATAATACAGAACATTCGTGCAATATCCGTCCAGCTGAGGTGTTATGTTTAGTTCTGCTTGTGTTCCATCAGATATATTTTCAGGTGAGTTTATAACCAATCACGTACTCTTCTGTTGAGCTGAAGACTGTTTGGGCCAATCAGAGACGGTCAGTCGTGTTGTGTTCAGTGCTCACGCTCGCTGACTGAGATCTGACTGACACTCACAAACTCTCTCATTGTGAACAACAGAGTGCAGATACATTGTAAGAAAGACATTCATTTTGCAGTTTAGACAACTTCATGGATTACAACAGAAGTTTTTGCTGAAACTCGCACTAGACCAAGTTTTGGACCGCTTCAGTTATTGTTCGCCTACTTTCTGGATATGATTGTTTTTTGAATAGCTGTTTTGATTTTCCATTATGTAAAAAGCAAAAAAATATATAGTATTTTAGTTGTTTGTATTAAATGGTTACATTTGGTATTCACCAAGTCCTTGAGGAAGAGTCCTGTACTGAAATCTCACCTCTTTCTCTGTTTCAGGGTTGTACAAAAAGTCTGGCAGATTAGTGTTGCTTGGTCTGGACAATGCTGGCAAAACAACGCTCCTGCAAATGCTGAATGAGCACAGACTGGGTCTGCATGTGCCCACCTTTGACCCCAGTAAGTGTACATTCACCACACCAACACTCATGAATATCGAGGCATCATAATCCTGTAGTTCATCGCTGAACCTTTCATACTGTGCAGCATATTAAGTGTGGCTTTGGTTTGTTTCGGCTACAGCTCCTAGTAACAATATCCCAGAAGTTCTTTGGCAACACAATAGCAGACCCAGACAGAATGTAACATACATTTTAAAACCATATATGTGAACCTGGACCACAAAACCAGTCATAAGGTTAAATTTTACAAAACTGAGATATATACATCATATGAAAGCTCAATAAATAAGCTTTCTATTGATGTATGGTTTGTTATGATAGGAGAATATTTGGCCGAGATACATCTATTGGAAAATCTGGAATCTGAGGGTGCAAAAAAATCAAAATACTGAGAAAATCACCTTTAAAGTTGTCCAAATTAAGTTCTTAACAATGCATTTTACCAATCAAAAATTACCTTTTGATATATTTATTGTTGGAATTTTACAAAAAATCTTCATGGAACATGATCTTTACTTCATTTCCTAATGATTTTTGGCATAAAAGAAAAATCTATAATTTTGACCCATACAATGTATTTTTGGCTATTGCTACAAACATACCCCAGCGACTTAAGACTGGTTTTGTGGTCCAGGGTCACACATCTGATGTTTAATATGGTCTGAAAAGTCTTGAGAGAAGCCTGGAAAAGTCTAGAATTTAGAAATAGAAAGCATGTAGGAACCCTTTTGAAGACTTTCTGTCTGTGGCTGTTTTCAGTCAGAAGCTGAATGTGGTTATAATTAAATGCTGATTAGTTGGGCTTTGTCTTATTCTCTTCACAGGCTCAGAGTTGTTGAGGATCTCTGGAGTGACCTTCATCAGCTGTGATCTGAGTGAGTAGATGATCCACACCTCATTAGGCATGTTTCCATTACAGAAGCGCGCAAAACGTTGGTGATATTTTATACATGTCAATTAAAAATTATTGCGAAATTAGGGCGTTTTCCCTAGGGCTGGACCAGAATATTCGATTATTCGAATATTCGTTCGGTGGGTTGGCATTCGATTTTAAATTTTGAGATTCGAATATTCGTTTTTTTTTTTCATACACCTTGCATCCCCCGCGAAACGGTTCTCATTCGCGCTTAAATATGAATGAAGAAGATCAGACTGCTGCGCCACTAACACAGAGACAGCAAAAAAAAAAAAAAAAAAAAGTGAGAGATTGAGTAATATTTGAGAGACACTATAAAGTACAGTAGGGCCCACTTGAATGGTTGAAGCAAAACTAGGGCTGTGACTGTCGCAATGACAACCGCACCTCCGCGTTTAAATGCACGCAGTAGGCTAAAGCTGACCGCAAAGCCCCAGCAAAAATAATTACCATGAATGTGTCGGGGGAAAAAGTAAGGAGATATTTGAATTATTTATTAACAAACTAGTATTTGACACAAAGATGAAGTTGACGATCTTGATGCCATTTGCTCATTGGACGCGCCTTTAATACCTAAATGCATATGCATTAGGCCTATAGCTATTGGAAGAGTTTTGTTTTCGATTTTAATTATTTAAATAATTTTTTTACAGTTTCGGATGATATATTAGTCTTACCTTTATGAGCAAAAATGAAGTTTCACATAGCGATGGCTGGCGCTTCCATGTTCTGCAAAGCGTGCTTATATCTACGGATTTTAATTGAAATCGTGATGACTTGGTCGTTACTTTAAAAAACAAAAACTTAAATTTAACAAATAAAAAGAGTTCTAAATATATTTCTAAATTAACTTTATAACCTAAATAAATGACAATAAATGTAATCACTTTGCTATTAAAAACAGCAGCTGTGCAATGGGGAAGAGAAAGAGAAAAAGACCGGTTTCAGTCTGTCATGATCGGGGCTGTGGGTTTTCCCTCAGCCACCTGAGGTCGCTGTTTGCACTGCACTCTGATTCATCACGTCTGTTTTGTCATTACCACTGATTCACACACAGCTGTTCACAATCTGGACTCTGTATAAGAACACTCACACTTCATTCCGTTTTCAGGTCTGCATTGTCTTATGTCTCCTGTTTTGTCTGTTCACTCTGCGTTCCTGAATTCCTGGCTCAAGATCATGTTCCCTGTTTAGTTTATTTAGTGTTTCAGTTTGTTACATTTGTGCCGTGTTGGCCTTTTGTTTTGTTTATTTTCTGTTAATAAAATACTTACCTGCATCTGGACCCAGACCTCCTTGGCTGTAACGTGACAGAATGCAGACCTCACTGATGGGTCCAGCGGGGAGTAATTTTTTTTCTGAGGAGGCGGAGGCAGCGTCGGCCACCCGCTTTGAGACCATCTACGCCTGTTTGGCGGCGATGGAGGCCATTAACGCTGAGGCGGAGCGGAAGCGCCCCTACTATAGGGCCAGGGCGGAGGCGTTTTTTCGGGAGAGGGCGTCCGCTCAATCTGCTCCTGACGCGACGGTGACCGCTCTCTCTGCTCCTGACGCGGCGGTGACCGCTCTCTCTGTTCCTGACGCGGCGGTGACCGCTCTCTCTGTGCCGGACGCGGCGGTGACCGCTCTCTCTGTGCCGGACGCGGCGGTGACCGCTCTCTCTGCTCCGGACGCGGCGGTGACCGCTCTCTCTGCTCCGGACGCGGCGTTGACCGCTCTCTCTGTTCCGGACGCGGCGGTGACCGCTCTCTCTGCTCCCGACGCGGCGGTGACCGCTCTCTCTGCTCCGGACGCGGCGGTGACCGCTCTCTCTGCTCCGGACGCGGCGGTGACCGCTCTCTCTGCTCCGGACGCGGCGGTGACCGCTCTCTCTGCTCCGGACGCGGCGGTGACCGCTCTCTCTGCTCCGGACGCGGCGGTGACCGCTGAAGTTCCTCTGGCGGCGAGGCCAGCTCACGTTCCACTGGCGGCGAGGCCAGCTCACGTTCCTCTGGCGGCGGTGTCCGCTCACGTCCCTCCGCTGCACGGGCCTGGCCCGCCATCCCTCCCCCTTATGCACCTTCCACCGTTCCTCCTCCCTCCAGAAATTTTGTTTTGGGAACGTCTGGTAGCCGTTCCCTAGAGAGGGGGTACTGTCATGATCGGGGCTGTGGGTTTTCCCTCAGCCACCTGAGGTCGCTGTTTGCACTGCACTCTGATTCATCACGTCTGTTTTGTCATTACCACTGATTCACACACAGCTGTTCACAATCTGGACTCTGTATAAGAACACTCACACTTCATTCCGTTTTCAGGTCTGCATTGTCTTATGTCTCCTGTTTTGTCTGTTCACTCTGCGTTCCTGAATTCCTGGCTCAAGATCATGTTCCCTGTTTAGTTTATTTAGTGTTTCAGTTTGTTACATTTGTGCCGTGTTGGCCTTTTGTTTTGTTTATTTTCTGTTAATAAAATACTTACCTGCATCTGGACCCAGACCTCCTTGGCTGTAACGTGACACAGTCGGACTCGGGTCAGTAATTCTGATGAGCTGTCGGAGAAGGTCCGGGAGAGGTTTTAGTAATGTTTGCAACGAATGTTTGTTTAATAGCCTAGTTAACATTCTTACTGAGGCTAGTTTCATATTTAAATGTATTATTTATTTGATTTATTTGAGCGTTTTGTAGGCTGCTTGTTCACTGACGGAAATGCTCAAATAAACACACGTTTGTTAATAATGTTTGGGCCTCATTTATTTTGGGTTTCAAAATAATATACTTAGGCTATGTATTTTATATATAGGCTTATATAAACAAACGTTATATATAATGTATATATATTTATTTATAAATAATTTAGATATGAATAATTTATATATATATAAACCACGCACAATTTTTTTTCTTTCTTCTTTTATTTAAATAGCCTACCCTTTATGGTGTCAGTAATTAATGTGCTGCTAATTTCTGATTTAGGAGTGATTTGTTAGTTAAAAAATGTTAGGCTACCTTATTAAAAGTATTGCTCTTAACAGACTGTGTGTTTTGTATCACTAGCGCGGTGTCCGTTCATGAAGCATAAGCTCTGTCTGCGTGAGGCGTGCCGCATCCAACTAGCAATGTTCTATTACAATTGATTAATTCTGAACGTGTTGTGTCCATATTGCACCAAAATGCAACACTGCACTCCCTCAGGTCCACAGCAAAAATCGTTTGGATGAACTGTTCTCGACATAATAAAAATGCAAATAGAAAGACATACAGAGATTCCTGCCTTTATTAGAGAGAATAATATGTTCAGCCCCTCCCACCGAAGCTTCGAATATTCAATGTTGATTACTACCGAAGCTTCGAAGCTAAAAAAATGGTATTCGGACCAGCCCTAGTTTTCCTAAAAAATTTCTTTGTGGGATTTTGGCTATATTTATTCTAATGTGACCTGTCAATGTGAAAAAAAAAAAACGTTTCCATTGCTGTTTTGTGAAATATTCCTTTTTCGAACTGAAAAACCACCTCATGCGAGCGTAAAAAGGTTTTTGCGATATATAGAAGTTTTTGCGCAATTGACGCGTTTCCATTAGGCAGATTTTCAATTCGCAATTTCATTTTGCGCAATTTAAGGGTTATGGAAACGCAGCTACTGTCTCCATCAGATCGCTCCTGTGATTAAAGCTGTGTGGTGTTGTTCTGAACAGCTCTACAAGAGTGGAGGAATCATCTCCCAGCCGTTAACGGCATGGTCTTCCTGGTGGATTGCGCCGATCACAGCAGACTGGCAGAATCCAAAACAGAGCTTGAAGTGAGAAACATTCCGTCTCCAGCCATTTCACACTTGGTTACACACTGGTGATGTGCCAGTGAACATAAGACTGCTAGATTTTTACTCTACAATTCATCAAGGATCTCCTATGTTGTGCCATACTGTACTTGTGTTTGTTGTGTTGGATATAAATAACAGGCACTAATGACAGATGAAACCGTCGGAAACGTGCCCATCTTGATCCTCGGCAACAAGATCGACAAACCTGAATCCATTAGCGAGGAGAGACTGTGTAGGATCTTCGGACTGGACGGACAGACGACGGGCAAGGTAAGACGCTTTAGTTTTTGTGTTTCACTGCACTGCTTTTGTATTGTTTTTCTATGTAAACGTCCTCTTTGTCTGTGACTGTTGTGTGGGTTTCGAGGTGCTGACTTCTTTTCCTTCATCATAAAACAACAGTTTGAAAACTGAGACTTTTATCAGATGTAACAAAACACAAGTTCACTTACTGTGATTATCAGACAGGACAGGAGCCGTGCTACAAACAATGTTTACTGAAGTTCACACATCAACAGGAAACAGCAGAGACAAAAGGCTGATTGTGAGATTTAAAAATTCATATCAGTATCGATTAAAAACAAGAATTTTTCACGCTCGCCTGAGGTGGTTTTTGAAGTGTGTGAAAAGGGTTAATGAGAAAAATGGGAAATGGAAATGCATTTTGTGAATAAATTCCTTTACACGCACCATAGTGGCTTTGTGCTGTAAGACGGGATAACTTGCATCTAAATGTTATTCTGAAATGCCCGAGCAAAGTCTGTTGTCACAGTATAATTGCATCCCAAAAGTGGCTTACACAACTGCGTTCCCAAACAGCTGGCATCCAACTGCGAAAGCAGTGACCATATTTTGCTTTCATTCTGAGTTGTTGAATGGAAACGATTTTTTGTAAACGTTTATGCAATATTACCATTTTGCGTATAAGTTAAATTCGCAGCTTTGGATTGGAAACCCGTCTACTGACAGTCAAATGAAGTCAGTATCGAGATGTTTACTGTTATCATTTAATTATTGATATCTAGTGTTTAATATAGTGCAAGGTTATAACATCTAAATAGACACATCAAATAACAGAGATCGTGTGTGATTCAGTATGAGATGATTTTAAATTCTGGTCAAACTCTGATTTCTGAAAGACTCATTTCATTCATAGAGTTACACTCCTTCACTTCTCACACTTATTATTCTCAACGATCCTCTGACTCGCATTATGCAGTAAACAGGAGGAATGTTTCTTACTATTAATCAATAGAATTTGTTACTCAGTTTGAAGGCATTATCTGAATTAGTTGTTTGTCTTTGGGGACATGCAATATTTAGTTTGACCTACTGAGTTGGATAAACATGTTCTTAGTTTCTGGTACTCTATAACTGAAAAAGGCTGAAGATAATGAGTGTTTTGTCCGCTGTGCTGAGTTGAGTGTGACATGAGTGATTTGTGTGTGTTCAGGACGGCGGTGAGCTGAAGACCAGAGCGCTGGAGGTGTTCATGTGTAGCGTGATGGAGAGACGGGGATACGGTGAGGCTCTCCGCTGGCTCTCACACTACATCAGATAGACACTGATTGGTCGAATACTGTAACTGCATGTTTATCTGTTCTTGTACGTGTGTTGTATATCTGTTGTGTAACAAAATTTAGAATCTCATTATTTTTTTAAATGACTTGTATTTAAATAATTTCATTTATGTAAATAGAAGATTTTTTTATATTTCATATATTTACACATATTTTCCCAAAACAAAGGAATTAAGTGACTGGTCTTTAACGTGTTTGCTGTTCTACATCAATAAGTGAAGCTTTGATTTCAAGTGTTTGCTGTAAACTAGCGGCTGGGAGAGTTGCTGGGGCTGTCATCAGACTGAGATGAGTATGTAAAGAACTGATTTGACTATTATAACAGATATCTGCTGATTTTGTATCTCATTCATGCTGGGCATTTTTTTCCATTGGAAAACCTGAATCCTAATGATAAAACAGTTAATCTGCAGTATAATGAATATATCTAGCAGTGTATATATAGCAGTGTTGGGGTGAGCACTCCTCAAATTTCCTTAAAAAACACAAGCATCAAGAAGTCACTGTCACTGAAAATGGAGGCGCGCCAGCATCAGACTCAAGATTGCTTTGTTAAATTGATTTCTACACCAAACTGTCAAAATAGAAAATTTGAGCCTAGTCAAGTGACCCACATACAAAACACTTTCTCATGCCTCCTACAAGACACTAAGGAGTTCACACACACACACACGCACGCACGCACGCACGCACGCACGCACGCACGCACGCACGCACGCACGCACACACACACACACACACACACACACACACACTCCAACACACACACACACACACACACACACACACGCACACACACACACACACACACACACACACACACACACACACACACACACACACACACACACACACACACTCACACTCTCATGTACACAGGTATCAGATCAGGTGTTCCTTTAGTAAATAACTTTATGTTGTACCAACAATATCATAATAAAAAGTTAGTTTTTTTCTGTCATTGTAGAAATATCAAATGTGCCAGTAGGTGCACAAGAGAAGCGCTTTTCTTTTTTGACTCCAAGGACTGGCTACAATGTTTTGAGTTTGTGAGATATGAGGTGTGTTTGTCTTGAAGCACAGCTGCAGAGCGATTGTTATTATAATATCAAACTACCACGAGTGAGAGCGATTACAGTAATTTGATGTCACACTGATCCATCTGCAGCTCCACTTCAAGACAAACAGCACTGCTTCCACTGGGTGGCGCTAACATGAACATTCATGTCATGAACCTTCTCTGTTGTGGGCATGTCCTTGAGACAGTGCACTGGAAATAGATGTAAAA
Organism: Garra rufa; assembly: GCF_049309525.1. Classification (NCBI taxonomy): domain Eukaryota; kingdom Metazoa; phylum Chordata; class Actinopteri; order Cypriniformes; family Cyprinidae; genus Garra; species Garra rufa. The sequence continues at coordinate 14,734,698 of NC_133379.1, read as the reverse complement.
AACGTGGATGTTACTTTTTACTCATAGTAAAAGCTTAGTTTAGTTTATCTGTTAAGAAGAAACTCAACAATTTGTTTCGTAAGCCAACCATTCTATCAAATTCCTCCGTCTTGTAAAACCACTGCCATTGTTTACTGTGTTTTTAACCTGTTGTCTGTTTCTGTGCATTTTGGCATATCTTTGGATGTTGGCCTGCACTAAATCTAAATTTTCTCAAAAAATAAATAAATAATATGGTCGTTTCACAATTATAATTTGTGTGTGTGTGTGTTATTTTAGAAACACACACACACACACACACACACACACACACACACACACACACACACACACACACACACACAAAAAGAAAGAAAACGGGCCAAGACCAAAATAGCTGAACACTAAGCTTTTTAACCACAATGCACTCTCCTCAGATCACTTAATGGATTGGTAAAAATGGTAATGAAGTTTTAATGATAAGCATAAACTGTTACTTTCATATAGTTTGTATAATATGATCATCTAAGATGTTTGCCTGATTGATTACAGGAAATCTGACAAATGATAAATAATTCCTTTCTTTTCCTAGTCACAGTTATGTTTAGTTCAGTCTCTTTTGGTTTCAGTTCATGGACTTTTAGTTTGTTCATAGTCAGTCCCCTTTTTTCCCCCCTTTGTTTTAGTTTCTTCTACTAATCTGTTACCATGAACACCGACTTAATCATTACAGCAGTTCCTTATTAGTTCTTCACTTCTGTGTATTTAAGTTCCTCCTTGTGCTCTCTTTCTTTGTCTGGTGTTGTTTGTGTAAGCCACACTGTTTTGCCCGTTTGTGGATCTACTTGTATTTGCTTTAAGAAAGACTTGTGTTAAGACTTGTGTTATTTTGACTCTTTATTTGTCCTCTGACTTGTTGAAGACATCTGCTTCCTGATGCCCAGAGGGAATTCCTGTTGGAGTTTAGCTGAGTACATCAACTTTGTCCTCTGGGTGGATGGGTCCTCCTTTTGAGGAGGGATAAGCTGAAGAGGAGGACAACAACACTAGCACACACGGACATACACCCAGAGCCCATCGCAGACAAGGAGCTCAGGCCTGATGTGATGAGAGAGAGTCAGAACCTGAGAGGACGGTGAGCCGCTATCACTGTGTTTTACTGTGGGATACTTGGTGGAGTATAAGGGGTATGAAAAAGGACCCCACCCACTATCCCACCGCTGAGGGTGAGCTGGAATGGGTTTTTTGCCATGTTTAGAGGAGGAAGTCTCCTTTTTCCTCCTGTTGCCATTGATCCCACTTACTACTAAGATTCCTGTCTTCATCATCACAAAGTTCGCCAAGTTGAGAATTACCTGTATCTTCATCACAATCGGCTGTGTCTTTGTTCTCAGCGGTCCAGCCCAGTTTAGAGAATCCTGAGTCGGTAAAGCACCTCCATCCTCCCTCTCCCACCTCTTCACAATCCAGCCAGTTCTTCAGCCCTTCCTCTGCTGGCTCCCTCCAGTCCCTCGACATCTCCAGTTCCCCCATTAGGTGTGCTGATCTGCCTCAGGTCCTCTAGTCTCCAGCCCTGTCTTCATCTTCTGGGCTGTTCACTCTACTTCAATCAATCGACTCTCCAGCTCTGCCTTGGCTCCTGCCTCTCTCAGCTCCTCCTGGAACTATCCTCATGCTCCTTCGGGTTCCCTCGTCCCACCGGCTCCGCTCTGGTCTATTGTCACTCTGTCTTCACTAAGTTCTTCCACATTCCTCATTCCCTCAGACTCCATCTCTGTCCTCAGTCTCCTTTTCCTAACATTAGTCCTCAGACTCTCTGGCTCCACCTGCATCACTTTTTGTGGCGACTTTGCGGTGATCTCCTTTACCATTGAAGTCATTCTGCCACTTCAGCTCTCTGTCTGTGCCCTGGACCCCTCTTCCAGCGGCTCCATCTCTTGTCCGTCATTGCCGTTGTCCCTGTGATCACCCCTTCAGCACGGCTTCTCCCACCATCAACTCCACCGTGAGCTCAGCTGTGGATCCCTGGTTGGCTACTCCTCCACTCTATCTCGAATCCAGCCACCATTGGCTCCTCTCTGGGTCCCATATTCATCTGCTCCTCCCTGTTTCCTTCCTTCTGCCAGTTTCCTACCCTTCACCTGCCCCTCGTCTGCCTCCTTTATCACCTCGGTCATACTACGGAGCAATGTACTTTACAATTAACTACATGAGCTATATACTGAATAAAAGTATTCTTAATCTTATAGTCTTTATGAGCTACTTCAAGAACATATTGTGATGATAGAAACTATTTGTATGTCATGTAGATGGATGTTTTTTCATCAAGTGCCAATTAAGGCTCTTTAAATAAACCATGATGCAAATACTTAATTAATCTCTCTTTCCTTCATCGTTTTAAAACTTCTTTTTTCTTTCAATTAGAGTTATATTAATTTACACGATTGTTTAATGTAATTAATATGAATACAACGGGACAGGGTCTGTGAGTTGTTGAAAAGCTAATTAAACCAACCATAAAATTGTAAAAATAATTAAACAAAAACATTTACTAAAAGAGATGAAATATTTTATTTGTTTAGCTGTGTGTGATGTAACCATTGTACAGGTTTAGAATGCCATGATGACAGAATTTACATTTAGATTCCAGTGATTCTCAACCAGAACATGACGTTTAGTCTGTTGAGAAGTGCTCAATCTTATTAAAACCACTGCCAGTGTTTACCATGTTTTTACCCTGTTGTCTGTCTCTGTGTATTTGGGCAAGTTGGATGTTGGCCTGCACTAAATCTGAATTTTACTGTTCCCAAAGCCACTTCCCTTTCCGCCAAAAATAATTCTCATAATGATTAGTTTCTGATATTTTACACACACAAAGAAAAAAAGAACACTATGCTTTTAATGGTCTTAACCACAAATTACTGATAAGGAAATCAGTGAGCAAATCAAGCAAATGCACTGCCCAAAAATCCTTTGCTGTCTCACAAATCAAAGACAACTGAGGATGACATTTTTGGCAGAATATGTGTGTATATATATGAGTTTGTGTGGTGTGATGAATCACGATGAAACATGAGTTAGTGATGCAGCAGAGCCATGTCTGTGAGAAATATCAAGAAACAGCTAAAAACGTCTCTTTATTGGACCACTCTCTATTCTAATTCTATTCTTGACCCTTCAAGACTTGCAATCGATTCATTGTGTAACTGCTTGTTGTCTTAAAAACAAAACTAACACTAGCTTCTCTATTCTTTTTACATTCTATTTATTTGTTTTATTTTTGTTTATTATATAATTAACAAAAAAATGCCTCTAACTCTAGCTTACTCCATTCTTTTTCTATTCTATCTGTATTTCTTTTAATTTAATATATAATTAACAAAAACTGAGACTTGTCATAGCGCTTGCATTTTATTGCTCTTTTGTTGATTTTGATTGCTTCCATTGTCCTCTTTGTAATTTGCTTTGGATAAAAGCGTCTGCTAAATAACTAAATGTAATGTAGATATAATAAATACATCTCTAGAACGGTAAAGCATGGAGGAAGATCATGTGAAGAGTTGTGGCTGCTGCTGCTGAGCTGATCACTGTCAAATGTCAATTAATGCATTAGACTGAAAGAGAATATTAAATTCACGTTAAACTCCATCTAACTGGGAGACATCTTTCATGTACTCATGAACATGAGTAAAACAACACTGATTCTTCCTCACACAAAAATCTGTCTGCAAGTTCACCCAAATGGCTTAAAGATTGAATGAAAACAAAGGGAAAGACTGTCCCATACAAAATTACTTAATCTACAGTATTTGTGCCATTTCTGCTCATTTTCTGACCAGTGGTTTATGGTTATAATGGTCAAATGTGCACAAATATAAAGCACATCTGCAGTTTTCCATCATTTAAGAAGAACAACCTCACACCATATAGAACTATACAAATCCAATCATTTGAACTCTTCATTTAAATCACATTTATTTCAGTTTTCCTTCCAACAGAAGTGCAAACTTGCCTTCTTAACCCCTTCAGACCCTGCATCCATTGGAATGGACATCACATGATTTTTTGTTTAAACCAAAAAAAAAATTATGTTGTTTATATAATATGTGCACTGACCGGTCCCTGATCAACCAATCACAACAAAGAATATGACTCCTAACTTAATCTGATTGAGCTACAGGCATCACAAAAGAGAGACATGATAACCAACTAGACAGGAAGAGGAGGAAGCCCACACTTTACCTTTTATATGCAGAGTTATGTTAATGGTAGCCTCATCAACTTGCATCTATTATAAAATTAAGACTATGAAATGATAAAATTCAAAGTTTTAAACATGTATACATATACTCCAATTCACCCACTTCAACCAAAAAAAGGGATCAACCAACATTTTTTAGATTTCATATTATCTTACCTTTTTCCACATTCTTACTGCATTGTTTATTGCTGTCTTATAGTATGTGTTCTTTTCAAAATCTTAAACACTAGTTCAACTATAGTGCACAAAATCTATTTATATGTATGGTTAAAAAATGAGGATTTTTGTTTTTCTTCAGACATGGCGTCCTTTGTAGTGGACATGAGAAAAATCTAATAAAAAATTAGTTGGCACAAATCTTACTTTTTTAGACTCATATGTTGGAGAAGAGCATATATTAAGTGGGTAAAAAAAAATTTGTTCAGTGAAAAAAATTCATGCTCTTTTCCTTTGTTTTAGAGAACTTAAAATGCTGTGTTCCTTTTTTTCTCTGATTGCTCTAATACAATATAATAATGTATATTACAATATGTAATAAAGGTATAATAATACACAATAACATTTATAATATATTCTATATAAATATTTAATATGTAAAATGATTTTTGAAGAATAGATTAGAATAGAATAGGTGGGATGTCTGCTAATGAAGTTAAACAGCATAAGGAGCACTGCTTCATTCATAAACAGCATGTTCAACTAGTGTTCAGTCCACGTTACTCAATGTTGGAGTGACGCTCCGTTCCATTCTGACGCAGCAGTGGCGTTCAGCGGCTCAGACTCATCTTGGTGAAATATAGGACGGTATTTTGTTAATTACAGATTTTAAATGAAATCCATTTGAGTACATGTTAACCCTAATTCTCAAGAAATCATCGAGTTTGTTGTATTTTTCAAACCACATGAACTTCAACTCGTCCTGAACTTTCTCCCCCCAGCAGTGGTTCAGTCCATGATAGCGGAAGTTCTGACAGCAGACCGTAGAGGGAGTGAGTGAAGTTCCAGACTCTTGGTCGAGTTAGTGTTGATCTATGTAAGACGACAGCAGAAACCCCGCACAGAGACTCAGAGATGCGGCGAAAGCAGAAGAGATTGCTGCAGATCGCGCTGCTGCTGCTGCTGGTCTTTCTGTTGCTGCCGAACGTCGGCTTGTGGTCCGCGTCTCTGGAGCGAATGTTTGACAGCTCCGCGGACGGAGCCGGACACGCGCACGTACAGGTAACGTTACCACAGCGTTCATCAGGCGTTCACACACTCTGCTTCTAGCAGAAACTCTTAACTTGTACTTCTATGGCAGTGTCGCGTGGCTAAAAGTGTCTTTGACTTCCTTACATTGAACGACAGATGAGGAACGCGACGTTAATAGAACGCTCTGCGGGAACGCGCGTGTTAGCGGTGTCGTTCTGTCGCGTCGCTCGCGTTGTAGACGGGCTTATCAACGTGTTAGTAAGATATTGGTTGATCAGTGATTTTATGGTTGTTTTGAACAAAGTTCACAGACTGGCAACAAACGGACTTTATTGACGTTATTGGAGTTACAGTTGTGTGATTCTGTCATGCAAATTAAAAACACACAGATCTAGTTCATACAGTGTTCTCTACATTCACGTAAAACAAACATTAAACTGGTTCAGTTTTCTCCTTCCTGCTTCTTGGGTCAAATAGAATGATCAATATACACATTAGCATTAAATATTGAAATAGAAAAGTATAATGTTACTCTCTCAGTGCTTGTTTAACTTTATTCTCTGCGGAAGAGCAATGTTGTTTTTTTTCTCATTATTTGAATCACTTCTTTTAAATTGAGCAAAAGAACAAATAAAAGCCATTTATTTTATTTTGAAAAATCCCTAACACTACTAGATGATCCTATGTTTTCTTGATTGTGTTGTAATGGATCAGTTCAGTTTTTTTGTCCTTAAAAATCAATGAAAAAAGCAAAGCCATTATTCTTCTTTTAGGAATTTGAAATTAATTTTACAGTAAATCTGACTTAGTCTAATTTTCTTTATTTCTTAATGAATATCTGATTGAGTGAATTTAGTACAGCGTCAACTCATTTTAACTCCTGAAATGACGAACAAAAGTGTTGTCAAAAAGTGTTAATAAGTGGAAATTAGTGCCTTCGGTTAAACTGAGGCTGTGTCTCTCTGTGGTCATGAAACATCTCACATCTTCTGATCCTGATCCTTCATCTCTGTCTCCTCTTCATCAGTAGCTGGATGGACAGGTGTGTGTCGAGCGGATGTAAGATATTCATCCGGGAGTTTCTCCTTCTCAGTGTAAATAGAGCACTCAGAGTAAAAACAGTCACTGGTTACAAGAACATGATTTTTATTGATTTAACTACCGTATTTAACTTTAAAAATATTACAAGTGTTGTTTTTGTTGTGTGCTTGTAAAGTGACCTTGAGTTTGCAGAAAGGCACTATATAAAATAAATCCATTCTTGTTATTAAAATACTAATTGCTTTAATAAAAGAGGAACCCAACAAGTAAAAGCAGAACGAGTGCTGGAGGTTTTTGTCTGAGCGGTTTGTTTTATTGGCACACATGATGGACTGTTGATATGAATATCTCTTTGCCGTCGCTGCACTTCTGTCGTCAGTCGTCTGATCTCTTACAGTCAGAACACGGACGCTGCTGTGAAAGGCTTTCCCTGCTCTATATTCCCTGACTGGCGTCATACGTGTAATATATGTTCCTCTGAGTGTTGAACAGTTATGACGGGAAGAGCTGGTGTTCGTAGGGGAAGGCTGTAGGTGGTGTTGTTGAAAGGCGGCGTTGTTCGTGGCTGTGGTTGGCTGTGGTCCAGCCGCTGGTCTGATAGCGCCTCTGTTTCCTGTGGAAGAGGCTGAGCTTCAGCAGGTGCAGGAATCATCAGTCCCTCGCTCATCCACCCTCACTGCGCTTCACTCTCTCTCTCATCACCTGGAAGAACAGTGTTATCACACCTCCAGCACAGAAACAGCTTTTCCAGTTTGGCTTCACTACCAAGTTTTTTTAGACAGTGGGATGTGCTTGTTATTAAAAGAGGTGTGACTGTTTGCATTTTAAAAACAGACACGTAGCACAAAACTATGCTGCGTCTCGATCCACCTGCGTACACTACGCCCTAAAGAATGTGCTCCGTTTCTGACCACGAAGATCCATTTGAGTGTGTAGCAGAAGAGAGAAGCTTTGAGACAAAGAACCACCGCATAAAACCCTGTTCTGTTGCCATAAAGCCGGCTGTCTGTCACATTCAGGACCCTCTTACAGCTTCAGTGACGATTCTAGATTGTTGCCACGTGATGAGATCATTTCATATTAGCAGAACAGAAATAACAAATAAACAAATTCAAGGGGTCTAATCATGCTTTTTCACCTTTTGAATGTTAGTCAGTGTGTGGTGTGTATTTTTGGGAATGAAAAACATCTACAAAGTTACAAATCTCAAAGTCCTCTCCAAAGGAAGATATTTAGTTTAAAAAAAAAAATCCTTTTTCAAGAACTAAAACGAACGGCTCCTTTTGGACGACAGCGTTTGTTTTCCGGATGCTATGATGTCACAACGCGCTCCATTAGAATATCATTCAGATAAATCTCTCTCCATCAGTACAACACAAGTCCAATCAGGGACCGAAATTAAGTTTTTGATTAAAAAATCCACCGGCCAAACTTATTTTTTACCTGCCAAAATTCTGAACAATTTAACACAGATATATCCAAAGCACGTTAACCTGTATATTATGTGTGCTCCGGACAGAGAGGAGTGACAATTAAAACATAAATAAGAAAAACAACTTTTTGGTCATTTTAGATTTTTTTATTATAACTTGGAAATGTTTTTAACGAACTATCTGATCTAGTCAGACCACTTGTTTTCTTTGTCCATGAAATCCGGCCTCCTGCTTCTGACGCAGTCTTTGTGCCACAGCAGGGTTCAACGCTAAGGAATTTTTCTACTGGCCAAAATTTTTTCTGGCCCCACCAAAAAGAAAAAAGTTAATATTTATTTCTTAGCCACATATTTTAAATGTGTCAAAAGCCAAATATAACTATACATACACTTTTTATTCAGCATAACTTTTCTTTAAATACAATTGATAATTTAAAGAATTAAAGAAGTATTTAAGATTTCAATAACTAAAAATATATGCCAGCAGGTGGCGGCACGAAACTGAAATTGATCACTGATTCGTTTGAATGCATGGTTCATTCAAGAATAAAGCAAGTTACTCTCTTTATGAATGGGAAATTTAATCATTTCACAAGATTCGTTTAAAAACACATGTTCACTCATAAAAGAAACACCGCTGTGTTTGAATGGAGACACGCAGAGCCGTTGCACATCTACAATCAAACACAGCAGTGTGACTTGGTCCAGAATAATTTTGACGACGGAAAATCAGCCAATGTAAGTCACTTAATAATAACTTCTTGTTTATTTAACTGCTGTTTTAAATCAATATCTCATTTACAAACTCCCATAAAAATATATATTAAAAGCTGTCACTCATCTTAGTTTCCGATATCACAAAGCTCTATTATAATCAACGACGCTCTCTGTACCGCAAGATCAATCTCTTATTTACACTCTCTCTACACTTTGTTTATAGACGAATTATTGAGATATATCTGTGTTACATTACTGTGCTTTGAACCCAGACACGTCGGCATTTGGCTTTGTGTATTTAGGACTTACACTACCGGTACAAAGCAGCGATTGTATTTATCTCTGCCATGGTTGATCGTGCCTTCTTGTTATTCGCGCTAGTGACGGGAAAAACTACAGCGAGTGACGCGATGCGCATATTGGCTTGGCTTTCGGTGTGAACCCAGACTGTATTCACTTTAGTGACAAGGCAGCACTGGCCCGATCGGGGGAGCATCACAGAGATCCGTGAGACTGATACTGATTAACATTACTGGTGAAAAGATTTACTCGCCTTGTGGCGGATTGGGCTTTAAAGTTAACTCGCCAGACAGAGAATTTGCTCGCATTTGGCGAGTGGCGAGTGTTAATTTCGGACCCTGAGTCCAATAAAGTGCATCGATCCATAATCTAAAGTGCTTCACATGGCTACAGAGGGGCCAATAAAAACCGATATCCATAGTTAATCTAGCTTGCGCTAACAGCTGTACAGGGAACTTGCTGCTTTGTGAAGGGGCGTGGCAGAACTGAAACGCCGTCTAAGCTGTTGGCCAATCACAATGCAGTAGGTCTGCTAACCAATCACAACACATTTGGTTTTTCGGAAGGTGGGCCTTCATCAAACCCAGAACTAATCGAGCCATTTGTGCCAGTCTGGGGAGAAAGCTAATGTAAATTATGCTAAAAATTATGCGTTTTTATAAGTAAGTAAAGACTGTAAAACTGAATAAAGACTTTGTAAAAGAGCATAATAGAGGATAAAAGAGGGTTTTTATACAGACTTGCAGACACTACAGGTAACAGTTCTAACTCTGTCCCTAAGTCTAAATTATATTAATAAAAAGTTACATATTTCATTCATTCATTCATCATTGGTTCTGGTGTTTTGTAAAGGGTCAGTTTGTTCGATTCCTCAGGTATTCTTGTCCTGCTTCACAATGAATGCATTAGAGTTGAGCAGAGACTAGCACACAGTGGTCCTCATAACATCACATGTTTTATGTGTTTCTAGAGAATGAACAGACACAAAGTGCAGAACGAAGGTGTTCGCAGGAAGGACTGGCACGACTATGCACTCATTAAGAGCGAAGCGGCACGTTCAGGTACGTCTGGTGATTCCTGCGGTGTGATAGAGCTGGACCGCAGGTGAATGTGATGATAACGTGATGATAATGTGATGATAATGTGATGATAATGTGATGATAATGTGATGATAATGTGATGATAATGTGATGATAATGTGATGATAATGTGATGATAATGTGATGATAATGTGATGATAACGTGATGATAATGTGATGATAATGTGATGATAATGTGATGATAACGTGATGATAACGTGATGATAACGTGATGATAACGTGATGATAACGTGATGATAATGTGATGATAATGTGATGATAACGTGATGATAATGTGATGATAATGTGATGATAATGTGATGATAATGTGATGATAATGTGATGATAATGTGATGATAACGTGATGATAACGTGATGATAACGTGATGATAACGTGATGATAACGTGATGATAACGTGATGATAACGTGATGATAATGTGATGATAATGTGATGATAACGTGATGATAACGTGATGATAACGTGATGATAATGTGATGATAATGTGATGATAATGTGATGATAACGTGATGATAATGTGATGATAATGTGATGATAATGTGATGATAACGTGATGATAACGTGATGATAATGTGATGATAACGTGATGATAACGTGATGATAACGTGATGATAATGTGATGATAATAACGTGATGATAACGTGATGATAATGTGATGATAATGTGATGATAATGTGATGATAATGTGATGATAATGTGATGATAATGTGATGATAATGTGATGATAATGTGATGATAACGTGATGATAACGTGATGATAACGTGATGATAACGTGATGATAACGTGATGATAACGTGATGATAACGTGATGATAACGTGATGATAACGTGATGATAACGTGATGATAACGTGATGATAACGTGATGATAACGTGATGATAACGTGATGATAATGTGATGATAACGTGATGATAACGTGATGATAACGTGATGATAACGTGATGATAACGTGATGATAATGTGATGATAACGTGATGATAATGTGATGATAATGTGATGATAATGTGATGATAACGTGATGATAACGCTGTCGTGTGTTGAAGGTGTGGGCGAGCAGGGCAGGCCGTATCCGCTGACCGACTCGGATCGTGTGGACCAGGCCTACAGGGAGAACGGATTCAACATATTCGTCAGCAATCGCATCGCCCTCAACAGATCCCTGCCTGACATCAGACACCCCAAGTGAGCCGCTTTCTTCTTCCTCTTCAATATAAACCACTGCTGCACACATCTGTCATGATTCCTGTCTGACTGCAGTGATGCTCTTTAATGTGGCTTTATTTGTACAGGACATGAAGAGCAGATACAGGACAGCGTTAGTTCAGCTCTGCTTGAGTTACAGTGACAGTAGTGCATTCTGACTACAAAAACTTTTTATTTTCTTTGCTATATATATATATATATATATATATATATATATATATATATATATATATATTAGTGGTGGGCATAGATTAATTTTTTAAATCTAGATTAAAT
>NC_133379.1:14687732-14722702 GCF_049309525.1 Garra rufa | reverse complement strand
TAATGGATTACAATTTGCAAGTAATCTCCCCAGCTCTGTATATATAAATAGATACAAATCGGCTGTTATCTGTTCTGCACTTTCGTCAAATGGTTGAAGAAAAGGTCAGAAGAAGCAGTGAAATGTAGTAAAATGACTGACCTGTTCATGACTTCAAGTGCAGCTCAGTTTCATCTGTAAACAGACTACTGTAGTTGTCTTTGTTAACTTAGTTGAGTGTTAAACTGCTAGCAACTGTCAGTCCATAGTGTAGGTATAGGGAGGGAGCAAGAGCAAACAGCAGCATAAAAATACATGAGCCTATTCATAGCATATTCATGCAATATTGTGTTCGGGATTTTAAATAAAGACATTTAGCCACTTTGGAAAATTTGTTTTAATGTATTTGAATTAATTAAATCTTGGGTGCTTAAGTCATTTTAAGAAAATAACATTCTGTGCAAACAGATGACAATGAGCTGGTTGTTTTGTGGACACAGTCCTGTTCATAATAATAGAGCTGCTGGTGAAGAAGTGACAGACAGAAGAAAATAATTACACACACAGACAAGTGAGAGACAGATATTGGGGAAAATGAAGAAAAGAAAAAGGCAAGTGAAGGTGCAGTTCAAGACCAAACAGCTATGTTTGCGATGTCCATACAATAGGGCTGTCTGTGGTTTCAGAGTTTGCTGTGGGTGTATCCATCACCTCATATCTCCCGTAAGAGCAGGCTTGTATATTTAATATCAGGCTTCTGTTATCATCTGTGTTCAGCTGTACAAAACAGATCGTCTTCCAGCTTGCTATTGCAAATTGGTGTCTTACTATATTGTTAATCTATTATCTTAATTATAAACACAATAGTTTGTAGTGCAAACTCTTTTAGCATTTACTGCACGTTGTTATTCTTCTCATTATTTCCCTACAGCGCCTCACCCATGGGCTCACTTCCGCATTGAAGAATAGAATGTATAGAACAGGCCATTCCCAGTCCGGACCATTATATATAGTATAAACAGTGGCACACAAATAAACAGGGCAGGGCTACGATGAATGCCATCTGAACAGTATATGTGCGGATCTAGAGTACAATGAGGTTCAGGCTGATGAAGGTCTTCTTTAACCCTTGTGCGACCTTATGGACATTTTTGTCCATTTCAGTTTTGTTTTTTGTTATAAGTGTGCCTGTGTTAATGCCAACTGCATACATTTTGGCTCAGGTGTTTATTTTTATTGAAATTTTAATATTTCACCCTCATTTCCTAATTTTACCCTCCGTACAAAAAAAATGCTCACATTTAGGACCTTAAGGACAAACATGTCCACATTGAAACCCATTCAAACTGCAGTTTTTTTTAATCCAGGGCCATTTGACTATAAAATTATGCAATATTTGCTAATAGACATTTACTCTATCAGCAAGGCTTCAAATTTTACATTTTTGCCATTTTTTACTAGATTGTGCCTTTTTTTTTTTTATTTGGCATATCCATTTTTTTTAAAATCCAACACTAGATAAATATAAATGCCTCAACATGAATGTTGTTGTACTTCACTGACACAGCCAAGAATCTAATAAGCAAAGAAAAAATCTGCTTAGCATTTAGTATATGGAAATTATTTTTTCATAAAAAAACACTTGTGGCATTATGTAAACACACCAGCATTTAAGGGGTTACAATTCTGAAAATTAATGAATGTTTGGTATCTATGGATAGAACAGATGCTGGTTAAAAAATTCACATCAGTGAAAGTGGAAATTTTTGCATCTATGCATATCCATTTTGCACCTATGTTTAACTTTTTTTGAACGCAAAAGGGTTATTGCACTCGCTTCTCTTTAAAGCCTTACAGAAGAGTTGATGAAGCCTGTCTAAAAATAAACTGTACTGAAGAATGCAACTAGAAAAGAAATGCAAGAAATTACAGCTTTGGTGCCTGTTCTGACCAAAGGATGTTTTTTTAGGCACTCGTTGTCATTTGTATGCGTTAGTGTTTGTCAATGCGACCTGATATAACAGGCCTGCTCCAGCATGTCGCTGGAAAAGCCGCACTCCAGCAGGCTTTATTTAAAACCTGTCGATCAGCCTTGAGTCTCGGGCTTCGAGGGGAATATCACTGGACGATCCTTGGGAAAACCCAGGAATTCACGGAGCAGAAACTCCGCAGGAAAACACCGCCTCCGCGCGCGACACGCCTCCTCCTCCTCCTCCTCCTCCTGCTGCCAGCAACAAACAGCGCGATTACATCATCATCATCATCACGCTCGCGCTATTTTAGTCTTTCTTTTGATGAGCCGCGCTCGTTTCTGACTTCTTGTTCTTGTCATTACTCTCCGAAAACTAAGTCTAATATCTAATATTAGTAATACTAAGTCTTCTAAATGTTTAAATGTGAAAATGCATGTTAACATCCCCCGCCGCGTCCTTCATCGAATGCCCCTAAAACGCGTTTTCTGACCGCAAACAACACACTACTGTTTAAAAACACACAAACCGAAGACACGCGATAAAAGCGACGATCATAAAGAGGCTTTGAGGCGCATTCCTTGAGTTACAAATATCGAAACCTAAAATGCCAAAGCTTCTGCATGATATTCCAGGTCTGTCATCAGGCATCAAAACAGCAGAGTGTTTCTTTGAAACGGCTGCTCTTACAGTAATGCGTCCCACCAGCGAGCGCCCTCTAGCGGCTCAGGCACTGCACACTTCTCGGAAACCTACTGACTTCTCTCATGGACTGAACCCTGACACTATGCCCTTTTTTCTGTATTCATAACAGACTAATATAACTCATCTGTAGAAATAAAACACATTCGTTATATTTACATTGACAATGGGCTGCTGTCAGATTTGTTTGCATGAAAGAGATACATATGATGTGATCATCACCACACAGGGTCAATTCAGGTTAACCAGGACTGTTTGACTTTGCACAGTTCATCTTATGTATGTGAAGTGAATGGTATAATTACCAACAACATTAACTAGAAGAAAATTATTATTATTGTTATTATTATTATTATTATTATTTAATTTTGTCAACCTCTTGTTTTGTTGTTAATTGTTGATTATTGTGGCAGTAACACATGAACACATGATTGTTGTGCATGTGTGTGTGTGTGTGTGTGTGTGTGTGTGTGTGTGTGTGTGTGTGTGTGTGTGTGTGTGTGTGTGAGTGTTTATCCAAACTGAACTGTCTTTCGCACGTCGCCCTAGTATCTCATAACAGCATGATTTCTCGGAAATCAGCCTGCTAGAGTAGTAGAGCGGCTGTGTGTGCGCATGCGCATGAAGCTCAGCCCTTCTCGCCGGGAAAAATCCCCGTCAGCGCTATATAAGCAGTGAGCGCCGCTTCCTCTGTACAGTAAACTGAAGCTGATCTAGACAGAACTTAAGCTGCAGTTCTGAAAGTGGACTGACGCCTTTACAGGATATACACTTTTTGCCTGATCTTTGATTTGGATACAACCTCGCATTATACTGTAAGTGTCAATGATAATATAAAACGTTTTATTGCATGTATTACTATTATTGCAATTATGCTTAGGAATGGTTCGCTGCACTTGTAGACGAGTACTGGTTAAATAAAAAAAGTGATGCGCTGATTATTTACACTGTTAGTAATGAATGCAACACGCAGCAACAATGTTGCAAAATAACAACAACGGCATCAAAAGTTTTTTTTTTATTTGCTTTCATGTGTTTTGTAGATGTATGTGTTTTTGCTCAGATGTTAAACTAAGTTTAAAAAGCACATTAATACATAGTAAATGAATATTTCGCATAGATTCAAAATTTAGCAGACAAAGAAGAAAAACAAACCGCTCGTTTCCTGGTCATGAACTTATGCGCGCGCCTCCCTCCACATGCTCAGATATTAATAAACCCGCTCTTGTCTCTCATGCAGAAACATGCCTGTGTCCAGAATGCGCATGCGACCCTGGCTGGAGACCAGAATCGACTCCAACTCCATCGCTGGACTCAAGTGGGTCAACAAGGTAAAGCAGGATGATCCCCTACAGACACAATTATTTAGATAAGCATCTGGAAGCAACAGCATTGTTCTAATGGATCTGCAAATGCTTACAGGATGAGATGATGTTCTCCATCCCCTGGAAACACGCCGCTCGTCACGGCTGGGAGGTGGATAAAGACGCTTGTCTGTTCAAGCAGTGGGCCATTCACACAGGTGAGCGAGAGATACGGAAACATGAACGCACACGGACTGATCTCCTCACGCCGCAGATGCACTGAAACTGCTGTTTGTGTTCCTCAGGTAAATACAAGGAGGGAGTCACCCAACCTGACCCCAAAACCTGGAAAGCCAATTTCCGCTGTGCCATGAACTCGCTCCCCGACATTGAAGAGGTGAAGGACAAAAGCATCAACAAAGGCTGCGGCGCGGTGAGAGTCTACCGCATGCTGCCCGCCATCGCCAAGAAGAAAGGCGTAAGATCCAAGAGCCGCGACGGCCGCAAGCGCAAGGTAAGGCGAGAGCATGTGTTTATTTTGGCGCAAATTCAAACTGTAGATCCGGACTGTAGAACTAAACACTCACACTTCAATCTTTGTGATCAGATCAAGATTGAGACCATTGATGATCATGAGATGCACTCAGAGATGACCCAGGAAAACACCATCGACAGCACCGTCAATCTAGGTAAGACATTTCAGATTTGACCAGACCAACTGATGAAGCACATTCAACAAAGATGTGATGTTCACCACGTGTTTCCTTTTCACTGAAGGCACGTCCAGCCCCTCCAACAACACCCCCGCATACGAGGTTGAAATCCCAAACTGTCCCGAAGACATGTACACCAGCAAGTTCCAGGTGTCCCCGGTGCATTCGACAGGTAACAGAAGCTCGCTTTAATCGTTTCTTGATAACGCCGCGGCGGCACGCCCCGTACTCATTGTGTGTTTTCTCCATCTTTCCGCCCGCAGACTTGTTGGAGGAGAACGAAGCTATCATTGAGGTGAGTTACACACCTGCTCTTTATCCATTGTGCTTTTTCATTGACAGGAATACCCCGTCCTGATATTAGCCAGTAGTCAAAAAACAAGCACAAACCGACCGCTCACAAGTTCTGTGTTTTGCTCTTGCAGATCTCACGCCAATTGGAACGTGATAGTACGCAGTGGCTGCAGAGCAATTTCTTTGGAGGAAAGGGGTTCCTGAGCAATGAAGTAGCCACAACAGAATCTCTGAGTCCAGAGAGCCAGTGGAGCGAAAGCTCAGGTAAATGTTACGTGAGCTGTGTAGACGAGCCGCGAACGTTCAGATGTCTGTACTGAAATGAGCAGGATCTAACGTGCGTGTCTCTGTCATGTTGCTGCAGGAGAGGAGCTGGAGTTACGACTATACACCGAACTGACCCCGGACCTGCACGAAGACCCTCTCTGCACCTACACAGAGCTCTGGAACAGCAGCTCCATGCCACAGACCATGTGTCCTCTCTGAGACCGCTTGTCTCTACCTTTTTGACTCTTTGACATTGGACTCCGATCCACACACTCAACCTCATACCTCAGTCTCTGTCGTTCATACGTCTGGATGCGTCTGCCGCTCAGAAGTGCCTGGTTTGTGTAAAATGGGACGGGTTTTCACTGAAGGATCTTCCGGAACTGAAACTAGATGACGGATTGTGGCTTTGGCTCCAGATGAACAGCTCTGTGAACACGTAATCTCACGTGAACTGGACCGATTCCGTTATGTGCTCGTCGTGTCAGGGCTTTCCTCATCCACAGGATTTATATATTCATTTAACACATGTATCTGATGAAGCTGTTAGTCTGAGTTTGGGAAGGGGTTCTTCGCTGTACATACTGTAAATATTTATTTGTAATAAAAAACAAAGTGAATTTATTGGCTTGTTTGTGTTGTGGTTTCCTGAGAGATTTTTTAGTCTAAATATAGTTTGGTGTACTACAATAATAACTAAAAATAAGTCATTCCAAACACATCTGCATCTAAATGAACTAGTTTTATTCAAGTCCAAAATAAAAATATTTAACATCAGTCTAAATACACCAGTTGATGTCATTTGTGAGGGTTAAATCAGGTCTCTATAAGACGCTCTTTACAGTGCAGACTGAAGGCCATAAGGTCGACCTAAAATGACAATGCCATCATCATATCAAATCACCCGCAGAGCACTAAACGCAGTAGTTAAACAGTGTTCATCTGTTGTCATCACAAACAACATAAAGATATTGTAAAGTGATCTAGTGAGTCTCTGGAGTGACTGTAAGTCATGTGACATACAAGAACCAATGAGGCTCCATGTGTTTGGCACGTCGCCATCTTCGATCCGGCCTCACCTTGTGAAACTAAATGTGCTTAATTGAATTGAATGCAGACTATCTTTAGAATATATTTTTTTAAATACTTGCAGATAATGTAATATTAATGAAATAAAAGGCCACTTAAGTGATTTCATGCACACTTTAAAGGACATTTGAAATCCTTGTGTAAATAATCTTGTGTCTTGCTTTAAAGAAGTTTACTAGTTCTGATGTGTTGACATTCATACTAAAGCATTTGATTATAACTCTAACTGTAGTGTTATGCAATATCACATTTAAATGAATGAAGATACTAAATTGTGAATTCTTCTTCACAGATGTGTAAATATGAAATGTTTAAGCACATGACATTCACCTGACAGTCAGGTCAGCTTTATAGTTTCTACTTTATACATTACAGATTGTGTGGGATGAGGCTGACAGACAGAGATCAGCTCATAAAGACAGGCGTGTTGTATTCAGATCGGTTCAGATGGATGAGTGTCATTGAGCAGCTCCTCAGGAGACCATAGTTCAGCTGGACTCAGTTCAAGCATTTGTTCTCATCTGATGGCGTCAGCGTCCTCATATCCACAGATTTCATTACAGATATGTGACTTTTGGAGCCCCAGCTGATCGAGCCAAACACAGCAGTGCTAACTAAACGCCGTCAGGTGACAGAGATGGAAGAAGCAAACTCAGAGAGCGGTTCTCCTCTGCTGTTGTGATATTGATCGACTGGTATTAAGTGGGAAGTGAAGAGCTGTGGTCTGTTCATCAGGATGAAATGTGAAGGAAGAGCAGCAGTAAATGACCGGCTTATCAATGTCACTGATAAACCAGTCGCCTAGCAGAATATTATATAATATTAGCACTCCAACCACATCTCAATCACACTGAAGTAGTTATGAAATTACATATGGACCACAAAACCAGTCTTAAGGGTTTAATAAAAAAGTATTCCACTGATGTATGGTTTGTTACAAGATACACCAATTTAAAAATCTGGAATCTGAGGGTGCAAAAAAATCGAAATACTGAGAAAATTGCCTTTAAAGTTGTCCATATGAAGTTCTTAACTATGCATATTACTAAGAACTTATATTACATATAAAAAATTAACATTGGATATATTTACGGTAGGAAAAAAATAACAAAATATCTTCATGGAACATGATGTTTACTTGATGATTTTTGGCTTTAAAGGAAAAACTATAATTTTGACCCATACAATGTATTGTTGGCTATTGCTACAAATATACCTGTGCTCCTTAAGACTGGTTTTGTGCTCCAGGGTCACATTTAAAGATGCAGGGGAGAGTGGGGTAAGTTGAGCCAGCCCCTGTATCTTGGCAGCTGTTCACTTTACTGTCACATGAGCATGTATTTTGGAATCACACATCATTTCTGCCAGACTGTGAAACACATGGGAGGAGTGGAAGACACCTGTTTACTCTAAAAATTGCTTTTGGCTTGTCAAAGCAAAATTTCAGCATAACAGATAATGGCTGTTACATCAAAACTAATGTATCCAGGTCTAAAAATATTCATGATGCATATAGGTGACTTAGCAACAGATAAAACCATGCCAATCATTTAGCTAATGGGGCAAAGTGGGTCAAATGATGTGGGGTAATGAAGTTGAGCCAACTGAAGTTAAGTTAAATCTCTGAAGTGTAAGCTGGTATTTTAATGTGATAGTACACAACTGGTTTAGTTGATCATATATATATATATTTATATTTATTATTATTATTTGTAGTGTATTTTGATAGGGACCGTGTATAAGTACTCTGGGAACCACAAGAGGCTTTTCATCACATTATAATCAAATATATCTTTCCACCTGTAGTCCCAAACGGCCTGTTCAACATTGCAGAAAAGCTACCATTCCAAAAAGCTTTTGACTTAAAGGTTTAGTCGTTTCAGTGACATTTATTCCTTAATTCTAATTCAGTTTTATTTCATTCTACTCAACAAACTCTCTGTTTAGTCTGTTTCTGAGGAGGTTAAAACTGTTCAACACATTGTTTCAGAAATGCAAATAATTAAAGATCATTTGGCTGGTTTTATTTTTAGGTAGCTTTAAGAAAAATAATTGTAATTATGTGTAATTGTGTTATTACGTTTTATTACTAAGCCATATTTTTAAAACCCTTTGTTACAGATAGATTCTGATCATTTAAAATGAGAGGAAACATCCTGAAATTACTCCAGGTAATTTTATTGTACTTCTGCCTCATTTTCCCTTATCCTGAGGACCATATAAGTAAAAAATGGCTCATCTTACCCCACTCTGCCCTACTGAAGTCCTACTGAAGTCATCTCTTTAAGCTCAACTAAGTGCATGCAATATAGATTTAGTGTGTAGTGTCTGAAATGTTATTCAGTTCACACTGAAGTGTATTCCGCAACACTTTAGTTTAGGAAACCAATATGACTATTAGCTAGTTGCTTATTAGCATGCACATTACTAGCACACTGGCTGTTATAAAGTGCATATGAGCATATTTTAGATCACTTCGTCCACCCCATAACCTAAACTTAACAACTACTAGACAAATATTTAATAAGCAGTAAATGAGCAGTTTGTTCAGGCTTACTGAGGTTGGTTAACAGTGAGAATTGCTCCCCAAACTAAAGTCTAAGCGTTATATTCTTATGAAGTGTATTATTTCTGTAATACATGCTGATTTTCAGAAGGGTCAGTAAACATGAGCTGATCTGAGAGCGATGAAGCGCTTAGATTTCACTTTCTCTGTTTGTCATATATAGTGATCGGATGACGCTGGAGTTGTGCCATCACGTCTACACCACATTAATGTTCTTTTTGGTGCTTGAAACTTTAGACCCCGCTGACTATTACTGTACTGATTCTTTAACAAATCTTCTGCGGAACTGATACTGAGATGTGGATCAGCAAAACGTGAAAACATTCAGCTCTTCCTCCATCATTAAAAGTGAATCGCTGCATTTCTGTTATGGTGAAATTGAGAGAATTCCAGTCATTATTCAGTGAGGAAAGCATTTTATTTGATCTTTGTTCAGGCAAGAGAATAGAGAACATTACAGCTGAAACTCTTGGTAAAGATATAGAGGTCACTTTGGAGAAAACACATTACGCAAGTGACGAGTGAGGAGAAACAAAACGGCTAGAGCAGAATAAACAGACATTCAAGAAAACGTCCCTTTAAAAACACTGCAGCATTCCTGTGATGAAGTGCTCATACGAGTCCCAGTTTTCACATGGAATATGTTGGTGAATGTCAGAATATGCTGGTGAATGTCAGAATATGTTGGTGAATGTCAGAATATGTTGGTGAATGCCGTTTCTGAGGCGGTCCTCGCAGCTCAACACACGGCTCCCTGCATTAAATCATGCTCTCTGAAACACAAAGGAAAAGAGGAAGTGTGATGAAAACATCAAGTGTGTTGTTTCCTCTAACTGAACGCTCTCAGTGATGGCTGAGGCCTTGCTGCTCTACATGTGCGTGATGTATGTTAGATGGGGAATGTGTGATTTACGGACGCTCGTATCATACATCGCAGATCTGAACCTCCTCTGCTGATTACTTCTTGAGGAAATACATTCTCTCAGACAGTTTTAGACTCGTAAGACGGCATACCGACGACTAATCCACCTACATATCTCTCAGTGATTTTATCCGCTGTTGTTTGTAAGGCGTGCTAATTTTACAGTAAAATATCTACACTTTACACTCTACACCTGCCTCACGTTCACCTGTGCTCGAGTCTGATATAGAGCTCTGTTCAAACAGATCTACAGCACGATTGCACACACTTTCACATAGATGAGCATGTATTTCATATGGCCTAATCATCTACTGTGATAATACACCAACATCATCACACACTGCACCATTTCAAGGCCAGTTTATAAATTAAAAAATAAATAAATCAGCAACATGAGTCTTTAAAGCAGGCATGAAATCGTCATTAAATATAATTAATGAAATTATTTCATATAACGTAAACATCCAAAATTAAATTAATTATAATAACCATAGCAATATTCTTTTCGAAATGGTAAATTATTAATCAAATGACTTTTAATTCACCAATAACTGAGAACAATTTTTTTAAAACTTTAATAAAGTCCATAAATCCTTTTAGACTGGATTCATCTGTAAGTTGATGAATGATGGATGATCAATCTGATGTAAAGCAGGAGTGATTTACTGTTGAAATGTCATCTGTGTGTTGAAGTAATGTAGTTGTTAAAGGGACAGTTCACACAGAAATCATCATTCTGAAATCATTTACTCCTCGTGTCCTCGAGAAGAGGTTTTGAGGGATCTGGAGCGTTTTTCTTAAAATGTCTTTAGGGAAAGTAAATTGATGACAGAATGATGAGGAAAATCATCACTGAAATAAATAAAGATATCAGTAAGATATCACGCTGTGAAAGTGATGTACTGCTGTTGTCCCGTCCCTCATTGAGTGTAATGACAATGACAGACTCACAAGTGAAATTCTGCTGTCCGTTCTAATGTGGTCTCGCACCGCTGCATCAGTGTTAGATTGAAAAATATATTTCATTTTTGAAATATAAAATATTACACTTGTTTTATTTCAGCTAGGTGTCAAGCTTTATCACTATTTCTTTAGATTAAATATAGTTTGATGTGCAAAACTATTCAAAACTAAATATGAAATAAAAATTACTAAAAAAAATAAAAAGACGTTTTTTAAAAATTAAACAAATTTTTTTTTTTTCATGCACCTGTCAATTTTGAGATTTGGGGCTTTTCCATTAACTGTTTTAACTGGAAAAAAATCACCCAAAAGTGTTTATAGCATTTTATCAATTTGTCTCAATTGATTTTGATTACAATACATTATTTTTAAAATAATAAATAAATAATAAAAAAACATTTTTTTTTTAAATTAGACCCAAAATCCCCTCTGTAAAAACATTTCACTCTAAAATGTCAAAAAAATGAAACAAGAATTTCAAAAACCGACTTCACCCAGTGTTTAGATGGTGGTACTAGAAATGTAGTCATTAAATAATGCCTCATTTGCAAATTTAAACACAACAACAAAAAAAAAAAATGTTTGCAATTATCAATGTAATCAATCAACTGAGTAAGTAAGGCAATAACTGTTAGTTATTTTTTACCCTCTTCACCTGCAGTGCCTTCAATAAAATTAAAATGAAAAGGAATATCAAAACATTAATAAAAACTATAACATTATCTGAGTGCTACTGGAATAACACTCTCTGTATGAACCGTTCAACTGACTGATGAGAGAAAGATCAAATGACTGATTCATTGATTAATTAATTGTGCAGGAATAGATTCATATCCACGTTTACATGCGGCGTGTGTCCGATTACATTAAACTCTGAACAAACATTCAGTGGAGCTCATTGTCATTGAAGCGCTTGTTATCTTGGCTCAGACTTCAGACGGGTGTTCTTTGTGTTATTGAAAGGCCTACGTATAGAAGCTGTAGGTTTTTCAGGTCAGGGCAGAAAATCGACCATCTGAATGCGATTAAAGCGTGGACTCATCCATCCAGTCGAACAGCCAAACACACTCACGTCACTCAAGCAGAATACACTGCTGCTGAATAACACATTATGTAAGAATCTCTTTAAAAACATCTGGGCTACTGGAGCAGCTGCGGTCAGATCCGTTCTTAGTCACCCGAGACACACGCTAAAACCTTGACCCCAACTCTAAACTTGACCCTGACCCTGAGTCTGAGTCTGAGTCTGACAGAGCAGCTCCAGAGCGACCCGCACTCAGCAAAACATTAAACAGGAAAAACTAAAAATGACGTGCAGCGTGTTTTCAATCATCTGTCAATCAACACAAGTCAAATCTGACACCTCTGACGCTACTCTTTAATGTTTGAGTATTTGAAGTATGCATATATGAAACACACACTTTTATGGGTTGATTTCATGGGCCGTATTGGTTTATATACTGTTTTGTTTATCCCTTTACCCTAACCCTACACACACACACAGCATTTAGAATGTATTTTAAGCTGCTGGTTTATGGGGACACAGGGAATGTAAACCTCATAAACCATGTTCACGTTGTAATCTTCATGTCATTATACGCATCTGTGTCCTCTCAAACCATATAAACCAGAACACACATACACTTAAATTAATATATAAATTAATAAGTGCTGCTTAAACACTAAATTTAGTGCTGAGCAATGATTAATCACGATTAATCACATCCAAAATGACAGAGTTTTTGTGTATATTTTGAAAACATTTACATGTATATATTTATATTCATACAATTTATATTATATATAAATATATTTAATTTATAAACATAGTTTCTTAAATATATACACACACACACACACATGTATTATGTACACAAAAACTTTTATTCTGCACGCGATTAATCACAATTAATCATTTCCCAGCACTAATTAAATTGTAATTCTTTCTTCTGTTTGTTTTTGCTTTAGTTATAGTCATATTAACTGAAAAATGTGCTGAAAATGTGAAATGATTTGAGGTGACAACAGGTGTTGGCATTATTTCACTGGAGGAAGCGTTATTATGGATTATGGACTCAACGTTTTTGAGTTAAAAACGTCTTGATGCATTTGTTTGATCTTTTGTCTTCTCCAGATGTGAACTGATGGACTGGAGTGGTGTGGATTATTGTGATGTTTTTATCAGCTGTTTGGATCTCATTCTGACGGCACCCATTCACTGCAGAGGATCCATTGGTGAGACAGTGATGGAATCACACATTTATACAAATCTGATCAACAAACAAACTCATGCTAATCCTGGATGGTTTGAGGGTGAGAACATTTTCAGCACATTTTCAGTTTGGGTTTGACTAGTTCTTTAAATACCTTCAAGCGAGGTCGAATGTAGCAAAGCAAGACTAAAGTGTTGAGCAAATCCCAGTTTCAGTCGAGCACTAATCAGTTTCTGTGCTTTGGTTTGGCAGCAGATGTCTAGTTAGTGTACTTGTCGTAACACGTCGCTTTATCTTGGCTCTCTTTGGCGCGGGCGGGAGATTTTTCCATCCTTCTGTCTTTACGCATCAATGACAGAAAGCTTTTGAAAAAGAGGAACAATATCATCTGCTTATTTGACACATTTCACAAGATTGTTTGCTTCCACAATAGACACATCCTGAACATTCAGCGTTTTTTCAACTGTGGGCAACAGTCTTGGGAGCTTTTTTACCTTTATCATTTATTTGTATGTTTTTTTTTTCAAATGCGTTAGATTTGATTTATTCATTGTATCATATTTGTAGCATAAAAATAAAATCTGTGGACATAAATACAGTTCTGGTCAAATCTGGGATAAATTAATACTTCATTCGTCAAGGCCGCATCAAAAACGCATATAAAGATGTTTTAAATTTCAAATAAATGCTCTCCTTTGGAACTTTCTATCCGTGAATCCTAAAAGTAAAAAAGGTATAACCGTTTCCACAAAATTATTGGGCAGCAGAAGTGTTTTGAACATTGATAATAATCAGAAATGTTTGTTGATCTCTGTTGATTTCTGAAAAATCATGTGACAATGAAGACTGATGTAGTGATGCTGAAAATTCAGCTTTGACCACAGAAATAACATTTTAACATAGAAACTGCCGTTTGAATATAATATAATAGTTATTACTGTATTTTTGATTAAATAAATGCAGCCTCTAAATGCGCAAAAGACACTTTTTCAGAAACATTAAAACCCTGAAATCGAAGAGTTTGCATCACAGAACTTTTTTTTTTTCTGTGACAACAAACATCAAAGAATAACATTCTGTAGTTGTTTTAGAAAGACCGTAACTGTCTTTTGATGGATGTGTTTGTCCACTTATAATGGAATAAAATGACCGACTCCTTTGTCTTACAAAAGCTAATTTCAAGAAAAATAATTCAATATATTTCCAGCATTTTTCATGATGTGATAGAGTAACAGCTTGATTGTGGATGACACAACAGGTCATATTCACAGTTTGTTCATACATCAGTTTAACATGAACGTGCATCTCATGCATATAGGTCAAAGTGATGTTTCGTTTAATTTTCATTTATTTTTACTGAGCAGAAAAGCAGTTCTGCATTTTGTGATCACACGCTGCTGTCATCATCTGTAGCGAAACCTAAAAGTCCCTTCATGACCGCGACTCTTCACACAGAGCGGCGAGATGCAGATTCTCACAACATCAGGCTTTCTGGGTCTTTTCCGAGGCGAACGTCACTGCTAGCACATGTAGATGTAACCCTACAGCAGATGCTCAGTAATGCTTGTTGATCTCTTCTGAATAAAACTCCACTTTAGTGTTCACTTCCCCGGAGGTTTCCCTTTCCTTACGCAACATTAAAATACAGATGAGTTATTTTGGGACACGTCTCAACATGACAGACAAATGGTTTCCTCTGATTCACTGGGGTAAATCAGGAATGCATTATGATCTTTTGCTTAAAAATAATCACGTGTTTATGTGAGTCACTGTTTTACAGTGATGAAGAGCTAAAGCGAGAGTGTGTGTGTGTGTGTGTGTGTGTGTGTGTGTGTGTGTGTGTGTGTGTGTGTGTGTCAGTGAGCGCAGGGTTTCTCCCGAACTCTTATCGCTCACAAACGGCTCTGCTGGTATTTCCCAAAATTTATGATGCGACCACAGACCTCCACAATAACAGCAGCACCTACTGAGATCTGACACGAGGGTGGACACAGAATGCCACAATAAAACATACAACAGAATAAAATAAGCAGCTGCTTCTACTTCATCTAACCCACTTTTTATTTCTGCTTTATCAAACTTCCGTTGATGTAATTCGTCTGGTTGATATGCAAATAAACAACGTCTTTGACTTACATGAAACCAGTTGATTTAAAACTCACATAAAGCACATTTTAGGCATTAAGTGTAAAAAACAAATCCACTGATTCCTGTATTTCCAGTGTTAATACTACTGATGCACTGAAATCAAAATTCAGGATGCATTTGGCCAAAAACAAAACAAATGAAACGAACAATGAACAACACATTCATTACTCTGTTTATTAATCTTTGTTAATGTTAGGTAATAAAAGTACAGTTTGTTCATGTTAGTTCACAGTGCATTAACTAATGTGATTTGAATAATGCGTTAGTAAATGCTGAAATTAACATTAACTAAATAAATGCTGTAGAAGTTGTATTTATTCTTAGCACATGGTAACTAATTAACCTTATTTTAAAGTGTTACCAATAATTGAATTAATGTAAGACTTTTAAATAATGTCATGGATTTTTTAACTGAAATTCAAAATTTCATTTCCATAATTCCAAAATGGAAAATTAATATAAAGTTTATTTAATAATCAACTAATTCAATTTTTTTGATAATTGCACATAAGGCAGTTTTTATATCAACTTCTACAACAATTTGGTCAAATATAAACTTTTAAAAGTTGTGTGTAATAATTGTTTTCATGACAGACTTATTCAGACATGTTGAATAATGAAGACATCATTACAGGTTACACAAAATAATCAGGTTCAGTTCAAATATATGACTCTGGAGCACAAAACCAGTTGTAAATAGGACAAGTTTGTAGCAATAGCCAAAAATACATTGCATTTTTGTTTTATGCCAAAAATCAGTATAGGATATTAAGATCACGTTCCATGAAAATATTTTGTAAGTTTCCTACTATAAATATTTCAAAACTTAATTTTTGATTAGTAATATGCATTGCTAAGAACTTCATTTGGACAACTTGAAGGCAATATTTAGATTTTTTTTCACCCTCGGGTTCCAGTTTTTCAAATAGTTGTATCTCAGCCAAATATTGTCCTATCCTAACAAACCATACACCAATGGAAACCTTATATATTACTTCAAAATTGACCATTATGTCCGGTTTTGTGCTCCAGGGTCATATCATAATCTCATGCATCAAAATGCTCCTCTCCAGAGTAATTGTTGTTTTCTAGTTATCTAATGAGTTTCAACTGAACAGTTTTCCTGGGGTGAATGTAATGAGACTGATGGGTGCAGACTTTGTTTGAGGATGTGGTTAGAAAACGTTGAGGTGAAACGCAGCGCTGCCCTTCCTTTGCAGCAGGTTACGACTGAGGCTTTGAGCTCCAACTACATGAAATCAGAGCTCTAAATATTTACGGCATAATATGACATGACAGATAACAGCTCCTGCAAAAGATCCCACACGCAAAGAGACGAGACGCATTCAGACGACGGGAGGAATCCTCAGCTCCAACCACGCAGGAGCTCAGAACAGCGAACGCCAAATAAATCAAGTTCTTCATTCCTTTCAAACACATTTTTACAACCTTAATAGTTGATGAATTTCCTCAGTCAGTCAAGTCACATTTATGTCTATAGCGCTTTACAGCTTTATAAAGATCGTTTCAAAGCAGCTTCACAGTAGTAAACAGGAAAATAACAAACACTAAACACAATAGTGGCATTATTCAGATCTGCTGATAAAGTTCACCGAACATTTGTTTAACTGTCAACAATACTGGTCTGTGTCTGTGGACATTTGTATTTATATTTAAATATATAATTTAAATTATTCACTGGCATATTCTGACTTAAAGTTACTTTTATGCAACCAGCAAGTTTTTTTTGTTTTTGTTTTTTTGACTGGAAATGACACAGGCTTCTCCCAAAAGATAATAAGACGATGTACAAGAGGCATCATAGTGGAAAACATATTTCTCAGCTTTCCTCAGTGAGCTCCTTTGTCTCAGCCATGACTGTCCACAAACCAACAGCAGAGAGCTTCTGTGTTTCACCTGTTGAGTTGATTAAAACAGCTGTTCCCAATCAATCAGAGTAATTAGGATGCTTTAGAACAGCTTGGACTATTTGGAATGGTATAGATTTTCCCATAAACTGTGAATAGTGCAAAGGGTATGAATAATTTTGGACATGCCACTTTTTTGTTCAAATGTAAATAAAAGCTGGGAAATAATTTATTTTTTATCTTGTACATCATCTGATTATCTTTTGGGAGAAGCCTGTGTCATTTCCTGTCAAAAAAACTTGCTGTTTGAATAAAAGTAACTTTAAGTCTTTTTGAATTTAAGAATTTGCCCGGGGTATGAATAATTTCAGGCTGTATGTATGTATATTATATATATCATTTTTTAGCATTTATAGTTTTTCACAGTCATTTCTCAGTGCACTGGAGCATCTGTGTGGCTAAACTGCGGATCATTTATCATTGTTTTTGCACAGAAGACATTTAATGACGACAACAAATCTTTTCTCAGTCAGACAGAAACTCAATGAACGTTAGGCCAGTGTGCACATGTTCTCATACTCTTAACGAAACCTACTGTAACCTATTACAACAACGAATAAGACAGCAGTTTGCTACATTTCTAAAGTAATACCAGACTGAAATATAGTAGGAATAACAATACTATCAAAACTATTAGCTGTAGTTATAGTTGTAGCTGTAGTTGTGTTGGTCTTTGCATTTGATTCTTGTCTGTACAGAAGGAGATCAATTAGGAACAAAGCTGTACTGTGCTGTAAATGTGGAGCATGTAGTATGTACTGCAGTGGATTATGAGCACTCGACAATCATTCCTGCTTTCTCAAGTTCTAAAGTTGTGAGTGTTTTTAGGTCATTGTTGGTTCTCAAAGAAAGAGTGTATTTGAGACTGTGTGAAATATTTTGGCTGTTTTAGTGCATTTTAAATGTGAAATGAACTGCTGAAAGTATTACAAATAAGTGTGCATGCAATTGTAAAAGTTGTGATGCCTCCCAAATTAATTACTTGTGTATTTGTGCATAATTTCCTATGTACAACACATACTGTATATATTTTTGCACCATCCTAGTGACTTTCCTAGTGAACAAGTATACAAGTAACTTTTAAAGAAATAAAAACATTTTGAGAAGCTGATCCGCCGTAAATATTCACACAATAAATACTGAAATGTTGATTTCAAACAAACATTCAAATGCATTTATGATGGTAAAATAATGCACATCCACTTGTTAATTTTATTTCATTTATTATAATCATTGTTGTTTACACACTGAAAAAATGGGAATATCTGATTTACTTTACTATATATATATATATATATATATATAAGATTATTATTTGTTGAAACCCACAATAATATTTAAAATATCAGTAAGCTCAAAAAATATAAAATCATGATTTATTGGGTATTTTCCATTGGGAGATGGCTGTTCTGAACCCTAACCCTAAATTTCAGTTTCTAAAAACATACTGAACATTCCATTGCTGTTTTAAAAAAAATATAAACAATTTTTTTATATATTTAAAAATATTTATATTTAAAAAAATGTGTGTGTGTGTGTGTGTGTGTGTGTGTGTGTGTGTGTGTGTGTGTGTGTGTGTGTATATATATAATTTTCTTTGTAAATCATGAAATCTTGTGTAAAAAAAATGTGTCCACTGGCTGAAAATGTTCTGAAATGAAATGTGAAATTATCTACACCCCTTCATTTCTGATCAGCAAATATTGACGTATCTCTCTCTCAGAGCATGAACAGACTGGTCTCATCATCTGGGAGTATTCTGTGTGTAACTTTAAGCAACATCACTACCACACTTTTTTCTGCAATCAAGCACACTTTTATGGGAGTTAACCCATAACATTTAGTTTTTCTGTGTGTACCACTGTTCAGAGCTGTGCTAGCTAACCATGTGCGCATTAGCATCTTTGAGCTAGCTGCCAAAGTATGAACAGTCACTACAGGAAAACTAGGTGAAGTTTCAGATGTGACATCATTGTTTTTTAGGGTGTTATCCCACAAAATGTGGTTCTTATGTGTCTACAACTGTTAGCTAACCATGAGCTGATTGTCAATAATTGTCCGTAACAGTACTGTAACAGTCATGACCAAAACATGTCATCAAAAGGAACACATAATCCTTTATTTGGGAGAAATAAACTAAATTTTGTAAAGGTATGAAGATTTGTAGTATTTAAGTATGTTTTCGTATGTGTTTTAATTGTGTAATGTGATGTGGTCGCTACCAAAACATTTCTATCTCGACCGAAACATAGGAAACTTTGTTAAAAATCAAGTATACTGAATTATCAACTAAGATGTTCTGATAGTGTTTGGTTCAATGTATATAGCCTACATTTTAAATTTCGAAATCAGTATCAACGATATGCCTTTTACAAAGAAAGATTGGATCCAAAATGAAACAAATCTCATAAATCACACTTGAAATATTGTTAAAATTGTAAGCGTTACCAATTTACCTCTAAAAGCAAAAAATATATTTACAAGGCAGATGTAAGCAAACTCTTAAAGGGATAATGAACTGAGACATATAAGAGGTCATTGTACTTTCAAAACATGCTGTACGTTTGAGAACCTGTGGGGGAGACGGGGCACAACCTAACACTTTTTGAATTTCGCGGTTTATGTAAATCCACGTGGAGTACAATTTTTATCCACATTATTTTTACACTTGTCTAGTACAAATATATCTCTTTGTTTCATATTTACAGTGTTTACTTTTATCGTTATTTACCTCAAAAGAAAGGAAGTGAAACGTGACAACGTGCCCCGTAGGTGGGGTACATTGTAACATCTGAGGGGCACGTTGTAACACGACCATATGACAGCTTCAAATGTTATCTGATCCAATGAAAAACATATACATTTTTTTTAATAATCTAATTTTGGAGTTTGACAATGGACACATCTGAACAATGCTAGGAACGGCCCTGATCGCAACACACAGCTGTAGAGTAGTTCAAAACAATGTGGACAAATAGATGAAACACATTTAGACATTCAGAAAAACACTCCACTCCCTCCACACACAGCTCTCATAGAACACCACACACATAAACCAGACAAAATGCTTTACATTTCTAGAAATAATAACTTCTGAACATTAAACATTGATTGTCAGCCTTTATTCACCTGTTTCTTGTGGTTTCTTATCAGAATCCTTAGAAGTAAATAGTGTAAATTGCACCACTAATGTCACAGAATAGCATAGATTAATAACAGCGGGGCATATTGTCACACAGTGTTACAGCGTTCCCCATCTGCGCCACTGGAATATAATACAGGTGAGTGTCTTCTGCTGGTTTGCCAAGCATTAATAAACTAATCTAAACTGATAAATAACAAATTGGAGATTAAAATAATAGCTGATTTGTCTAATTGTCTATGAATATTAAAAACTGAAATGAAAAGTTTGCTCCAGCCAGAAATGTACTTTTACTATGGTCAAATAAATATTCAGAGATATCGTCAAAAGGCTTTTGCATTTTGGCGCTGTTTTTTCTCTGCATAGTGTTGCTAAGGCAACTAGTAAACACTGTAAATTTGGTTACGCTAGCATGTGTGGAAATATTAAAACCACGTGTGTTACATTTAATCCCGTGTTAGGTTGTGCCCCGCTCACCCCTAAGTTCAAAACTTTATCGTGTATCGTCTAAAAGGGGCTTATATTGAAGGCAGTCTGCCAGAATGACAGCGTTTGGAATGTTCTATATGTATGATGTCATAGATAGATAAGCACCGCCTCCACAGAAGAAGATTGACACCGCTGTCTGATTAGCCCCGCCCACCGATTCACGAATGTAGTGTTAACATGAGAGACTAATGCAGGTCTACACACAAACCAAATGAAAAAGATGGCTTTGAAAACAACAGGACACTCTACAGTGGCAGTTTGTAGAAAAAAAAAAACATCTTTGTTAGGAAAGAGTGAATGAACTTTATTTTAAATGAAGTTCCAGACTGCGGCAGTAAGAACTCGCTCCTTAGTTTACTTCATTTTACCACGGATTCGTTTACAATGACACATAGCGTCAGCCAATCTTATCTCAGGGCAGCGAGGTGACGTCAGTAATTGGAGCGACACAATTCAACGCAGGATTTTCAAATAGATTGAAACTAAAAGATGAAGCTGTGGCATCTATGTTGAATCTGAATCTGTTGCAACAAACGTATGAGTGTTTTCATTACATGGTCACTATTGCTTTGTCTCATCTTACAGAGTTATTTATGTGTTTTAAAGCTAAATCACAGTGGCGTCCATCTAGGAATGAATGTACGCCGTTAGCCAATCACAGCAGTGGTGTTTACTTCCGAGTCTACAATCCGGCTGCGTCCCATTGTGCATACTAGCCATCTTAAATACATCCTGACAGTAGTAATTTTCAATATTTAGGGCAGATAGGGTGGATAGTATGCACACTGGGATGCAGGGCTATTCAGTGTTCTGCTGTGGATGATGTTTTTACATTATAAGGGGTCCTCAGAGAACACTACAAAAGTAAGAAAAACAAAAGTAGTTCATGACCCCTTTAACAGGTCAATATAACCCTTCCTGCGGAGATATAAACCTTTCTAAAACTTTCTGAAAATACAATACCAGAATTAAACGCACAATTCCTAAAAAATGTGTACCTTGGATATTATACAACTTGCATACATACAAAATTTGTGAACATATTTTTTAAAGCTGTTTCCAACTCTGAACCAATTCTGTAGAATGACCTTCATACATTTAATACCAACAAAGGTCATTTTTTAGGTAGTAAAACCTCTTTAAGAGAACAGCTGCAGTTTTCTGCTTTCACAATGTACAACAAAACAGAGCTAAATACACTCAGACATGCGTGATGATGATGATGATGACTGATGAAGATGAGTTATTGATAGTGTTGATGTGCATTATTCAGACGACTCTTTGTTTAGTCTGTGTGAAAATCAGCAGCAACACACACTTAACATGACAGTTAGACTGCTTTATATTATGAGTTATTCATATTCATGTCTTATAGTCAACCAGACGACAATAACAAACACAAAGATGCATTTTAGTGATTTTTCTGTGTATATATATATATATATGTATATATATATATATACACACACACACACACTGCTATGAAGTGCCAAACAAGAAATAATTGTACAAACTCTGAATATATAAATGTTAGTCAGAATATATAGTTGTAAGTCTGAATATAAAATTAAAAATCTTTTTATATAATGGTATTTGAATGGGTTTATTTCTGTTTCATATTTGATGTATACTAATGTTTTTGGATTTGATTCCTTCTTGCCTGTATAGCACTTTGAGTTGCATTAATGTGTTGTATAGAAACATTTGCTTGTTTGAAGAAAGGCTGGTGGTGTCTAAAGATCCTGACAGTCAGTGATGCTGTTAATATCTATCTTTCTAGACAATTAAACATAATCTGAAACAAGGCTGAAACGTAATCTGTTTACAAATACTGATTTAATTGAGATATAGCATCAGCGTGTGATAGACAGTAATAAATACGATAACACTTTAGAATAGGGAACACATATTCAATATTAACTGAGAGTTTTCCCTGAACAAACTCCTAATAGATAGTAAATTAGTTGTTCAGTTATATGGGCTCGGATTAAGGGACAGATAAGTACTGATAAACAGCTAATATTCTAGTAATAGGGATGCTAATAAGCAATGAGTTAATAGTAAGAATTGGTCCTTAAAATAAAGTGTTACCAAAAGCGATAAGAACTTATGTCTATTGACATGCCTAATAATAAAGATGTAGACTATATATTCAAATTTGCATTTATATATTATAGAATTATATAGTCTCAAATTATAAATAACTATATATTCACAATGTGCATGTATATATATTGACATTTACATATTCTGATTTACATCTATATAATCTGATTATTATTTATATATTATGATTTACATTTATATATTATGATTTGAATCTATATATTCTGATTTGTATTTATATATTCTGATTGACATTTACATATTCTGATTTACATCTATATATTCTGATTATTATTTATATATTCTGATTATTATTTATATATTCTGATTATTATTTATATATTCTGAATTGCATCTATATATTCTGATTTGAATCTATATATTCTGGTTTGTATTTATATATTCTGATTGACATTTATATATTCTGATTTACATCTATATATTCTGATTTACATCTATATATTCTGATTTACATCTATATATTCTGATTTGTATTTATATATTCTGATTATTATTTATATATTCTGATTATTATTTATATATTCTGAATTGCATCTATATATTCTGATTTGAATCTATATATTCTGGTTTGTATTTATATATTCTGATTGACATTTATATATTCTGATTTACATCTATATATTCTGATTTACATCTATATATTCTGATTTACATCTATATATTCTGATTTGTATTTATATATTCTGATTTGCATCTATATATTCTGATTTGAATCTCTATATTCTGATTATTATTTATATATTCTGATTTGAATCTATATATTCTGATTTGTATTTATATATTCTGATTTGCATCTATATATTCTGATTTGAATCTCTATATTCTGATTATTATTTATATATTCTGATTTGAATCTATATATTCTGATTTGTATTTATATATTCTGATTTGCATCTATATATTCTGATTTGAATCTCTATATTCTGATTTGTATTTATATATTCTGATTTGAATCTATATATTCTGATTTGTATTTATATATTCTGATTTGCATCTATATATTCTGATTTGAATCTCTATATTCTGATTTGTATTTATATATTCTGATTTGAATCTATATATTCTGATTTGTATTTATATATTCTGATTTGCATCTATATATTCTGATTTGAATCTCTATATTCTGATTTGTATTTATATATTCTGATTTGAATCTATATATTCTGATTTGTATTTATATATTCTGATTTACATCTATATATTCTGATTTACATCTATATATTCTGATTATTATTTATATATTCTGATTTACATCTATATATTCTGATTTACATCTATATATTCTGATTTACATCTATATATTCTGATTTGTATTTATATATTCTGATTTGCATCTATATATTCTGATTTGAATCTCTATATTCTGATTATTATTTATATATTCTGATTTGAATCTATATATTCTGATTTGTATTTATATATTCTGATTTGCATCTATATATTCTGATTTGAATCTCTATATGCTGATTTGTATTTATATATTCTGATTTGAATCTATATATTCTGATTTGTATTTATATATTCTGATTTGCATCTATATATTCTGATTTGAATCTATATATTCTGATTTTTATTTATATATTCTGATTTGAATCTATATATTCTGATTTACATCTATATATTCTGATTTACATCTATATATTCTGATTTGTATTTATATATTCTGATTTGAATCTATATATTCTGATTTGTATTTATATATTCTGATTTACATCTATATATTCTGATTTACATCTATATATTCTGATTATTATTTATATATTCTGATTTACATCTATATATTCTGATTTACATCTATATATTCTGATTTACATCTATATATTCTGATTTGTATTTATATATTCTGATTTGCATCTATATATTCTGATTTGAATCTCTATATTCTGATTATTATTTATATATTCTGATTTGAATCTATATATTCTGATTTGTATTTATATATTCTGATTTGCATCTATATATTCTGATTTGAATCTCTATATTCTGATTTGTATTTATATATTCTGATTTGAATCTATATATTCTGATTTGTATTTATATATTCTGATTTGCATCTATATATTCTGATTTGAATCTCTATATTCTGATTTTTATTTATATATTCTGATTTGAATCTATATATTCTGATTTGTATTTATATATTCTGATTTACATCTATATATTCTGATTTACATCTATATATTCTGATTTGCATTTATATATTTAAATTTACATCTATATATTTTGATTTACATTTATATAATCTGATTTTTATTTATATATTCTAAGTTACTTCTGTATATTCAGACTTTATATAATTATTTGGTGCTTCATAAACATACACACACACACACACACACACACACACACACACATGTGACCCTGGACCACAAAACCAGTCATAAGGTTAAATTTTACAAAACTGAGATGTATGCATCATATGAAAGTTCAATAAATAAGCTTTCTATTGATGTATGGTTTGTTAGGATAGGACAATATTTGGCTGAGATACATCTATTTGAAAATCTGGAATCTGAGGGTGCAAAAAAATCTAAATACTGAGAAAATCACCTTTAAAGTTGTCCAAATTAAGTTCTTAACAATGCATATTACTAATCAAAAATTACATTTTGATATATTTATAGTAGGAATTTTGCTAAAAATCTTCATGAAACATAATCTTTACTCAATTTCCTAATGATTTTTGGCATAAAAGAAAAATCAATAATTTTGACCCATACAATGTATTTTTGGCTATTGCTACAAACATACCCCAGCGTTTTTTTTGGTCCAGAGTCATATATATATATATATATATATATTAATGGTGGGCCATTATCGGCGTTAACGTGCTGCGTTAACGTGAGACTCATAAAAAAATATCGCCGTTAATCTATTCTCAAAGTTGGGTTGGGAGCTGGGTCTAAACTACGTGAGCTATGATGACTTTCACCTTGATATTTTAGCGTGGATGACGTATACCTAGTCGAATTGCACTGTAAGAGGCGAGAAAGAGTCTTCAACTTCTGTGAAATTACCACATCAAATGAGACGTGCAAACATGAATGCAGTTATGAAGCCGCTTCAGGGCAGGTGCGTGCGTTGCTAGACCCTTTTTACTGGGGCATGTGCCCCAGTGAAAATCTGCTGTGCCCCAGTAAAATCTCGAGTTTGAGTTTAATTTACTTTGATAATCCCGAAATAAAGACATTACACTATATGCAATAACTGAATTGATGCTTCTAAAAGTAACGCAGTTTAATGGAAGACTATGCACGCAGAAATCCATGCACGTGCGCGTCTGTGTATTTAACGGCAACGCGCACGTCGTGCCGCCTTTTGCGCAGAAGTACTTGGTTACACAAGTTTGTATAGGTAATTATGTTGTAAATGCAATTGTCAAGCAGTTTGTGATGCATTTTGGAAACAGGAGATGAGCGCCTGGTCTAATGCGCCACCTGGCCTGTTCTCGAAGACTTACTTTTAGTCATTATTTGGGTAGCACACACTGTAAAAAGTTTGCTGTAAATTTTACAGTAACTTACTGGCAGCTGGATGCCAGTAAGTTACTGTAAAAATGTTTACAGTATTAATACTGTAAGTGCATTTACAGTACTAAAAGGTCTTTACTGTAATTTCATTTACAGTATTTTTACTGTAATTTCATTTACAGTATTTTTACTGTAATTTCATTTCCATTATTTTTACTGTAATTTAATTTACAGTGTTTTTACTGTATCTTCAATTACAGTATTTTTACTGTATTTTCAATTACAGTATCAGTACTATAGAGTTTATTTTCATTTATTTTAAACATTTTTTACCTGTAAAAACAATCCAATTAACCTACAGCACTGTAATTCAAGATTTTTACCACCCCAACCCCATAAAAATCACAATAACTCATAAGCATTAGTTCTGATAATATTCTTTTTAATTGTTGAACATTTTCTTTTTAAAAGTACAGAGACTTTGTATCATGGCAAACATACACATACTGAAAAGCAAAAATAAGTAAGTACACTACCAGTCATAAGTTTTTGAACACTAAGATTTTTTTAAAGAATTCTCTTCTGCTTACCAAGCCTGCATTAATTTGATCCAAATTTAATTTATTCCTTTGATCAAAGCTGAATTTTCAGCATCATTACTCGTCTTCAGTATCACATGATCCTTCAGAAATCATTCTAGTATGCTGATAAACATTATTTAATTTTTAGATTTTTCAGGATTCTTTGATGAATAGAAAGATATTATTTAGCAAGGATGATTTAAATTGATCAAAAGTGATAATAAAGACATTCATAATGTTACAAACTATTTCTGTTTCAGATAAATGCTGTTTATCTGAACTTTCTATTCATCAAAGAAACCTGAAAAAAAAAAAAATGTATTTTAGCATTATAATAATTTCAGCAACATCATAATAATAGTTTTTGAGCAGAAAATCAAATTATTAGAATGATTTCTGAAGGATCATGTGACTGCAGTAATGATGCTAAAAATTAAGGTTTGATCACAGCAATAAATTACATTTTAAAATATATTCAAAAAGAAAACAGTTATTTTAAATAATAAAAATGGTTCAAAAGTGTACTGTGTTTGCTGTACTTTGGATCAAATGAATGCAGGCTTAGTGAGCAGAAGAGACCTTCTTTAAAAACATTTAAAATCTTACTGTTCAAAAGCTTTGTCTGGTAGTGTAAATAAAATAAAATCATACAGTAAAAATGTGTTTGTGTTGTGTTAAATTTTAGTAGTTTTGAGTCAAAGTTGACAAGCTCTCTGATGAGAAACGGCAGAATGGGATTCAGGCTGATGCTTGTTGTTTGCACCCTCTTTCCAGAAGTCCATCTGATCTGTGACTGTCAATGCATTTGCTGCCACAAAGGTTGACTGTCTGAACAAACCTGCAAGCACAAGAAAAACAGTGTTTAAAGAATTTGCCTCAACTGTCAAACTTGGTGCTGTATGCATTTAAAAAAAAAAATGATATACTACATACGAACGCAGTAGTAAGAAAAAAAACTGAAGAAACTTTTTCTTGAAATTTTTTATAAAGAATTTTATGAATGGGTCAGTAAGTCACTGATTCTAGGTGTTTAAAAAAGGTAAATTCATTCAGTAATGAAACACTGCTGTGTGCAGAGATGCACAACATGGCTTTGTTAAGAACCGTTTTTACTAAATGGAGCAAAAAGACAATACTTTCTTCATGATTTAAATCACTTAATATTACATTCTTGTTTATTGAATTTTGTTGCCCTGACACTCAAAAGTCTGCCACAGACCATGCTAAATGCTAACCAATCTGTTCATATAAACATTCTAAACGTGTGTTTCCTAGAAAGTCTGTGCATATAATAAGCCTACTATGATTAAAAATCTCTAATTGTTGCTTTACAGTAACAATAATCTAAATTGACAGACGGTAAGATTGCTATTATGAATTTAAAGGTTACAGTAAGTTAAAGATACCTGAAGCAGCTGCATTTTGCTGTTTAAATGCTGGTTTAATAGAAATAATTTTAATGTGCATGCAAACTCAATCTTGATGTGACAAGACATGGTAATAAAAAACATTCCCCGGAAATAAATACCTTTCAAATGTGTACTTTAAATACAATATAACTTGCTTAGGATAAAAGCATCTGAAAAATGCATGAATGTAAATGCAATGTAAAACAAAAATGTTTTGGGTTACCTGATTCTGCATGTCTGTAAAATGGACAGCTGGCTGTATGATGATTCTGCCCCTAATGGTCAGCATCCAGTTAGTGCTTGGAGAAATCTCCTGTAACAGACAGTGTCACAACACCCTTTTAGTCTTACTATAGTTTATGATCAGAAAAGACAACTACTGTACAGTAATAAAATCTACATTTTTAATAAAATAAACATTTATAATATTTATTAGCAAAACTTGTTATATTAATATATTGCTAGCCCGTTACTCTCTTTAAAAGGTTAACCTGTTCTGCAAGTCAGTGGAGAACAGCAGCCTGTGGCTAATTTGGCTAATTTAGTAACGTTAACATTAACTTAGTTAAATTGATGAAAGGGGAAGCTCACCTGTTGTTTGCACCGCGACGACGGCAATCACCAGAAAAGACTCTAATACACCTCCGATGCAGACGACATGACCACAAGACCACAAACTTGAAAATAAAACACAAAAGATGCAGTTAACCGCGGTGTTCAGTTTTACCTCAGTGTTTCATGTTAGCGCGCTGTTTATGTCACGTCTGTCACTGAAGGGACCGTCTATAAAGTTACATACGACATTCATACACACATTTCTTACTTAAACATCATTTGAAGAGAATTACCTTGCCAGCTATAAAGAGGCAGCGTTTAAAAGATATTATGCTGCTCTGTGACTAACGTTAAGCTTGTCAACTTCGGCTTACTGACATTATTAGCTTACCAGTTCATTATCGTCGATACTATGGCAGTCATTCACAGAAGAAGATCCAAAATAACGTTACACCTCCGCGCTCCGACGTTACAGACGACATCCAGACCAGAAACTTGAAAATGACAAGCAAAAGAAGGGCTTGAAAATACAGTTTAAAATCTCCACAGAAACAGTGGTGTTGCTTAACGCACTTTACCTCAGTATTTCACCTCAGTTTGCTGTTAAGCTTGAGTAAGGGCTCGTCAGACGAACTAACTTGCATTAAAGGGCAGCACAATATACAAACGTGTTTCTCAGTTTAAATAAAGTTTATTTCGACTAATATAGGTCACCTTAATTTACTCACCAGTCCATGTTTTCACCGTTATGGCGGCGCCCCGGCCGTCAGTCAGAAAAAAAAGGCTACCGACAGGAAAAACACGATGAATATTGTTAGTTTGCTGTTAACAAGTGAAAACAAATTAAAATTGTTCAGTTTTTCATAAAACAGAAATAATATACTAACCTTTTTGTCGAGTTATTGATGCAACATTTCTCTTTTGTCCTTTTTACCGCCACTTCCTCTCAACAGGAGAAAAAAAAATCTCCCTTGCCATTGGTCAATTTTTCGCGGGCAAGTTCACTACTGTAAACGGATTTACAGTAGTGGAGAATTACAGTAGTGATCATATATTTTCCCATAATCCTTTGCAGTTTACAGTAAAATACTGTATATACATTTTACAGTATCTTACTGTAGATATTACAGTAAAATACTGTTCAAATTACAAAAATCGGTTACAGTGCACATATTCTGAAAATGCCTTCAGCCGAATTCAAATTAGCCATTTTACAGTTTTTCTCAATTGCTTAAACACATTTCTTGAAATTATGCCTCTTATTTGCGAAACTCTAAACACAAATCCACAACTCCTAACTCAATTCCCCAAACTTCCTATGTTGAGGTCAAAATGAAGCTCTCCACTCAAAACAACTCAATCTTGCTGAAAAACCGAACTTTGCTCTCAGACATGACACACAAATCCTCAAAAAAACTCACACTACAACACAGTTTTACACACTGATGAGATAAATTCAAAACAATACTACTAAAACAATTAAAAAAAACTTTTCACATGATGAACACAACAAATGTATGTATTTGCAAGTGTTTTATTTCTTACTTTACAGTAATGTACTGTAGAAAACAGAACAAAACAGCAAACAAAAACAAAATAATTATTCTGCCCAACATCCTGTGTTTGGTCTGGAACAGGCCAAAGAACCTCTTCAGCATCACAGGCTAAATTAGCCCTGGCCAGGCAGCAGGGGTCAAATCCTCTTGCATGCCTAATCCAACCCTGGCACCCATCAACTAAAATATATGAGACTGCTTGTCTTCTTTCTCTTGCCCTTCCTGTCTCTTCCATGTTGTCGTTGTCGTCATCATCCTTCTCCTTCTTCTCCTCCTCTTCCTCTTTCACCTCCTACTCTTCCTCTTCAAAATTACACATTACTATAGGTGGGATATTGATTGAAAAAGACTGAATAGGATTCAAAGTTACACTTGTACTAGTGGTCTGACAAAAAAAAAAATGCATTTCAACGTCATTGTGAAACAGAAAAGAAAAGGAAATATGGGCACAAAGGTGAAAATAAAAATGAGAAAGCCCACTGTCAGAATTTGTAACTCCTGCGTTGTCCTCTGTCTATATATGCTTTCCAATTGAAGGTTCATGAAATGTACCTTTGAGCTTTTTCAGAGAACTGCTTTATCATTGGTTGATCTATATTATTCTTCATTAGTGAAAGTCAAGATTCACTTGAATAATTCATGGCAAATTTACAAAAAGTCTAATAGAAATGTGTAGAATATATGATTGACAGTTTATGACAACTAGATCAAAAATTTTGCATTTACAGTAGGTAATGACTTATACGATGAGCTAATGACTTGATGTTTTGAGGGGTAAGACTTTTGCACAGAGAAATATATAATACATTTTGAGCAACATGACAATAGCAACTGATAATGTAGGAAACCGCAGACAAATGTATATAATCAGTTGTATGAATGTGCCAAAGCAATCACAACTTGATCAGAAGAAAGAGACGCTTTTTATGATGTGCACAAGAGACTAGATGATGTGGATGTTGAACAAGTAGTTTTGGCAATTTCATTTCTGATCTGAGAAATGCACCAAAGTGACTGAGAAACACTGTAAGCTGACTTTGGCTCTTTTATCTCCATTGAAGATTCTGATTGGTGTGTGCTAAATTTTGACTCCTAGTGTTTCCAGTTGGGTAATTGTGTGCTAATTGAGCTCAAACTTCGCAGACTTGAGTGAACAATATTGAATGCTTGTGCTTTCTATATGACCACATGGTGTAAGCACTGAGAAATGTAGGAATTTGTGTGTAGAGTTTTGCAGTAACAGTTCACCAAATATAACTCATGTGTCAAAGCAGGGAATAGTGTTTAATGTTTAGGGAAATGGGTGTGCTTTTTGAGAAATGGCGTTATAGTTTTGAAATTTTAGTTCAAAAGACTGGTTATAGTGTTTTAGCAATTGAGAAAAACTGTAATCTAGATTAAAAAAATTAATCTATGCCCACCCCTAATATATATATATATATATATATATATATATATATATATATATATATATATATATATATATATATATGTGTGTGTATATGTGTGTGTGTGTGTGTGTGTGTGTGTGTATAGTTCTGTATATTCCTCAAAACAATGCTAAGCTTAATTTACATAAAGACCAAGCTTATGTAACATGGACATTTCTTTGAATTTTTACAAAAATAGTGAACAAATCATAGTCAAAACATGACCAATACATGTGGGATTTCTTCCATTTTTACACCTAGAATAGATTTTCAAGTGCAATCAGAAACAACAATGTTTTATTATTAGATCATCAGCTGATCGCCTCTTTAATGCTTTAATACTAAACACAGAAACTAAAGCCGTCTTTCAGGTTTCGGCTATTGTTAAGCTTGCGATGAAGACACAATAACCCACATACCCGCTTATGATTACACTCTCTGGAGTTGGAAGAACCGGTATGAAGCTGAACGGGAGAAGAAGAACGGCTTCTGAACACGCCAAGCTTCATTACGACTCCAAAAACATCCAAACGCCATTATAATCTGCTCAACATCACTCTCAGAATAAAAGGTACAGGAGCTGTCACAGGGACGATCTCAAGAGCCTCATTTAACCCAGAAAGGTGCATATTGATACCATGATGGTACATAAAGTAAGGATAATAGCACCTCAATGGTACACATTTGTGTCTTTTACAATGCATGTGAACAAAGCCTGATTAAAAAAAAAAAAAAAAAAAACTATCATAGAAATGATGATATACTGATATTACATCCATATAGGCCCATCATATTATATCACATATGATTCTGCAAGTGACACTACTGAACACACATGGAAAAAAATGATAACCTAAATAACTAGTTTTATTTCAGCAAAACGGAATGCTCTGGGTTAAATCAGGTTATAAATCAAGTGAAAGGTGTTTCTACAGCATGTTTTCCCAGTGCTGTTTAATGCGGTGATTGCAGATCGTCATCATTCTGGCGTATAGGCGTGGATTCTGTGGTAAACGGCTGAGTTTGCGGAAGAGCTGGCGGCTCAGACTGCAGATGAATGGGAGTTCTCCGCTCTTATAAGGAGTGGTGATCGCTCAGGAATGTGTTTATCATATGCTTGCTGTAGTCTGACACGAATCATATTCTCTTTAATGCAAAGAGCAAACACTCCCACTCCTGAAACACTCGCTCTCAGCTCTGACACTACATTACACACGATATCAGCGCAGGTCAGAGGTCACAAAGACTCCGTTGCCATACGTCTGCATGCTCTCCTTCAGGTACTGTGATTCTCCACAGTCCAAAGAAAAGTGGGTCAAACTAACGGAGCTCATGAAGCTGTCTGTAGAAGTGAAGCA
The DNA here is from genome assembly GCF_049309525.1 of Garra rufa. Classification (NCBI taxonomy): domain Eukaryota; kingdom Metazoa; phylum Chordata; class Actinopteri; order Cypriniformes; family Cyprinidae; genus Garra; species Garra rufa. The sequence goes on along the minus strand of NC_133379.1, from coordinate 14,689,527 downwards.
ACCTATATCCAGACTGACTTCACTAGATACATCACTGAGATGGAAATGTAGTATTGTGAAGATAAAAGTTTATAACATATATAAAACACCCATAGAATATTGTTTATGTACATGTTAATAATATGTACAGAATTAATTTTTATATGATAATATATGTAGCTGCCATAAACAGAATAAAGCGTACTTCTAAAATTTACATACAAGTAAATTGCATATCATTTAGAGATTACAGTATTCACCACTAATAAGCTACTAAATATATTGTAGTAGCCTAAAACTTTTGTACAGCTGCTCTGCAACAATTTGTATTGTAAAAAGCGCTATACAAATAAACTTGAATTGAATTGAATTGAATTGAATATTTTATAGTGATATGAATTCCCCTCAGAATACAAAATATTAAAGAATAAATGTTGCACAAAAATATTGAACATTCATTTCACATTTAGCCCTTATGACCAAACATACAATCTCAATTTGAGCTGTGTAAGCAATAAAGTCTGAATTTATATATGCAAGTGAGAACAGCAAATATACTGCATTTTTATGCATATATCTGTATGCATATTTGTTTTTCTTATTAATGTTTAACATACAAGTCTATCTTTTATATTTACATATGTAATATCATCATATATTTAAAGGCTAGGATGGACATATATGCATAACATTTACATCTGCAACATATATATATATGTGTGTGTGTGTGTGTGTGTGTGTGTGTGTGTGTGTGTGTGTGTGTGTGTGTGTGTGTGTGTGTGTGTGTGTGTGTGTGTGTGTGTGTGTGTGTGTGTGTGTGTGTGTGTGTGTGTGTGTGTGATTAATATGTACATATGTTAACAATATTAACAATATATTAACAATTTCCTTCAGACTTTATCTCTCAAGTCTGTTTTTGTTTCCACCACAGAATAAAAAAGCAGCTAACAACTTCTCAAATTTCTGCAAATCTGCACATTTTTAGTTTTTTTCTTAGAACTTTGAGATAAAAAGGCTATAATATACATGTATTATTATTACAGAGACAATTCTGTTTTTTCTTTAATATATATAGGATTTATATGTCAACTGTATATAATATATTCCTATGTCTACATACACTACCAGTAATGTTTTTTAAGGAAGTCTCTTTTGCAAGCCTGCATTTATTTGACCCAAACTACAGCAAAAGCAGTAATATTGTGAAATGTATTTACTATTAAAATAACTGTTTTCTATTTGAATATATTTAGAAATGTTTACAAATGTATTTCTGTGATGCACAGCTGTATTTTCAGCACCATTACTCAGTCTTCAGTGTCACATTATCCTCCAGAAATCATTCTAATATACTGATTTGCTTCTAAAAAAATATGTAGAATGATTATTATTATTATTTATCACTATTATTATGTTGAAAACTGCAGAGTAAATTTTTTTAAGGTTTCTTTGATTAACGCTCAGAACAGCATTTATCTGAAATAGAAATCTTTTGTAACATTATAAATGTATTTTTCATCACTTTCAATTAATTTAAAGCATCCTTGCTAGCTAAAATTAATTTCTATACTTATAAAAGATATATTTTATGGACTCTAAGCTTTTCAGATAAATGCTGATCCTTGGATCTTTCTATTCATTAAAAAAATGTTATCTGTTTTAAATATTGATAATAATAATAATGATAGTAATAATAATAATAATAATAATAATAATAATAATAAAATGTTTGTTGAGCAGCAAATCAGTATATTAGAATGATTTCTGAAGGATCATGTGACACTGAAGACTGCAGTAATGATGCTAAAAATTCAGC
>NC_133379.1:14466169-14687232 GCF_049309525.1 Garra rufa | reverse complement strand
AATACAAATTTATGTTATTTATTTTAAATAATTAAAAGAGCAGGTTCATGTCTATTAGTTGTTGTTTTTAAGTAACCCTAACACTCATAAACACAGTAATACTAATACTGTACCATCATGTTATGCATCAAAGTACTGTGGTGTGTCTGAAAGCTCTTGTTTACTTGCAAGAGTTTTACATTTTATTTGTGAATATGAAAATGCTGAGCATCTGTCATAGTTATTCACGGCCATAGAGAACGAAAAGGTTAAGACCTATGAAGCATGTGTCACTTTAATTTGGTTAATTAAATGTTTGGATCTTTCTTTTATCAATGGCATAAATCTTTTTTTTTTTACCCATGTACACGCACTTGTTTGTTTGTTTTTTCTCTCTATATACCCTTTTTCAATTTCTTCTATTACTGTTGTGAGACGTAGGCCTATATATATTTGTATTAATATGTACATAATTGCATAATAAAAAAAATGTTTACAACAACAACAAAAAAGTTATTGTCGGCCATGTTGTCGAGTTCGTCGCTGTGTGTAGATGTTTGTGGTCAGACTGCCCCCTTCTGGACACTACAGGCAGAGCTCCAGCTAACCCCAGTGGCACCTGTGTGCGGCTTTATTCTACATCTCACATCATTCTAAACAACGCATCAAACACAAACAACGCTGTAAACGTGATCACAAAGCAAAAAAGAGGACTAAACTGACAATAGAACTCAGAAACAAACCCTAAACGATCTGAACCACCCTGATTACTTCGACTATCACCTCGTTTCTCAGCCCGAGGGGTTTAGACTAGAAGGTAGGGCTGGGAATCGATTCCAAGAAGAATCGATTCCGAGGCATTGGGAATCGAGAGTCGATTGATCCCATTAATGGGAATCGACTCCTCATTCAGAGCCGTTTTCATTTCAGCAAAACATCCCATTAAGGCTGCAAATCTCGGTCACCGATAAAAACGAGTCATTTCTAAACTCGTCTGAGTTCAAAGATGCATGCAATTTGCCTCTTGCTCGCTAATAGTTATTATAAGTCTGATTCGTTTCAACGAAAAAAATCGTTTGGATGGATTATTTAAATGAACCAGTTCAAAAAACGATTCCGAAATTTGTTTGTTTTTTACAGGGAACTGGCTCATGTTGTCCATAATTTTGAGCGCTGCACTTACAGAATAGATCATGACGTGATCGAGGGCCTTGATGTTATTTACATCTTGAATAAATGCTATTTTAACCGTTCTATCAGCAAATGAAAGAAAACGCCGAGAGTGCATCTGATTGACAGCTAGGCCACGAGCTCTTATATCAGTGCTGTTGTTAAAGTTCTGTTTATTTTGTTTCAGTGTTTGCTAATTTTGTCATTTTAGACATGTCATGTCTTGTTTTATTCATGCAATAAATGCATGTCCACTGCTGAGCTGTGGATTATGACTAATTTCATGGGTAATGCAAACAAAATTACAATTTAAAATCAGACAGAGCTACAGATTATTATTATTATTTTTTTTTTTTTTACAAATTTAGCTTGAGAAGGCAACTTTCTACGACCATTACATCCTGCATTCATTGCGAAATTAGCTTCATCCGATCTTAAAAACAAGAATCGAAATAGAATCGGAAACAACAGTGAGGAATCGATTCTGGAATCGAATCCAATCGATTCCAGAACCAGGAATCGGAATCGATTCCAAAAATTTCGGAATCGAACAGCCCTACTAGAATGGATACAGCTCTGGCTACTGGGCATGCGCACATCAACTAACGTTGATGACAACTAACGTGTACAACAATAATACTGTTTTTGTATTACAGTAAGGGCTACATTTAGGGCTGGGGTAGGTGTGGACGTTAATAAAACACAGTTTAATAGGTAGAAAAATTAATTTAGGGATTTAGGGATACATCTCCGACTGTAAACTAACAATCAAATGATTTTTTCTACCTTTTAGATTGCGTTTTATTAACGTCTACACCCACCCAACCCTAAACTTAGCCCTTACTATAATACAAAAACAGTATTATCATTGTGCAGTGTGACCAAAATAACGTTTGATGTGCGCATGCGCAGTAGCCACAGCCGTATCCATTTCAGTCTAAAGCCCAGCAGAGGCCAAGCGGGCGAGCGTTACGTCATCACGACCGTTAGATGACCCGCTAAAACTACCCCAGAGATAAACTTGAGTAATTTCACGATCGCAAACAATGTAACGATATCAAGTAACGCTGACACATCGAGCAAACGATCTAAACTCAACTAACTGTGGAACAACGCATTTAAGCCCAATCACTTTCTCTTTCACATTCGCCAACTGTGCGTCACAAAACATTAAAAATGATCAATTAAATGAACAAAACTCGCCTTTTCTTGTGCTAGCAAACACAGTACAAGCTATGAGAGCTTTCTAAACCATATCATTAAGACATTTTGTAAAGATGTACTGATGTGAAATTTAAAAACAGCTGGAGTCCCACAGCAATCATCATAAACCCTTTAACTATTTAAACAACATTTAATATCGAAGGATTGAAGGACACTTACCTCAGACTGGATTCTGGCGTCTGATTCACAGAATAGAAGTGTTTTATCCGAGCTCGTGATGGCCACAAAAGATTCGGGACTAGCACAAATACACTGAAGGGTTTAAAGCCTCTCCAGTTTTACTTTCGCTTTTGTTTAATGTGAGGGAGGGAGGCTGATGTGAGGATTCTAGAGAAACATGCGGTGGAGATAACCTTTAGGCCACATCCAGGATTCAGATACTTTAAGAAAGCTGCATCCTGTGTACTTTGGAAGAAATCAAGTTTTAAACTAGCAGATACACATTCATCTGAGCACAGAGTTCCATTCATCAGCCCACATTTTTAATTATAGCCAAATCCACGTGAAATATTACCACAATTGTGACCTTAAAAGATGAGACACTGCAGGTGAATAGGGTAAAAAATTAACTAATAGTTATCACCTTACTTACTCAGTTGATTGATTTACATTGATCTTTTCAAACATTTCTAAAATGTTAGGTTTAAATATGCAAATGAGCCATTGTTTAATGAAATATGCACTCATTTGCATACATTTCTAGTACAAAAATCTAAACACTGACATTTTGACATATTACAGTCAAATGTTTTTACAAAGAGGATTTTAGGTACTTCATTTTGTCACTCCTTTAGGATATAGACAGAAAAAAAAGGTTTAAATAAAGTGTGGTGTGTGTAAGTGCTACTGAAGTGGAGATTTATGGCTCAGTGTAGGAGAAAAAACTTATTTTGAGAAAACTCCTTTAAAAATATGGATTGTAATGGAAATCTATTGACACAAATAGATAAAGTGCTATAAAAGAAACACTTAACAGTGTATTTGGGGTGTTTTCTTTCCACTGGTCTGAAAAAACACTTTATAAAAAAACAAAAAGCTCAAAATCTCAAATTTAAAAGGTGCATGAAAAAACTGTGTTTTTGCCTGCAGTGTCTGCCCTTACGAAGGTTTTCCTTTTGAACGTTCTAAACACTTTACTGACTTATGTTTCTGTTCACTTCATTCAAATATGGAAAAAATAAAGGGTCTCAATTAAATAGTGCAAATTGTCACATGACCAGAGCAGTTTGTTTCCTGTTTGCACCATCAGACGATGCATAAAAGCTCCAAAACATAAGGTTAGTAAAGTATGTTAGCATAAAGATATGACAAAGATTTTTGGTACACATTCTCTCTAAGGTGTCTAGAACTAATATATAAATTCACATATATTGAGTTTTGTTGAGTGTGGTCATAGGATGATTAAACATATTTGTGAGCAGAGGGATAACAGTCAACTTAGGTTTTCAATATAAACCCAATGCAGTTGTGAAGATTGCACTCAAATGTTGCAATGACAAAATATTGCACTAAATCAAAAGTTCAAATGTTACAAATAAGTTTGTGTTGATGTTGCAACACTGGTAGCACTAATGTAACAATTTGATGATATACATTACAATAAAGTAACAATTTTGAAATACATTGATGATTTTTTTTATTTTTTGTCTTTTATCTCAGTATTCCTTTCAATGTTATATAAAGGTTTTTTATGCATAATAGTAACCATAGAATGTGATCAAACAGTTTAAAATAGCTGGGCTAAGATATATAACCATTTTTATGAGTGCAAAAATGTGTTAATTCGGTATACACATTATCCCACCGCTCACAAACTGACTATAAATGACATTTTTTTTACACACGTTTCAAAAAAAAAAAATCCAAAAATAATTATTGATTATTTTAAAGGGTTACGAATGACAAATGATTTGGATATTTTCATGTCTGGGAAAAATTTGTGATTAAACGAGTTAATAATAAAACTAATTTGTAAATGTCTTAGAATCCACATCTAAGCAATGATAAAATGATGACTTACTTGAAAAGTGAACCAAGCATTGTTTGTTTGTTTGTTTTAGGAAGAGTGCATCAGCCCTAAGTGCAAACAGCAACGGATGTAGTGAAAGTGAAAACAGAAGTCATTTCTTTACACTAGTGTAAATGGTGTTGATGTTATGTGGGAGATTCTCTTTGCAGCTCAGTCTTCTATACAACAATATGCAACATTCCGTGTATATTTATTAAAATGTGCTGCCTTAATGCAGTAGTTCACTTTCAGAACAAAAATTTACAGATAATGTACTCACCCCCTTGTCATCCAAGATCATGTCTTTCTTTCTTCAACCGTGAGGAAATTATGTTTTTGAGGAAAACGTTTCAGGATTTCTCTCCATATAATGGTCTTCTATGGTGCCCCTGAGTTTGGACTTCCAAAATACAGCTTCATAGGGCTCTAAACAATCCCAGCTGAGGAAGAAGGGTCTTTTCTAGCAAAACGATTGGTTATTTTCTAAAAAAAAAAAAAAAAAAAAAAATACAAATTGTATACTTTTTAACCTCAAATGCTTGTCTTGTCTTGCTCTGTGTGTACTCTGTGTAGAGATTAAAAAGTATATAAATTGTAAATGTTTTTAGTAAATAGCAGATGGTTTCGCTAGATAAGACTCTTCTTCCTCGGCTGGGATCGTTTAGAGCACTTTGAAGCTGCATTTAAACTGCATTTTGGAAGTTCAAACTCAGGGCACCATAGAAGTCCACTATATGAAAAGAAATCCTGAAATTTTTTCCTCAAAAAACATCTTTACGACTGAAGAAAAAAAGACACAGACATCTTGGTTGACAATGGGGTAAGTACATTATCTGTACATTTTTGTTCTGAAAGTGAACTACTGCTTTAATGGGAGCTTGCTTGCCCCGTCCCTAAAGTTCACCCACAATTAAATCATGAACATTACTTACAATTATGTCTCTAGATAGTATGTAAATGTGCTCCAAAAATTAGCTCAACATTTCAGAGATGTTCGAAATGCTCAACCTGGATGGAATCACAGTCTGAAGGCAAAAACACAGAGTTGGAGTCCATCACACACTACATGAACATCCGACTGACCAAAACCTGCAGATGTGCTCTGACTCGGTAAACAGAACTGACTCCAGATTGAAAAATGGGGCAAAATCTGTGGTGTGGCTTATTTCAGACTTAACTCAAGGTAAACTTACTTATAGGTCAGAATGTTAGAACTCTCTAAAAATCATGATTACTAGATTTCCATTGTTTCATGTCACTTAACTCTTCAGATCTGTAACACATCTTGCTGACTGTTTGGACCTGATTAGAATTCTGGTCTTTATCCAGACGTGTCTCTCTATTAGACCGGCTGTGTTCCTCAGCAATGTCTTTTTGTTTTTGGTAATTCAGGTAACAGTTTCCATCTGATAGAGAGAGACACAAACTCTCTTTTGTTTGCATGAGATGTTTGGGGTCTTTGATCATTGTTTGAAGACATTAAATATGGTCATTCAGTGATGTCTTCAGACATCTGCTAATAAATCAAACCCACAGACAGGAGAGCACTATTACAAATGTCACCATCATCATCATCATCATCATCACTGGTCTTCCAAAAATACCCAATGTAGAATAAACCAATGCATTTTTACATTCTTCATTTGCTCATTATGGCATAACAGGACATGTATTCTGTTTCCCAGTGTTTGATTCCTGCTGTTGGACATTCATATCTGTCACTGATCATTACAGCTTCTGTCATCAGAGACTTCAAAGGCTTGTTTACACTTATAGGTGTTTGGATCTGGATTGCTCTTGTGAAAAGAAGTGATGAGTCAGATGTCATTAGGCATTAATGGTGGCAATCTCGTCAGCTGCTGATGAAGTTAAAGGTGGTTAAATAACAGAGAACACAGCCATAGACACACGTCCAGGAACAGGAGAAACACTCGCCGTGAACTCACACTCTCATCAGGAACTGAACGTAAGTTATCCATTGCATGTTTTGTATAATTCATAAAAGCCCTAGTACTATTGACAATATTTGACTTGTGTTGCTATAATAAAGCATCCAGTGGTTTAGTGATATCACTCATTTCACTTAAGACTTATTTCAAAATCAACCACTCAAACATTAGGCTATATTAACATGCAGCGTTGGGGAAAGTTACTTTTAAAAGTAATGCGTTACAATATTGAGTTCCTCCCTAAAAAAGTAACTAATTACGTTACTTAGTTACTTTTTATGGAAAGTAATGCATTACGTTACTTTTGCGTTACTTTTTAAATCTGGGCAGGGCTTGCTTGATTGTTTTTAATATAAAAGTTCTATTTTTGTCAAATGTAAAAGCCTTTTCACACCAAAAGCCTCAGGTTTAGAGAAAAGTGAATCTCCGTCTGTACAGTAGACCACAGAAGAACAAATGTCAACTCTTCAGCAATTAAAAAAGGAAAACAAATGTTCGATTATCTTGAGTAATTTCTGCTTATTAGTATGGATGAATTGGATCATCAAAGATCGGCAGCAAAGACATCAGTTAATAAAATGGGATTAAATACATAAAGGATATTGAACATATTTAATTATTGCAGGTTTGCTTGAATTTCACTGTTTTTATTCATTTTGAAAAACACTGTATCTGTTTTTTAGTGAGTGAGATGAATTAATGCATGTTCATTTATTCCAGAACTAAAGGAACATCTTACTCCTGATTTCTCTCAACATGGGGACAGGAGAGCTTTTAATCAATAAAAAGGAGGGAAAAGTAACGGGCGTTACTTATTTGAAAAAGTAGCTCAGATATTTTCTTGTCAATTAAAAAGTAATGCATTACTTTACTAGTTACTTGGAAAAAGTCATATTATTATGTAACTTGCGTTACTTGTAATGCATTAAACCTCAACACAGTTAACATGCATGGAATCAGTCAAACATTATTGATTATGGCAATCGGAAGAGAGAAAGATGTCAAATCGACAGTCACTCTACTCCAAAAATATCGCTATACTCTTTGTCTTAAATAAAACATAATATAAGGCATTGCTCTTCAAAGCTTGATAACGGTTGGAATCAGGCATTTTCCAAACTCAGCAGGAGCTCATAATGCTGGTCCTGCTGTGGAGTTTCACTCTCATTAGAGCTAATCAGATTGCAAGCATTCTTAATTCCTTTGGCTTCTTTTAGTGGAAAAATGTGGCTTGGATTAGTTGCCATGTACATGATGTTTGAAGACCAGTCCAGCTCCATGCCAAGACTCACAACCTTCTCTCATGTGCCCAGGTGTTGGACGGCGGCGTTCTCCTCTAAATATCCCAGGAGTTTCCAAAGACCAAAGACCTAAAAACCAGAGCTGACCTCGGCAGCATGTTGTAATTCAGAGGCTTTGGACACAAAGGCATTTTTACAGTCAGCTGATTCCTCTGTAATCTGGAGCACAGGCAGAATGGGAAATTATGATGAGGACACCGCCTTTCTAGGGCAAAAGGGACCTTTTTTTGTCATCCTTTTCTTTCTTTTAAACGCCATCTACATTTCCACAGGCTTCCACGGCCTCTACATTGTTTTTGTCGGTGCTTCACCTTCACACCGCTGTCGGGTAGCGGATGGAAATCTAACTGAGGAATGGACGAAAGCCAGTATTCCCAATGAGACGCTCAATGGAAGACTCCAGCCGAGTCAGTGTTGGAGATACAGCCTGGAGACGCTTAGAAACCTGTCCGCACTGGGTCACTCACCGCTGGATGTTAACCTGACAGACGTTACACTGGAGAAGTGTGTGGACGGATGGAGCTACAGCACAGAAATATACCACTCCACCATCGTCTCTGAGGTGAGCCAGTGACACAAAACTAAACATTTAGGAAGATTCATGGACTGCAATTGCAAATAAAACTTCCCTCAACTTAGATTTTAAACTTCATGTGATGCATAATTGTCAGTCAACACTGCAAAAAGTGCTTTTCTCGTTTCCAGCCAAGATATCTACAAATTCTTAAATCAAAAGGATTTTCTAGACGAGTAAAAAATTATTGTCTTATTGTTTTCAGAAAAAACAAGTCAAAATTAAGTGCGTTTTTGCTTGAAACAAGCAAAATAGTCTGCCAATGGGGTAGGAAAAATAATCTTGTTTTCTTTTTGAAACCCCCCTGACAGATTATTTTTCTTGTTCTAAGCAAAAACTTCTTTTTGACTTTTTTTTTCTGAAAAGAAGACAATCATTTTTACTCTTTTACTTTAAGAATTTGTAGATATTTTGGCTGGAAATGACAAAAAATCTAAGTAAGCAAAACAGTTTTTTTTTTTTGAACAATGACATTTGAGTAATATTAATAAACCAAATCTGTTTTGAATATTCAATAACCAGGTTTATATATCAATCATCAATAAATCTAATTTGTTTCAATTGTTACATTTCTTGTACTATTTGTTACTAAACTCATATGGCGTGCAGATAAACATTAAATATTTCCTCTTTTTTAGTAAGTGTATTTTTTTAATTGTTATTTTGAAATTATTTTAATTTTACATTTGTATAATTTAATTAGTTGTTTGCCTTTCATTAATTAAACCAACAAACTGCCTGCAGTTGTTTACAAACTCCATTTTGGGAAACCTTGATGTAATATAATGTTTAGTGCACTTCATGTTGCAATGAAAGGAATATATTTTCTCACTCTTTGTATTTTTAAATCAAGTACAAGATGGTACAAGATTATTGTGATTAAATCAATGTGATACGAGTTAGGTCAGAAGTAATCTAAAAGTAATCTGATTATATTACCTAAAATGTGTAATGGAATGGATTACGTTACTGACTACAGTGTTTGTCATGTAATCTGGAGTCAGTAACAGAATACAATTTGTAAGCAATCTGCCCAGCACCAGTGGGTATAATAATAATAATAATAATAATGTGTAATGTCTAGTGGTTGTGTTGTGTTTTGTCTCACAGTGGGATCTGGTGTGTGACCGCGAGTGGAGAGTCCCGTTCGCAGCCTCAACACTATACATGGGCTACTTACTGGGATCTCTTGTTTCTGGACAACTTTCTGACAGGTACCGCTTTTGTCCACACATCACAATCAGTGCCAACGGTAGCAAAGTCTTTCCACAGCATTTGCAGATTTAATATAAAATAACTGACTACAAGAAAACAATTTGAGACCAGCTGTTTGCTTACAGATTTATCTTTGTGTAGTGAGACATGGGTAACCGTTTTAGTTTACTGCAAGTGGTGTGTTTGCTCTTCAGAACTCAGTGTAATTCATGTGTGAACTGACGTCTCGTGTCTTGTCTCGTGTCTCAGGTTCGGCAGGAAGAAGGTTCTCTTCACGTCTCTGGCAGCAGAAGCACTAGTGATCCTCGCTCAGTCTTTCTCAGACTCGTGGCTGCTCTTTTGCATTCTGTATTTTTTTGTTGGCACTTTCCAAATATCCCTGTACATCACAGCGTTTGTACTTGGTAAGCATGCTCTAAAATGAGATGGCATTGAAGAGAAGTGAATTGCCTGAGATACAATATGCTGGAATAGCATGAGCCTACACTCTTAAAAATAAAGATTGCAAAAGTGTTTTTTCTCAACAACCAGTTGGTTCTTCAGAGAACTTTTCAATGAACAGTTTTTACAAGAACCACTGAAGAGCATTTTAATAATCTAAAGAAACTCTTTCTGTATAAAGAATGTTTTGTGCAATGGAAAGACTCCATGCATGTTAAAGGTTCTTCTGGAAACATCAATAATGCCAATGTTTTTAAGCGTGTGCATGGGATTTTCCAGATATTTACTCCTCATGTTCTATAAATAATATTATTTTACACAGGCAGTGAAATACTGAGTAAATCCTTGCGAGTTCTCTTCACGACTCTGGGAGCGTTTCTGCATTACTGCATCGGTTACATGGTGCTGCCGTGGATCGCCTTCGCCATCCGTGACTGGAGGACTCTTCTGAGGGTTCTGTCGGGTCTGACGGTGGTCTACATCCCGCTGTGGTGGTGAGTCACAGGAAAACCATACTACAAACAGAAACTCATGCAAAGAAGTTCTGAATTCACAGAACAGAAGCTTAAAATCTGCAGCAGTGCAGAAAAGTAGACTGTGTGCTTTTACATTTTAGATTAATTATTATTTGTTAAATGTTGAGTTATAGTTTGTATGAGGCACACAGAGCACAGTGTCACATCTGGATATCTAGTGTGAGCGCATCTTTAGAATTGGTGCAGTTCTCATCAATGGCCACTTTCAATGCACAATTGCATACTTTCTTTTGATCTCCATTTCCCATTTTTTCCCTGAAACAAATCCCCAGGTTGATCCCGGAGTCTCCGCGATGGCTTCTCTCTCAGGGACGTGTGCTGGAATCTGAGGCTATTGTGAGAGAAGCAGCAAAGAAGAACAAAGTCACTCCGCCAGCGGTCATCTTCAGCGAGTCTGAGGTCTGACTTCTGCTCAGACAAACCCTGCTAAAATAAAACATTCGAGAAGTTATAAAAACATTATTCCTGAATGTTTTTCAAATGCTCTAAACATCCAGTTTATAAAATGTATAAGGAATGTTTCTTTTTGGTTATGTGAACGTTACATGAACATTCTATCATTTTGAAAATGAATGTTACATTTGAATGTTCTCTCAACATTAACACAACTTACATCAAATATTGATAATGTTTTAAGAATGTTGCACAGACGTTATTTTAAGACTGTTTTGTCCTAACCCTTAAGAAACATTATGGTAGTGTTCTGTTATGAACAGAGAATGTGTTTGTCTATGGTCATTGCTGTAGGTTAAAGAGGCGGCGTCCCAGAGCAACAAGTACAGCGTGCTTGACGTCCTACGGACCAGCGACATCCGCAAAACCACGTTCCTGTGTTTACTGCTGTGGTGAGACATTCTGACACACACGAGACTGCATGCTTTGATCTGGTATAGTTCTAACACATTCTTCCATTGAGATCGCTTTCTGTAAATCAATGAGTGTCTCTTTGTTCCTCTGATAGGATGGCCATCAACATTGGATATTTCGGCTTGTCCTTGAATACCACTAACCTTAGCGGCGATCCGTTCCTCAACTGCTTCCTGTCTGCGGTCACTGAGGTTCCTGCCTATATTGTGTCCACATTTCTCCTCAAGAGCTGTCCACGGAGACCCGTTCTGTCCGCTTTCCTCATTATCGGAGGAGGATTTCTGCTTTTGGTGCAACTGATTCCTGAAAGTAAGAGCTCACACACACAACACAGTCCAGATGCATTTAGCACGGCCAACAAAATCCTACTTATGATTCAGGTTTTAAAAATCAGCATTTAGATAAAAACACTTGTTCATGCAACTTGACCTTTTGCTCGCAATACTTACAAAAAAGGTGACCCTGGACCACAAAACCAGTTATAAGGGTCAATTAAAAAAAAAAAAAAAAAAAAGCTGAATAAATAAGCATTGTTGTATGGATTTGTCAATATTTGACCGATTTGAAAATCTGGAATCTGAGGAGTGCAAAAAAACTAAATATTAAGAAAATCGCCTTTAAAGTTGTCCAAATTAAGATCTTAGCAATGCATATTACTAATCAAAAATTAAGTTTTGATATATTTACAGTATGAAATGTACTAAATATCTTAATGGAACATGATCTTTACTTAATATACTTAATGATTTTTGGCATAAAAGAAAAATTTATCATTTTGACCCATGCAATGTATTGTTGGCTATTCCTAGAAACATACTCATGCTACTTACGACTGGTTTTTGGATTTATGATATAAAAGCCAACAACAACAGCAGTAGTGAGTAAGCTAGAGTAATACAGAAGACGCACAATGGAAAAATTAAAAGAATTTATTACAAAACCCTAAAAGCTCACAGAAGACTGTGAGTACAGTGTTCAGAAAAAGCACCAGCAATCAGTTTATCGACCCAAACCCATGAAGGCCAGTGAGTTTATGACGGGGCGAGGATTAACTCACATTCTATGCAAGTAAAACTGGACTTGGAGCGTTTCAAGGAAAAGAGGTTAAGCCTATTACCTGCACATTTATTAAGAAAGCCAGACTGGACTTTTCAGACACATATTTGCAGATTTACAGCTATGTCAAGTCTTGTGTGGATGCATAAGAAGGTCTGAATGGGTACATTTACCTTTTTCAGCACAGAAACACAGCTGAAATATTTCTGAAAGAACATACTCCATCATCAGCGTTAATGTTTTAATGCTCAGATACTATATTACTATTGCCATAATGTACTTATTGTAGAATGTAGTAAGAGAAATTTGAGTAAGGAAAAGAGAATCATTTATTCTCAGTACAAACACGAAACAAACACAGCAGAAGTTTATGAAGGCTGTAGCGCTGTGACTACAAAAGACCAATTCACCATGGGATCCATCAAGGTTTTCCAGCTATAGAGTTTGGTTTAAAGTAAACGCAGTTATTCTGACAATGAGATTCTTCGACAGGTCTGCATACTCTGGCACTGGCATTAGAGATGGCCGGCAAGTTTGGCTTCACCATGTCCTTCACTGTGGTCTACATCTACACAGCGGAGCTCTATCCCACCGTCCTGAGAAACCTGGGCATCGGCATGTGCTCCTCAGCCGCTCGCATCGGCAGCATCACCGCACCTTACGTCATATTCTTAGGTGAGTCCGCGTCCTGCGGCAATCCTACTTATCTAAGTATAACAATGGACTGGAGAAAAGACATTGTGTTCTTCTCATTATTCATAAAGGTACTTTCAACAAATATCTGCCCTATATCCTGATGGGAAGCCTCACCGTCGCATCCTCAATTACAAACATGTTTCTGCCGGAGACGTTTGGGAAAGTGCTGCCCGAGACTCTGGAACAAATGCAGAAATGCAAAAGGTAGGCCAAGTCTTGAATTATGTATTTTTTTTTAAACAAATCAAATATACATAGACTTTTCAATAAATATTACCCTTTGTTTTTATTAGTTTTATTGGAAGAGATAAACACACCTTGGAGGAAGCGAACGGAACAGTCATCATGAAAGAAGGAAACTATGATACACTTCAGAAAATTACTGAATGAAAACACAAAATACATGAAGACATTCAGAAGATTCTTCACTGCCCTCATCAAGGTGGTCAATGGCTTCACGTTTGTAGGCAACTATTATTAAAATGTGAATAAACATGTATACAGGTCATTTTTTTACATTGAGGTTCTCTTTTGAAAGTATTATTTTAACAGATTTTTTATGTCAATTTGTAATTACTATTAGCACATGCATTTCTTTGTTTATTTGCCATTATAATTATGATTACTTAACATAATGGTTGTTGTGACCATGAGCCAAAATCACAAATGGTAGTTTGCATCCAGGTTGTTGTATATTAAAAGTGGATAAACATAACGCACAAATAAAAATGTTTTTTATTTTAACCTGGCAAAGACTGAGCTTATTATCTTGTCAGCTTCCCCATCAGTACAGCACAAGTTTACAGTCAAACTGGGTTCATCAACAATGAACGTGAGAGCTAGAGCAGACAGCTGTTTATGCTTTCGAATCACTCTCAGTACTTTGGTGTCACACACAGATTGATCAGCACTGCTTCAAGTCGATGCCGAAATGCGGATATTTTAGGCCATAAATCCTGAAACCATATCCATAACAGCGGCACTGTAGTCAACTCTACTTTGCAACAAATATGGTGGAACCCTCACTTCTACGACAAAATTCTTCCTGATTTGTCTGAACTCCTTGGCATATCAAAGTTTTCCAATCGAAAAACTATGTTGTAGCTATGTTATAACAGAAACTATGGGCTCCCTCTATTCCAGCACTTTAGATACAGTTGCTCCTTAATGTTTAAAGAAGACTAAGGAACAAGCCCACTTGCACACTAAAGAGAGCAGCCCGGAAAATGGAGCGCAGCCGGAAGACAAAATTTAAAGGTATTTCATATTGCATGGAGGGAAAGTAGTTGCTCCTACAGAAATCTTAAAAACTGCTGGCTCTATTTGCATTTTACTTTGTCCACCTGGAAGTTTCTTTTTAGAAGAAAACAACCACAACCCCAGGTATTTATTCAATTAAGGCTAAATAAATGAAAAATACAGCATCAGCAGGTGCTGACATTTCCCAACAGCACTACAGTAATAACTTCATGAACTACTTTACTTTATCGATACTATTAAAGATTAAATTATAACCATGCAGCTGTCAACTACAGTATCACATCAGCTTAGTTGGGGACACTTGATTTTCTGGTAGTATCGTTGACTTGGTTAGGGTTAGGGTTGGGATACTATTTAAGAAAAATCAACTGAGCTTTAACTGAAATATTGACTGTTGGGGTAATGCATTACAAGTAACGCAAGTTGCTTAATAATATTACTTTTTCCAAGTAACTAGTAAAGTAACGCATTACTTTTTAATTGACAAGAAAATATCTGAGTTACTTTCCCCCCCATTTATTGATTAAAAGCTCTCCTGTCCCCATGTTGAGAGAAATTGTAAGACTTTAGTTCTACAATTTCAAAAAAACGGATACAGTATTCCTCACAATGAATACAAACCATGAAATTCAACACAAACTTGCAATAATTAAATATGTTAAATAATACAAAAATCCTTTATGTATTTAATCCCATTTTATTAACCGATGTCTTTGCTGCCGACCTTTGATGATCCAATTCATCCATACTAATAAGCAAATATTACTCAAGATAATCTGTTTGTTTTTAGTCAAACTGTCAGTCCTCCTGTAATATATTCACACACTCTTTCTGACACAGTGAAGCTGCTTTGACACAAGCTGTATTGTATGAAGTGCTGTATAAATAAAGTACACTTGACTGGAGTCTACTACTCCACCTATCTTTGTTTCATAGACATTTCAAAGTGGAGTGTTATTTGTGCCACATTTGGCAGGTGTTTATTGCAGAACTCTGGCTGTGAGATGGTTTAACAATCCCTCGTGTTTGAATCATACTGGCTTTATTGCAGGACTGCATCTCTCTCTGCATCTGATTCGGCAAAATGAAGAGCTCAATGTGGCTTGCTTTCATTGCAAACATTTATTACAATTTCTGATGGAAACAACTGTATCTCTCATAAATGGAACAGCTCATGGAATGACAATGATACATGGAAGGACAGTACAGAAAATAAAACGTATTTATGTGCCATTCCACTGCGACTCCATAGAAATAGATCTAGAAGACAGCGCCCTTGGCATCTCATCCCGTTTTAGACGTGTTTACACTATGTTATCTGTGTTTATTAAAAAAAAAACACTAATAAAAATCAATAATAATCATGGAACAAGGCATGCATAATGTTTTTTTCATCCATGTTACTCAAATTAAGAGCTATTCAAGGACAGCTTAAAAAACCCATATATGGCATTTATATAAATTACATTTTATCCACGTGATCGATTAATCGCTGTCCTTATTGTACTCTCCTGCACCATCTGTTCTAGGCAAGCTCTGTTTTCCTGCTATAGAACAGGTTAGATGTCATGATCTTGAGTCCACTTTAACCATCGTCATGTTACTAGTCATTAGCAGTTAAATATAATAATAATCTGTGTTTGTGTAAAGGCATGCTTCCCTCTCGCTCAGACAACTACGAGACACTTGTGGCCAGTAATGATGATCGCCCATTACTCTGAGGTTTATTGCCGTGCCTGTCTTCAATTCCAAAACATATTAAAAAAGAAAAACAACTATTGGTCTATAACAGTTTACAGCAACTTTGGGAATGAGTTTCTGAATGTGGCAGTACAATTGTTTTAATTTCAGGGGAAAACAAAAACAGATATGCAATTCAACACGGCCACATCAGCGGACTGCATTAACAGACAGTCACGACTTCATCTTAAAGCCCTAGGACCGTGGCCTCACGACAGGAAACGAAACACTGGAGACAAGTCAAAGCATTTCCTGTTTGAAGAGCGCGACGTGATGCAAATGAAACCGTGTACATCTCGATCAGCTTTTTCTCAAGTGGTGTTGTCAGTACACAGAATCATTTACCGACGAACAGAAAGAGACAAACGGAAAAAGAAAACATCAAATTACAGAGTGGATAAAACTGTTGTGAATGCTCGTTTGAAATTTACCACATTTGCAGAATCACTGCAAGTTTGTTGTTTTCGTAAGAAATAATGCGAGAAACAGTTGATGAACTGAACGATAACAGTCTGTCGGAGTCGAGTCGTTGTTGTGTTTTTCTGAGAGTGAAGGCGGGATGAGTGTGGTGCTGTTAGACGGCTCCGCTTCCTCTTCCTCTAATCGATGTACTGCGAGAGCCAGCGGAAACCCTCGCCGTAGCCCTGTCTCTTCAGCACGCTGCACATGAACACCTCCAGGGGTCTCGTGTTCAGCTCTTTGAGGGGAATGTTGCCCTGAGGAGACGAAACAACATCATTACAGGCTCGTAAAACCTAAAACACAATTCTGAGATGATTACAGTTTGGTACAGATGCCAAGCAGAGTTATGACTGGCTGGAGAGGATGCTCTTACATCATTCGATTCTGGAGTTCGGCTACCAACACAGATGGAAAACATGACTGATAGAAGGTTATTTAATTTTTCCCACTAAAGCTGCCTAACTTTGTACATTTTTGGGTGATTTTGCATTGGGTCATTAGCACTGGAACTCAGGACGACCTTAGAGAAATAAATATTCCCTAGGGCCATCTTCCTGTTTGTATTTGGACCACCAGTGGGAACTCTGAAGTAATGTAAACTGGCTGACAGGGATGTTATTTAAGTGCAGCATTCAACAACAACTGGAGGATAGAGAAGTGCCTGGACTGCAGCACTGGTCCATCTATTGCTGTTTTTCATATGAAAATGATTTGGGCTGGTGATTCATATTACATGCATTTGGCCAATCAATGGACACTTGTGTCACTGATAGTTCCTATAAGTGGGAACTAATGGGTATCGCCTCCAAAAGGTGTTCCCATAACCAAAATCAACAGCATTTCCACTAGGGGTGGGGGAAATGTCCTCTAAAAAAATTACTCAACATACAGCCATTATTGTCAAAATAGCTGGCAACAAAAGTGAGTACACCCTAAGTGAACTTGTCCAAAGTGTCAATATATTGTGATAGCACCATTGTTATCTGACTGCCTTCATTATCCTGAGCGTGGAATTGACCAGAGCTGCAGGTTGTTGCTGGGATCCTCTTCCACTCCTCTATAATGACATCACAGAGCTGCTGATGTTAGACACATGGTGCTTCTCCACCTTACGCTTGAGGATGCCCCACAGGTGCTTAATAGGGTTCAGGTCTGGAGACATACTTGGCCACTCCATCACCTTCACCTTCAGCTTCCTCAGCAAGGCAGCTGTGGCACATGCTGGACACCATCTGAACCAAACAAGTTTATCTTATAGTCTCATCAGACCACAGGACATGGTTCCAGTAACTCATGCTCTTGGTTGTCTTCAGCAAACCGTTTGCAGGCTTTCTTGTGAGCCAGCTTCAGATGAGGCTTCCTTCTGGGATGACGCCTATGCAAACCGACTTGTTGCAGTGTGCGGCGTATGGTCTGAGAACTGACAAGCTGACCTTCTACTTCTGCAACCTTTAAAGCAATGCTGGCAGCACTCATGCATCTGTTTGTTGAAGCCAGGATCTGCATCTGACGCACAGA
This sequence comes from Garra rufa, assembly GCF_049309525.1. NCBI lineage: Eukaryota > Metazoa > Chordata > Actinopteri > Cypriniformes > Cyprinidae > Garra > Garra rufa. Next base: position 14,669,236 of record NC_133379.1, on the reverse strand, counting down.
ACGAGGGCTCGACTTCGTTGATCGACCCTTGTGAGGCCTGTTCCGAATGGAACTCATCTTAGAAAACCTCTATGAACCTGCCCACTGTAGTGTAACTCGGTTTCAGGGTGTTACTGAACCTCTAATAGCCTTGGCCATCTTTGTAGAGAACAACAATTCTAATTCTCAAATCCTAAGAGAGTTCTTTGTCATGAGATGCCACATTAAACATCCAGTGGTCAGTATGAGAGAATTGCATGGTTAAACAACATACTGCTGTTATCACTTAGGGTGTACTCACTTCTGTTGTCAGCTATTTTGACAATAATGGCTGTATGTTGAGTTATTTTCAGAGGACAGTAAATCTATACTGCTATACAAGCTGCACATTGACTACTCTCAAATATATCCAAGTTTCATTTCTATAGTATTGTCCCTTGAGAAGATATACTAAAATAGTTGCTGAAACGTAAGGGGTGTACTCACTTTTGTGAGATACTGTATGTCAATTTCCTTTCTGAACTCTGTATGATTGGACTTGGACACATCCTTATTGGGAAGTGTAAAGTATTTTTGATTTATCAGGAAGTTAATAATTAATAGGAAACACTGATTTCAGTCAGGGCTACCTATACTATAGACTAGTGTGCTTTGGTTTTAAAATACTGCTGCATTTGAGGTCCGGTTTGCACAAAACATAACAAAAAATAAATAAATAAATAACTGAGTCATCTCAGGTTTCAGAGGAAGGAATCTTTGAGATATTCAGATTATGCTCCAGCTACTTTGCCCCTTCGCAACCTCAAAGTACAAGTTTAAAAAAACTCATGTTCAAAGCGCTACCTTATTTAATTTAGAGTGGAACAACCTCAAGAAATAAATAATCCCTAGGGTCATCTTCCTGTTTGCATTCAGACTGCCAGTAGGAATTGAAGTGATGCAAGCTGGATGACAGCGATGTTATTTAAGTGCGGCATTCAACAACAACAACTGCAGGACAGAGAAGTGCCTGGACTTCAGCGCTGGTCCATCTATCGCTGTTTTTCATTTAAAAATGGCGGGGTGCCAGGTTCGCATGACACACATTTGGCCAATCATTGTACATTTGCATCACTGGTAGTTCCTATCAGTGGGAACTGTTCAAAGTGCTACCTAACTTTACTCATGCCAAAGACTGGTTGGTGTCAGTTCCCGATCCGTGTGAAGTGCCCTAAGAGTGCTGCGGTGTGTTACCTTGCCCGTCGTCTGTCCGTACAGACCAAAGAGCTCACGCAGTTTCTCCTCACTAATGGCTTCAGGTTTGTCGATCTTGTTGCCGAGGATCAAGATGGGCACGTTTCCAATGGTTTCATCTGTCATTAGTGCCTGTTATTCAGAAACACAGGACAGTATGTCATTAGATAGATATTGAACTGAGAAACTTTCCATAAAACTTCCATGTTGCATAGAGGCTCTGACAGAGAGCCTCCATCAAGCCCAACTATATTCTGTAGTTGACCACAAATTAAGATATTTAAGTAATGTTTATAAACAAGTGTTAGAAAAACATTACTGTTACATCTTCAGACAAAGCAAAAGCCCTGATTTATTTTAAAAACAGCTCAGACTTACATGTTAGTCTAGGACTAGGCTTAAGCTATGTCTGTGAAACCGGGGGTTAGTGGACTAAAACTTAACTAAAACAAAATAGGATAAGGCTGACTAAATATGATAAAAACTTACAAGGACATTTAACACAGGACTAGATGAAGACTAAAATTAAAAAAATAGCTGACAAAATTAACGCTACATGAGACCAAGAGGAAACAGTAGTACACCTGGGCCTTTACGCTTCACAGACTTTCAGTTTAAATTTAAACCACTTATTTTACATTTTAAAATGGTTTCGTTTAAGTTTAACCCCTCATTTAGATTTCAGTTTAAACTTGTTTTGTTTAACATTTTTGTTCAATTTTAACACCTTATTTGAAAACTTTCATTTTAAATCTGATTTTTTTTTTTTTTTCATTTTAAATTTTAACCTCTCATTGTACATTTTAATTTTTTTAATTAGTCCCTTTTTTATTTAAATTAAAAAAAAAAATCAATTCAAACTTTTCACAATTTTCAATTTAAATTCTAACCCTAACCCTGCATAAATAGGGATTTGCTTTTATTGCTTAAGTTGCACATTGTTTGAGGGTCAACATTGGGCAGGATGTGGAATAAAAAAAATTCCATACATAATGGATTCAAATTAATTTTACATTAAAAGAGTATTTTTTTCATTCGATTATTTGAAGAAATAACTGACAGATTAATCCAATGGTGTTCATTCCTGCTCCTGGAGGGTCAGTGTCCTGCAGAGTGTAGCTCCAGAACACCTGTCTGGAAGTTTCTAGTGAGTCTGAAGACCTTGATTAGCAGGATCAGGTGTGTTTAATTAGGGTTGGAACCAGACACTGCAGGACAGTGGGCCTCTTGGAACAGGTTTGGACACCCCTGGAATAACTGATTATCAAAATAACAGTTGTCTCATGTTCACAAGCACATAAAGCTGAAATGGCTGGAGACAGTATGAAGCTCACGTCAAGTTCTGTTTTTGATTCTGCCAGTCTGATGAGATCGGCGCAATCCACCAGGAAGACTATGCCGTTAATGGCCGGGAGGTAGTTCTTCCACACTCGTCGAGCTGTTCAGAACAACACAACATTAGGAGCGTGCGTGATCTGTGTACTAGATGGCGAGGTGCGGATCATCTACTCACCCTGAGCGTGGCCACCCAGATCGAAAGTGGTGAAGGTCATGCCAGCAATCGTCAGCTCTTCTGAGGCTGTGAAGAACAGAACAGAAACAGACGAATGAGCGTCTACAACTGAGCAATTATTTCTGTCCACATTCAACCTCTGGCTCAAATCTTTTACACTTAAACTTAGAATAAAGACTGACACTTCAGACAGCAACTTCTGAATTCTATAATCCCATCATAGTATTTTTCCATAAATAAATAGCTAAAAAGCAGTGTTGATTTTGTTGACAAATAATTTGTCATAATTGGTAAACAAAATGTTTTCACAGACGAAAACGAAAACTTGTTTTGAATGACAAAATCTATGATGAATTTCAATATTTTGGGAGTTAGAGAAGAGCAGATATATGGATAAATTTGACGACGCAAAAGAAAACTTAATTCGGTCCGGTTTTCTGAGCGCAGACACCATAGCAGCGCCTCTCACACAGCGCACAAGTATGTTTTCACGTCTCATGAACAGAGAAATACACACAAAAAGATGTTGAACTGTCCGTTTTTACCAGTATTCACGCAAACACACTTGGTTACGTCTCAGGTCAAGATAAACATTTGGGAGACTATCGGACACCTATCAGTACACTGCATCCATGCGTTCGGTTTAAAGGGGCAGCAGCCTAATTTAGTTGCTGCTGATTGTGGCATTGATGATAATCAGGCAACAAAAGACAGACAGAAATCACTCACTGCTCTTGACTGAATCACTTTAGTAGCTAATGAAGATGAATTTATATAAATAACTATGTCTGCTTGAAAGAATGAAGACTGTGGTAAACAATTATCAAGAATGCATAGTTAGCCTGTATGACCATTGGTATTTCATTGAAAAGAAGACCATGTTCATTTTAATATAAAGGCATGTTGCTTGTCACAGCAGTTAAATCTGTGTCTGTCATGATAAAACTTTAATATCAAACCTATACAATGAGTTTGGTCATTTTAGAGAAATGCGTAAAAAATTCATTAGACTGCAACTAAACCCATTAGATTTTAGCTGACTAAATCTACTGTAAATTTAAAATCTAAATAATAAAATCTTGTGGTATTTAGTCGACTAAAACTAAATGGCATTTTAGTCAAAACACTAAGACTAAATGTAAATTTGCTGTCAAAATTAACACTGCTAAAAAGGAAGTAAACACTGTAAAAATGCATTAATAATCATGTTTTCAATTTAAACAGATTCTTGAAAATTCAGACTTTTCTGCTTTGAATTGCATATAAAAGAAAAAAGTCAAAGTCAGAATTGTTCAATAACTCAACTGCAAGATTTAAACTTGTGATTTAAAAACAATGACAGTGAGATAAAGTTGCATCACCTTTTTTATTCCATGTTGGAAACAGGCTTTCATAGATTATATGAATATGGCAAACTTGAAATAGCATAGTATAGTTTCAAAATCAATAATTTAAGGTCTGTTGCTCATGCGTATCCAGTTAAACTCTTATTTTGCTTGGATGAACCATCCCACATACAGAAGACGTGTTTCAGGACACAGATGCACTCATGAGAAGACTGTGGTGTAAATCAGGTTCTGGTGTGGTGAATGTACACTTACTGGGGTGTAAGGTTGGCACATGCTGACCCAGTCTGTCATCTTTAAGCATATGCAGTAGCGTCGTTTTGCCAGCATTGTCCAGACCGAGGAATACTAATTTGCCAGACTTCTTGTACAGCCCTGAAACAGAATGATTTCATCCAGTTACAATTGCAATCGAAATTATTCAACCCCCCAGTGACTGGAGTACTTTACAAATACAAGCTTTTGTGAAGACCCAAGACTTTAGAAAAACTGCATCTTTAACAGATTACTGGTATATTAAAAGTGATAATGTCAATATATAATGTAATGTTTTTGAGTCATAGGATTTTTTAATAACACAACTATGTCATAATTATTCAACCCCTGTTCAACATTGCTGTTTTTTAGTCTGTTATTTTTATGGTGGGGAACAAAATTGTCTTAAAATGCAATAAAGCCTTTAGAAACACTATTAAAAACAGAATGAGCTTGAGCTGTTACACATACATACAGTTAGTCCATGCATATGCTGAAGCTGAGTAGCAAATATGGTAAAGTCAACAGAGCTCTCACAAAAGCTATAGAGAAGAAATAGTTTTATTATATTATAAAATCTAAGGCTGTATGATGATTTTCAAGACATTTAAAAGTTCCTAGAGACACAGCTGGCAGCATATTCTTTAGTTTAAACCTTTGAGGGTGTTGAACAAAAAAGCACAATATCATAAAATGTTTGATCAGAGCAACTGAGAAAAACCTGCAATGTACAGCCAAAGACTTTCAAGATGACCCAACGAAAGGAGGAAAAACATTTCAATGCAGAGTATAAGATGAACACAAGACAAGTATGGCCTTCGTGTTGAGACATCTTGCCGAATACCACTCTTGACCAAGAAGAACAAAAAGACTGACTTGAATATCCTAAAATTGATCTGGATAGACCTGTGGAGTTCTGAAAGAATGTTTTTGAATTGATGTGACCAAACCGGAACTTTTTGGACCCATTGATCAGTGGTATGTCTGGTGCAAAAAAAAGGGCAAAACTTGTAAGCAGAAGAACACCATCTCCATCATCAAACACTGAGGTGGATCAGTCCTGTTATGGGGTTGTTTTACTTTAGCTGGGAGTGGAAAACATGACTGTATGAAGGACATCCTGGATTCTGTGAAGTATCAGGCCATTTTGGCAAGAATTGTGATGCCTTTGGTGCAAAAACTGAAGCTGATGATCAGTGGACTTTCTTGCAGGACAGTCATCCCAAAGTACACATCCAAATCTACTTGAGCTTGGTTCAGGGATCAGTGATTGAATGTTCTTGAGTGGCCTGTTCAGTCTCCAGATTTAATTCTCACTGAAAATATTTAGCTGAATTTGAAGAAAGCAGTAGCAATGTGAAACTAAAGATTATCAGTGGTCTAAAAGCTTTTCCAGGCGAGGAATGGGCCAAGATTGCAGTAGAGAGGTGACAGAAGCTTCTAAACACTTCCAAGCAGTGTTTATTGCTAGTTTTAAAGAATAAAAGATTCTGCACCAGATTTTACTTTTGGGGGTTGAATAATTTTGAACATGAACATTTAGAGCCAATTTAATTTTCTTTCATTAGTCATCAACTTACATTCTCAAAATTACTCAAATATGTATGAATAGACTTTCTCTACTAGTGTACTGATGCCTTTGTAGAATTGTCTTCACAAAATGTTGTTCTCTGCAGCAAAATGTCTTGCAGGTCAAGGGGGTTGAATAATTTCGATTGCAACTGTATATGCATTCTGTTCTATAGCAGTTACAAAAGCACAACTGAACAAGCCAAAGCTGACAACATCATCAGTTTCTCTTTGTTTACTCACTTTTTTCCCACCAATGTGAAGCAGTCATTGAATGTCTAACACATTCAAATTGTTGTTTGTCAGACACTTATAATTAAGTATCATTAACTATTACACAGTGGCTGTGCTTTAATCACCCTATTCTCCACGTTAGGCACTGCTTCAGGTCAACTCTCACTCTTTTCTCACTATTATAGATCAGACTGACATCACTCTTACAGTCCATCTGAAGATCACTCTAGATTATAGGGATGCACCGATCCGAATCGGCCGAGATGCTTGCGCGTTTTGTCAGTAAAGCCGGTTCTGTAATCAGCGGTAAATGCCATCAGGTGCATGATTTCACGTTGAGCCGTATATACTACACACAGCCGTTGTTTACCGACGAGCTGCGCAAATCCATGTTCATTATCAGTGTGAATGTGCGCAGCTCGTCAGTGAACAACGGCTGTGTGTAGTATATACGGCTCAACGTGAAATCATGCACCTGATGGCATTTACCGCTGATTACAGAACCGGCTTTACTGACAAAACGCGCAAGTGATCGGCCGATTCGGATCGGTGCATCCCTACTAGATTATAGTATGCTCACAGTAAGACTGTAACCTGTTCTCAGCTGTGAAGCCCTAAAGACCGACACCCACAGTGCAAACGACAGATATGATTGGTCAGTCTCTGTCATTTCATAAATATGAATGAATTAGCAGACTCTTCAGAATATTTCTGATAAGCAACGGTAGTGTTTTGACAGCGTTTCAGAGCTCAGTATCAGTCTGGGCTGGACGAACAGGAAAAACGAGGCCAGCGAGAGCCTGAGACTGAACCCCGGCAGCGTTGAGCGGCAGACACAGGCTATGATCGGCCCATGATGCAGTGCGTGAGTCAGACAGAAACTACACCAACATCTGCTTCATCTCACCGCTGCCTGAATAAACTCTGTCAACATGATATCCACAACTCCTGGTCTTCTATCTGTGCTGTTGTGAGATATTGCATTAAATACCCAGAAGTGTCTTGTTCTTCAGCTGTAACTGTGATAATGCTAAGCAACAGTTTTAACCAATTCACATTCAAGTCCAATTAAATATTAGTACAGAACGTCCACTTTTGATGACTCAAGACATCTGAAGAACATCCTAACCCAGTCACACACTACATTTCTGTTGTTGTTGAATAGCCAGTTTCACACACAAATATTTCACATTATCAAAGTCAACTGGGTTGTGATCTGGAAATTCAAGTTTTTAAAAGTGTTTGTTTGGAAAATGAACTTGAAGAGGATGTTTTAAGTTTATAGTCTGTCAACTTACCCAGGAACTGCAGAACGCTACTGAAACCACTATAAATCCAATCAAATATGAAGGACATATCCAGGCCGTGGAATTTCTGAAAAAGAAAGGCAAGTATTATGAGATCTCACAGCACAAATTTTAGGCATTTTAAACATGCATTGAGAGTTTCTGCAGCTTTTATGAGAGAAAATTAACACTTTTTAAAAGACCAAATAACCAATATTTTAGAAATAAATGGATGGGAGCACAATAAATCAAGTTTGTAAACGACTTCTAACCAATCTCCATTGCTTCATGCATTTTACCAAAAACTTATTTTTGTCTCGCCTTTTTGTCTCAAATATCTTTATTTTCCTAAATCAAGATGTAGTTGCTTGAGAAGCAAGATTACACAAGAAGTCCTATTTTCAGTTAAACCGATCAAAATTCAGTGAGTTTATGCTTAAAACAAGAACAAATATTGCCAAAGGATTCATAAAAATCAGTAAAACAGTTTCCCTGATTGACAAACATGTTCTTATTTTAAGCATGAACTTCTTCGTTTTGTTCAGTTTTTCCAAGACACAATCTTTCATTTGCATCTCAAGTAAACATCTGGATGTTTAGATATTAATATTGGAAAACAGAAAAAACTTTTACATTTCATGCCACATTTAATGCCATGAATTTATTTAAGAGCCACAGAAAGTATCAAGCTAAATGGATGTCTTCATGCACCTGTCAAATTTGAGATTTTGGGCTTTTTGGTGTTTCATAAAATGTTTTTTCAGACTAGCGGAAAGAAAACACCCAAAATACACTGTTAAATGTTTCTTTTATAGCACTTGATCTATTTGTGTCAATAGATTTCAATTACAATACATATTTTAAAGGTCTTTCTGTCAAAAATAGTTTTTTTTTTCTTATACTGAGCCATAAATCTCCACTTCGGTAGCATTTACACACACCAAACTTTACATTTTTATTCCTGTCTATATTCCTGTTTAAGGTTTTTACAGAGGGATTTGTTCATATAGAATTTGCTTGGTTTCATTTTATTCCCCAAAAACTGTAAAAAAGAAAAAAAAAATATAGTTTTCTGTCCTGTTCCAAGTATTTTCTGAATTATGGAGTGACAAAATGAGATCCCCTCTGTAAAAACATTCTCTAATATTAAATCTAAAATTAAATAAGAATTTTGAAACTGACTTCATCCCCCCGCCGGTTTCACAGACAAGGCTTAAGCCTAGTCCTAGACTAAAATGTAAGTCTGAGCTGTTTCAACTGAAATAAAAATGCACTGATTGATCTTAAAATACATCAGTGCCTTTGTTTTGTCTCAAGATGCACACCAGTAATGTTTTTATCTAAGCATGTTTATAAAAATTACTTAAATGTCCTAATTGAACTATGGCCTAATCCTGGTTTAGTCTCAGCCCTGTCTGTGAACCGGGCCCCAGTGTTTAGATTTTTGTACTAGAAATGTATGCAACTGAGCGCATATTTCAATAAAGAATGCCTCATTTGCATATTTAAACCAAATTTTAGAAAACTTGTAATACAAAAAATGTTTGCAATTATCAATGTAATCAATCAATATTAGTATAATGTTTTTTTACCCTATTCACCTGCAGTGCCTTGCCTCAAGTAACCAAACAACTAACTAATAAACTATCTGGTCGCATGCAACAGTCTCAGTCTGAGCTATGATTTTTATGTAATTTTTATTTTATTTTAAAGAACTAAACTGTCATAACGAGGATCAATAGCTTCTATCTTCTAACCTGTTTTGTAATGCATCACCATACAGTAATACTGTGATAACCCTTCAGCTGTTATCAGGACAGGAGCATTTGATAGCAGCACATGTATAAAGTTCACTCAAAGTAAGCTGTTTTGAGCCAGATCTCCTGTGGCAAACTAAGTCAAAGCGCTGAAGAGTCAGCAGGCGGGTCACAGGTGAGTCAGTGTTCATATTCAGAGTGTTTCTAATCATCATCATCATCATCATCATCATCACAGATGTGAATGAATGAGTGCCGGTGTTGTGTAACCCGTCTGCCAACAGCGCTGGAGTAAAGAGCAGCAGCACTAAAGGTGAAGGACACACTTGAGCTACACGTCAGCGATCAGATGCCAGCGTGACGAGACCTGAGCTGCTCTGACGACACACACACACACACACACACACACACACACACACACACACACACACACACACACACACACACACACACTCCACTGACTGACTAAACAACTCGACCCATGTCAGTGTTTTCACCAAGACAAAGCTGTGCAAACATTTCACCGCTTTATAAAAATAATTCTCAAAGTCGCTAAGACACCAACAGTGAATCTCAATCTCACCCAGTAGATCACCCATGATATCAAGAGAACAATGATTGACTTTACAAACAAAACAGAAAGCCTCTAGCATGAGCCTGAAAGATGGGGGATCAAAATAAGCATGACTAAGCTATTTGTAGTAATGCTGATGTGAGTGTAAACATGGAATATTTGCAACAGGAGCATTTTTCTATTCTTTCTTTTCTGAGCTTCAATGCTTTTTTGAGCACTCATTCAAGAAGAAGAAGAGGAAGCCTTGTTAAATTCTTAAAGAGAAAGTAGTTTGGCGTTTCTTTAAGAAATGTCCTAATCGCTTCACTGCTTATTAGTGTTTGAACAACATTTGTCTGTCAAATAAAAGTAAAGTGACGTAACCGAGAAAATGTTGGTCAGACAGACAGCATCCGGAAACTAACAGATCAACAGGTGATGAGTTTATAGAGGAGAGTGTGTTAAAGAGACCAGTGTCATGTGTGTTTGAGAGGATGATGACAGAATGATGATTTTTGTGTGAACTGTTTATTTAACACTCTCTCCTCTGTGTTTGGCTAACCAACATTTTCTTGGTTACAAAACATGTGACTAATGTTTTCAAATAATAAGCAGTGAAGCAAAATTATTATTGTTATTTAAGTTTTTTTAATGAAATCCAAAAGGTTTCCGTCACTCTACTGAAAGTAGATGTTCACAAAGATATTGTAAAATAAATCCATAAGAATCAAACGGTTAATTCAAGTCTTCGGAAGTGACAAGATCTGTTTATGATGATGATGAACAGATTTAATTTAGTCTTTTACTCACATTTATGACACTGGATCACAAAACTTTCATAAGGGTCAATTTATTTTTAAACTGAGATTTATACATTGAAAGCTGAATAAATAGCTTAGGATAGGACAATATTTGGCTGAGATATAACTTTGAAAATCTGGAATCTGAAGGTGCAAACATTGAGAAATATTGAGAAAATCACCTTTAAATTTTAAAATTAAATTCTTAGCAATGCATATAACTAATCAAAAATTAAGTTTTGATACATTTACAGTTGGTAATTTACAAAATATCTTCATGGAACACGATCTTAACTTAATATTCTAATGATTTAGGGCATAAAAGAAAAAATAATTTTGACCCATTTTTGGCTATATACCTGTTGTGTGTGGAGTTTTATCTTTTAACATACAATAAATGTAATTCATATGATTTTTGACGTCTGCACGAATTTTTCAAAGCATCGAAGTTTTGTTAAAACAGACTTTCAGTGGAAAACAGTAAACTCTTAGATTTTATTATGGATTTAGAGCGACTAGTTGAAGAGAACGATCATAATTATTCATTTATTAAATAACTGGTGATATTTCTTACATGTAATGAAGCTACAAAGTAAATTTGTGTAGGTGTATGCTAAGATCTGTTTATTTGATGGTTACACCACATGAGTCATAATTAATAATGGTAAAAACACTATTAACCTAGATTTTCTTTAAACTAGATGTTCCTTTTCTTTAATCGCTTTCACAGCACTGATCCGCTGACAGTGCGATGTTTTGTGGGTTTATTGGATCTGAGGCAGTATTTGTGATCATTGGCAGACTATGTACGTGTCACTGCTGATGCTAACAGCTAAAGACACTCGAACATCCACACAGACAAACATCACACCCGACACCCCACACACGGGCGAACTCATCCACTAATACACACTAACGACACTGTCACGATGGCGTGGAATGATAAGTGTTAATTAAACCAACTTCAGCGTTACACAACTGTGTCGGGCTAAAATCTCGCATTAGCTTTAGCATGAGCGGCCGGCAGAGACGAAAACAGCTCACACTGCGGAGAAGAACACACAGACAAACACACGGAGAGATAGAAACCTACCTCGAGTGTGTGTACAGATGAGGGCAGCTCTTTCCAACGCAGCTGAATGAGTGAATAACAGAGTAGAGTCGAGAGAAGACACTCAGCTCGCCGCTCACAGCCACGACTCACAGCAATGGCGCCACTTCCGCTGTGTGTCACAATCGAAACCGTCCGGCGCCGAAACAACCTGCGTAAACAACAGCACACGTTGACAGGCCTGAACGAGCTGCACTATCACCTTCTTTATTATTTATGTAGGTATAATACGTAATTATTGTCGCCAATGCGTATTACAGTTTGAACCAATTTATTTTATAGGGATTTTTCTCTCACATCTGTAAAGTAAATGCTTTGCGTTGTATTTTTTATTAACTTTATTAATATTAAAAACAATTTACAGAAATTTCGAATTAAATATACACATCGCAAACCAATCACTTTAAGTACAATAGGAAGACTGTACGAAGTAAACAAGATTTTTTTAATATATAGTTTTCAGATCCTGACCTCAACTGTGAATTCTTTAAATGATGTTTTCAGTCTATTTAACATCTCGTATATACTATTATAATGAAATCTTATGAATGTGCATTTCTCCAATTGAAGCCTACACATTGCGTGTGTTTGTTTCACAAAAACAAAGTACTTGTAATATTGCCTTCTTTTGGCTGTAATTGTCCCAAATGGATCCTAAATCCTGAAACGAAACGTCCAAACGAGCCCTCTGCCCTGACTCGTGTTTCCAGTACGGGCGAAAACGGCTTTCCACAGGAAATGCCACGTGTACCAAGTGCGCATGCGCGTTCTCCGTGCTCCCGCTTGACTTCCGCTGAGAGGAAGGCGCTGGTTTATCATCGTAACATTAGCAGCAGCAGCAGCGCTGAGAGAATGGCCGGAGCCGCGGGCCTGTGAGAGCGGCACACATTCAGACAGACTCCCGGGCGAGAGACGCTCGCTTATTGATCCGAGTGAACCTGCGCGAGCTTCAGGATGTCCAGCAGCGGCTTCGCGTCACAGAACGGCGCTGGAGGCTCGTACGCGAACGGTGAGTAACGTTAACTCTGCCGCGACTGGACGCGCTGAGGCGAGGGTTGTCAGCGTTCAAACCGACGCCAGCGCGGCGTTTCGCGACGTTATTAGGCCGAGAGTTACTTCAGAGTTTGATCACTTCAGCGACGCGACGCGACCAGTCAGAATCAACGCGTTCTAGTGTGTCGCGTCGCTCGATGAAGGCCAGATCCTGTGATCGTCGAGTAAAGTTCATCACTAACGACTAACGACCCCAATTAGTTAGTACTCTGGCTTCTAACCAACTACTGACGCAACTCTGAGCAGAACTAACAGCTGGAGAACCGAGTTAGAGTCGGTTTGAGCGCTAGTTTCGGTCGGTGTCAGCTGACGGACCGCTGTCGTGTCGCTCACTGAGCTCTGGTTATTGATCACCGATGATTGACAGCTGATCGACTGAGGCGCTCCAGAGACTCTTCAAACCGACTGAAAGCGCTCTCGTTTGTTAATGTAAGATCAGCTGATAGTCTACTGTCGTGATTGATCGAGGTGTTTTGTTTGTTAATGGGTAGATGTCACAAAACACGATTGTTGGAGTATTATAAAACTCATCTGTCTCAGTGCAGGATCCTTCTCAAACCAACAGCTGAAACAGTCAAAACAGTTAACTATGAAGAAAAGAAGCTTAACACAAGACCTTCTTCAGTATCACGAGTATATTTGTAGGAATAGCCAAAAAATACATTGAATGGGTCAAAATCATTAGGATATTAAGAAGATCATATTCCATGGAGATATTTAGTACATTTCCTACTGTAAACATTTCAAAACGTAAAGTTTGATTAGTAATTTGCATTGCAAGAACTTTATTTGGACAACTTTAAAGGAAATTTTCTCAATATTTTGATTTTTTTTTTTTTGCATCCTTAAATTCCAGATTTACAAAAACTTTGTGTCTCAGCCAAATATTGTCCATAAACCAATTGAAAGCTTATTTATTTAGCTTTCAGATGATCTCAGTTTCAATAAACAGACCCTTATGACTGGTTTTGTGTTCCAGGGTCACAAACGGTGACCTTTCACACTCATATGCCCCGTTTTTAAATATGTATTTATCAATCAGTTATATGGGTCCATATTTATAAATAAGCTTTCCATTGATGTATGGTTTGTTAGGATAGGACAATATTTGTCTGATTGGAAAATCTGCAATCTGAGGGTGCAAAAAATCTAAACACTGAGAACATTTCCTTTAAAGTTGTGCAAATTAAGTTCTTAGCATCTTTAATCAAAAATTAAATAGTTATATTTACAGTAGGACATTTACTAAATTCTTCTTCATGGAACATGATCTTAATATCATAATGATTTTTGGCATCAAAGAAAAATTGATCATTTTAACCTGTACAATGTATTGTTGGCTATTGCTACAAATACACCTGTGTTTAAAACTGGTTTTGTGCTCCAGGGTCATTTTTACTTTAAGCCTTTTTTTTTTTTTTAACAAAGAAAAATTCCTGTAAAACATCTTCCACGCAATAATACATAAACATTTGATTTCAAACTTTTATGGATATATTATACATATAATACATTAATTTTATTTGTTAAATTAAATGTATTTGAACTAAAAAATGAAAATAAACCAAATGAACTTTTCTCCAAGCGTCCTCCAGCTCATCAAACAGAAGTCAGTCTGTTTAGAGAATCAAATGCTCCTTTTGATAATGGTTTTGGCTTTTAAATGTGGTTAGATTCATACCATTCACTATATTAATATTTTAAGACTTTCTCGTGCAGCTGTGTGATGAGCTGACAGATAGCGGTATTGTCCGGTTATTCTGATGATCTTCATTAGCTGACTGTACATTATTTAAGGCTGTTCGCTCGTTAGAATAGATGAGCGATTAGATTGTCCCTGTTCTGAGTGTGATGGGTGTGCTAGTCCTGATGAAGGCTGTTTTTAGTGTCCATCTTCTTCACTCTCTCATGGCATTAGACTGCTCTGCAGATGCGGTCAGCTTCAGTTGTGAATGCGAGTGAAAGTCCTGTCGTATGGCAGCTGTCCTGTAGCGCTGACACGGTGTGACGTGTTTCTGCATCAAATTACAACATTAATGTAGGCTTCACCCAGCAGCACAACTCCAGAAATACTCAAGAACACGCTTCCTTTACACACAACTTACTGTGTGTGCATGCTCCACACTGCACAGATGGTGTGAATATGTGTGAATAAATCTACACAGTCATCCTGCATACTGTAGTAAATTAATGTTTATGAATGAGATGTGTTTAAAAAAGGGTTCTTGGTTCATTTCTAAGTTCATTTGTCACCCTGAACCACAAAACCAGTCGTAAGTGTAAATTGATCGAAATTGAGATTCTTACGTTATCTGAAAGCTGAGTAAATAAGCTCTCCATTGATATATTGTTTAAATAAAATAGGACAATGTTTGTCTGAGATACAACTATTTGAAAATCTGGAATCTGAGGGTGCAATTTTGCAAAAAATCTAAATATTGAGAAAATAGCCTTTAAAGTTGTCCAAATGAAGTTCTTAGCAATGCATATTACTAATCAAAAATCAAGTTTTTATATATTTATGGTAAAAATTTTTACAAAATATCTTATTGGAACATGATCTTTACTTAATATGTTAATGATTTTTGGCATAAAAGAAAAATTGATCATTTTGACCCATACAATGTATTGTGCTACTTAAGACTGGTTTTGTGGTCCAGGGTCACATTTGATTCAGATTTGTCATTTTGAGCTGTCTGATGCAGGTTCGGTGAATCTAAATGATTCAGTGAGTGATTAATCACAGCGAGCCCCATCGTCCGACACACAGATCTCCCTGTTTTTAATGTTTGCATCACAAGGACTTGAGGTTTCTGAGTCCTGAGTGTTGTAATTTCCCTGTCTGCAATCTCCTGAGTTAATCTGATTAGAGGACTAGTGTATGCTGACCAGTTAAACCCATTGCTGTGTAGTGGTTGAGTGTTTGGTTTGTAATGGACTGTTGTATGGTTGTTTTGTGCCGCAGGTCCGTCGCAGAACCCCGTTGGCGTTTACCCCTCTAATCAGGGCTTCATGGCACCGCCGCAGCCGGGCTACATGAACAACCTGCCGACCAAAGGTCCACCGCCGCCGCCACCGTCCGGCCCCAACCTCTACGGCCGTCACCAGCCTTCACCCGTCGGCACTCCTGGCGCTCTGCCCGCGTCGCCCAACCACATGAGCGTCCTGACCGGCCCACCGCAGGGAACGGCCACCCCGCCGCCCGCCAACAGCTACTACCAGCAGCACCCTCATCAGCCCGGATGGAGCGGCGTCACTCCTCCACCACCCATGGGGAACAACGCCAGCCCCGTCCCGTCAGCGATGTACCGCGGCGGCACCAGCACACCTCCTGTCTTCCAGAACGCTATGCAGCCGCCCGCACCCTCCGTCAACAACGCTGCTATGACCGGTACGTCACACACCGTAGGGCTGTGCAGTTCATCCAAATTGGTCTCTGTCCACATTTCGATTTCAACTTTCAACGATTATGAAAACACAATAATCAAGATAAAAACAATTATTGCTCCCAATTCTGCCCCCTTTGTGCGCTTTTGCTACTTTATAGAAGCCCAATTTCACATGCAAATCAGTAAAATCATGTAACGTGGCTTGCATGAAATGCAATGAATCGATCATATAAAGTTCTGGACAAAAAGTAATAATAACAAAAGTAAATTATCTTCTGCTAATTAAGGCTGCATTAATTTGATTGAATATACAGTAAAAACAGTAATGTTGTCATATATTATTTAAAGCATCTCAAATAGCTGTTTTCTATGTAAATGTTACATTTGTGATTTATTTCTGTCATCAAAGCTGAATTTTCTGTCTTAAGTGATGCATGATCCTATAGAAATCATTCAACAATGATAATCAAATGTCTTTGTTGAGAAGCAACAAACATAATGACTTCTAAAGGATCATGTGACACTGAAGACTGTAATGATGCTGAAAATTCAGCTGCGCATCACAGGAATAACTTCCATTTTAACAGATATTCACATAGAAAATAGACATTTAAACTGTAATAATATTTCAGTTTTTCTGTGTTTTTGATCAAATTAATGCAGCCTTGGTGAACAGAAGAGGCTTCTTTCTGAAGCTTTAAAACATCTGTATAATTCCAAAACATTTGACTGCTAGTTTTGCCTATAGTTTTGTTTCTCTGGTTTGATTTGCTGATGATGCATTTGGCTTGTTTCTATATCTGTGCTAGTCAAAACATATTATCTTGTTTTACATTAACTATAACACTATAAAGTCTCGCTCTAGTTCAGTGAAATAAAGGCTGAAGCAGAGTATAAGTAAACAAACATTGCAAAAACAACAAATATAAAGGTCCGTTTAATATTCTCAAAGTGATTTTGACATTAATTAAAAATTGAGTAGTTTTTCACCAGACCAGATGAACACAGCAACTCAAGGCTTTTCGGCTTTCTGCAATTCTGCAATAATAATAATAATTGCATTAGAGCGATCTTATGTTCAAATCGACTGAGTTCTAAAATCATAACTGAAAAGTTGTGAGACTCTGATTAAAAATGACCAAAAATAAATAAAATCGACCAGGGCAGTGCAAAAACAGCGAATGTTTTCATACACGCTCATTACTAGTGACTCTGTTGCCTTCTTTAGTCTCCATATGAAAGCAGCAGCTGTTTGAGATGTTCAGTGTTTATCCAAATCACACACATCACCAAAATCTGATGAAACACTGAGAACGTGTCTTTGCAAAAGCAATGCTTTGGATGGAGAAGTCTGTAAATGATGGGTTTTGAAGACGTTCAGACGGCGTCTCTCATGTATATTCATGCCAAACCAAACCCGTCTGCTCTGACTGAAGTCCATGCAGTAGGCGGATCAGGATCTCTGTGCTGGAAGAGAACGTTGGCCTCTGTACACACACACACACACACACACACACACACACACACACACACACACACACACACACAGATATCAGCTCGTCAGCGTTTATCTACCCGCATATTAACATTTCTGGCTTCACAAATGTTCTTCAGTGCTAGTTTTTCAACATGGACATCCACATACATGTTATTCATGATACAAATGCAACAATATTGAATGTTTGGCACTATAATTCAACTTGGCAGCACTGAATCAGCTTAGTGACCTCATATTACCTGAGCTGCGTTGAGTATTTGTGCATTCAGAAGTTCATTTTCATTCCCTGCAGGACCATTTCAAACAAGATGATAATGCAAAAGCTGATTCAGTTGAATAACAGACTAAAGTGTGTTCAGTATGGATTGTTCTGTGTTGGTTATTAATGTTGTCCATACTGATCTTCTGATGTGTTGACTGTGTCAGCTCCCCCTGCGCTCAATGTTCTGGCTCCACATCAGACGTATGGTCCTCCAGTCGGACCTCCTCCTCCAGCAGCTGTGAGAGGAACGCCGCCTCCCCCCGTCCCGCCGCCGCCACACGCCACACACAGCGACGGTAAGAGAGAGCCAGCTTCCTCTGGGATACGGGCCGCTTCAGCACCGCAGACAGATCAGACCGTGATGTTCACACTGTATTAGTGCTGTTAGACGGATAGTTCACCTGAAAAATAAAATCTGTCATCAAACTTCAATTGAATCTGTTTGTCATATAAAGTGATTATCTCTTTAGAAGACTTGGATTAAAATGCATTTATATAGACTAATTTTACGATGGTGTTTGGAAAGATTTAGTGGCGAGTAAATGGTGATTTTTGGGTGAACTATTTCTGTAGTGCTGCGCTTTCATTTGAACTTGGGCTGTTTAGTTTAAAGGAGAAGTTCACTTCCAGAACAGAAATTTACAGATAATTTACTCACCCTATTGTCGTCCTAGATGTTCATGTCTTTTATTCTTCAGTCAATACTATTTTTTTTTTTTTTTTTTTGGAGGAAAACATTTCAGGATTTCTCTTTATATAGTGGACTTGTATATATATAGTGCCCACAAGTTTGAACTTCTAAAATGCAGTTTAAAGGCAGCTTCAGAGGACCATCCCAGTGGAGGAAGAAGGGTCTTATCTAGTGAAACAATCAGTTATTTAATAAAAAAAATTACAATTCATATACTTTTTTTAACCTCAAATGCTCATCTTGTCTAGCTCTAGTGTGTATTCCAGTTCAAGACAGTTAGGGAATGTCAAAAAACTACCATCTCATTTTCTTCCCCAACTTCACAATCATCCTACATCGCTCTAGAAGTACCAATCCAGTGTTTACAAAGTGAACATGCAAAGAAGATCAAACACCCTTTACAAAAAAAGGTAAAACTGTGATGTGAGAAAATGAGATGGGAGTTTTTGACATACCCTAACTGTCTTACATAGGAATAAACAGAGTACACACAGAGCTTGTTTGAGGTTAAAATGTATATAAATTGTAATTTTTCTTTTTAGAAAATAACCGATTGTTTTGTTCTTCCTCGGCTGGGATTGTTTACAGTCCTTTGAAGCTGCATTTAAGCTGCATTTTGGAAGTTCAAACTCACTATAGAAGTCCATTATATGGAGAGAAATCCTCAAATGTTTTGACAAAAAACTTTTTCCTTCACGACTGAAGAAAGAAAGACATGAACATCTTGGATGACAAAGAAGTCAATTATCTGTAAATGTTGGTTCTGGAAGTGAATAAAGGTAAATAATAATAAAGTCTGAGTTAATTTACTGCTGTGGATCAGGTCTGACGTGAGTCGCTGAAGGTGGATCCATCATCATCATCCTCATCATCATTATCATCCTCTGTGTGACTATGTGTTGACTATAAACTCACATAATTAAGATTAATTCAAAACTTCAATTTAACATTAAGAATGAATCGTGCTTTTAATCAAAATGATTGCTTTATTGTTCTGTCACACTCTGTTTAACAGTCATGTGTGTTAGGAATGAGCTGTTTAGCGGAATGTGAATGCTTGCATTGGTAGTGATGTCCTGTAAAGAAGCACTCGATGTAGCGCCAGTCAATCTGGCCGTCTGAACCGACCGCTTTCATTTGAAGCTCCAGCAGACGTTTCCATCAATTTTCATTTTTTCTTTGGTTGAAAAAAATATTTATTCAAAAGTCTCTTCATGCACCATCCAGTAACTGAATTATTTGATGATTGGATTTTGTTGATATGTTGAAGTTTTCTGACTGAACCCGTGTTTTCTTCACCTGTCCCATGCTGCACTGCTCTGAGGCGGTGTTGTTTTCTATCTTCATGAGTGTGAGCTGTCCGATATCTGACGGTGTTTGTGTTTCTGCGGCAGGAATGTATCCCGCTCACCCCGGACAGATGCACAGGCCGATGGGTGGCTCTTACCCCTCACTACAGCCGGGATATCAGAGTGTTCCTGGCATGCAGACGGCCCCTCAGATGCCCCCTCATGCGCAGATGCAGACGCAGCCACAGCCACAGATGTACCCGCAGGTACTGTCATACACACATCGCATATCCTGTGATTGAAGCAAACTAATTTATTTATATGTTTTCTGGTACCCACCAAAGTAAAAGCTTGGTTACTATCAAATAATTTCAGGAAGCTATATTTATTTTTTGATAAAATGTTTTTACAGTGTAATATAATTTGACAGTAGATGACAGTAGATTTCCTATTTTGTTCAATATTTATAATATTTACAAGAAAAGTCATGATTATAATTTTTTTTCTTAAATCTCCCCTAAAAAAGTCATCCCATCCTAGAATTGTAATTTAAGGCGAGACACTGCAGGTGAATAGGGTAAAAAAAAAAACACTAATAGTTATCAATTTACTTTCCCAGTTGATTGATTACATTGATATTTGCAAACATTTTTAGTATTACAAGTTTTCTAAATTGTTAGGTTTAAATATGCAAATGAGGCATCATTTAATGAAATATGGGCTAATTTGCATGCATTTCTAGTACAAAAATCTAAACACTGGATGAAGTCAGTTTCAAAATTCTTGTTTTTTTTGGGGGGGGATCTCATTTTGTCACTCCATAATTCAGAAAAAAACTTTCTGAACAGACAGAAAACAGTTAATTATTTTTTTACCATTTTGGGGGGAATAAAATGTATAAAATCAAGCAAATTCTATATGAACAAATCCCTCTGTAAAAACCTTCAGGATATAGACAGGAATACAAATGTAAAGTCTGGTGTGTAAGTGCTGCTGAAGTGGGGATTTATGGCTCAGTGTAGGAGAAAAAACTCTTTTTGAGAAAACCGCCTTTAATAATGTTTTGTAATTGAAATCTATTGACACAAATAGATAAAGTGCTATAAAAGAAACACTTAACAGTGTTTTTGGGGTGTTTTCTTCCCACTAGTCTGAAAAATCATTTTATGAAACACTAAAAAGCCTAAAATCTCAAACAAAAAAGAAGTGAAAAAGTGTTTTAGCCTGCAGTGTCTCCCAAAGTCTGTATTCTGTTGTCTGAAGGTGTCTGTATGTGTGAGGGCTAAGCCGGTGTCTGTTGTCTCTCGTGTCCAGCCGTCTCCAGGTGCGGCTCAGCTGAGTTCCTCGTTAGCGTCGTTAAGTCTGCAGTCTCAGACCCCGGAGGCGCTGCGGGTCGTCAACCTGCTGCAGGAGCGCAGCATCCTTCCTCCGGGAGCCGTGACGCCGCCCACGCCGTGTCTGCCGCAGGACCTGCAGAAGATCAACTGCAGCCCAGAGTCAGTGCCTTCGCTCTCTCACGCTCGCGATGTAGGATTTGTGCGGTTCTCTGATGGTTTGTTTGGTCCGCAGGGTTTTCCGCTGTACTCTGACCAGCATCCCGCAGACGCAGACTCTCCTGAACAAAGCTAAGCTTCCCCTCGGCCTCCTGCTGCACCCCTTTAAAGACCTCTCTGTGAGTCACGTGATCTCACCCGATCATCACTGCTCTACACTGAGTAGCCCTGTCACGGTAACAGCTGTTTGTTGTGGGATATATTGCCCCAGAAATAATTGAGATAGACAATATTGTCATTTTAACAACGTTTTATGCTGCTGAATATATAATCATAATATAACAGCATAGTAATGCGAGACGGTCTAAACACATATACAAAGAACAAACTTTTAATTCCTAAGAATATTTAGATCATGGAAATGAAGTATTAAAATATATTAGATACATAAAAAATAAGTGCAAACTAACAAGTAGAAATGCAGGAAGAACTGGAAGATTTTACCCTGACTTTCTTTTCTCTGTAAATGAAGGGTGCACACTATTGCTTAAAAACACAATCCCTACTTAGCAGTCAGATGTCTGTATGCACAAAGGCACAGATCCCTAAACAAGGCTGTATCTGCAGAAGCATTTTTTAAAATGTGAACTATCACCTTCTCTATACGAGGAGCTGCGAAAGACACATGTGCAAGGAATGCAAAAACATGGTGACATTAATTTTCATGTAAATATAATGGGCAATATATTGCATCACCAAAATTGAGGTCATGTACATATATTGTCCGATAAGATGATATATTGATTATTCTGACAGGCCTGAGAGCATTAGATCATTCGGAAATGAAAATTCATCATCATTTACTTCCCTCGTGACGTTCCAAACTAGCATGACTGACTTTCTGCTGTGGAAGGAGAAATTCAAGATGCTGAATTCACATTCAGTAATAATGATCAGGAACTGAAACTCTCAGGCTTTAAACAGCACGAAGAAGCACCATCAGAATATCCTAAATGTCAGACAATCAGTAAAAAAGCACTAAAACTTTTTTTTTTTGTCACCAAATTCCACAGTTTTGTAGTCATTTCATATTTCTTTATTTAAGACATTACTCTTTAGCATTATTTGTGTTGTGTAAATGCATTCATGCCATCTCTGAGCTGCATTAGTCAGTCTGTGTAGGCGCTGGTTCAGATGCAGATGCTGTGCTTCACTTATGCAGTGCACAGATGGACTTTATTGATATTTGGCTTGTAAATCTAGATTTAGATTTTAGGGTGACCTGTTTCTTCAGTACTCTCATCACAGTCATGACACCAGCGCTCATGTCAGCACTAACATCATCTGATACACTGATGGAAATCATCTTGTAATTTATTAATGAACTCACTGTCTTCCTCCTCAGCAACTTCCTGTGGTGACGTCCAGTAATATCGTACGCTGTCGCTCCTGTCGGACGTACATCAACCCGTTTGTGACTTTTGTGGACGCTAGAAGATGGAAGTGCAATCTGTGTCACAGAGTCAATGATGGTGAGCGCAGGTTCCTGTGTAGTTTAAGTCATATGCACTGCATTGTTCTGGTGGTTATGATATCTGACTTATGGAAGTGAATGTGTTTTTGAATCGTATGTTCTCAGTTCCAGAGGAGTTCATGTATAATCCAGTCAGCAGGTCGTATGGAGCGCCTCACAAAAGACCAGAGGTCCAGAACGCCACCATCGAGTTCATCGCCCCATCAGAATACATGGTACCCACTTTGTTAGTTTTTATTAATGTTTTATATTTTGTTTTCATCGTAATATTGAAATGTTAGTAATTTTGTTATAGGGTCATTCTGTGTCAAATCAACCAAATTTTAAAAAATTCCCTGGCTCTAATTCTGAAGAAATTATGAAAGCCAAAATATTAAATGTCATGGATGAATATTTACTGAGTAATCCACTATTTTGTAGAGGCAATTTTCATCTGAGATTCAGAGTCAAATTACAGGGGGGTTAAAATGACTTCAGAACGATGTCAATGCCATAATGTAAATTTTTATACAGAGATTGGCAGCTCTTTTAGTAAAATCTGTTGATTTTAGCAATCTTTGTTGCATTATGTGCCAATGGTGACAGTTTTTCTTAGGATCAGAATCTAAAATTATATTAAATTAACTTAAATACTTCTTGAGTTACAAGCATGCTATTTGTTATTCAGACATTCCTCTTTAAAAAAAAAAGTATCAACTGTATACAAAGTGATCAACATGTGGTTTTCAACCACTGAAAATGGCTAATTATTTAATAATCTGGACATGGAGCCTCATTGAGATCCCCATATCTCTTGAGACTGAACGATGTAGGGCCTTGAGAATTTAAGATTAAAAAAAAAAACTAGAATCTAAAATCATAGCGCACTATCTTTAATACTTTTAGAGTTGTAGGCATGCAAACATTGGAAAAAGTTACATCTCTAGTTTCAACATTATTTCTTCCTCAGACATTCCTCTTTAAAAGAAAAGAAGTGTCATATTTTTACAAACTGACCCACATTTGGTTTTTAAACGCAGAAAAAGGGGACATTTTTATGATTTACTCCTGGAACCATATTAAAGTTCTAATATTTCTGGAACCGAACCATATAAGGCTTTAAAAATAAAGATGCCAAAAGGAAGGTTTGAGACACAATATCTAAAAAGACGTTACGATATCTTTCATTTTTCTGGAGTTACAGGCATGCAAACTTTGGAGAAAACTTGAAAAGTGCTGTTTCCCCATTTTTGAATGCTCACCATTGGCACATAATGCAACACAGATTGCTAAAGTCAACAGATTTCACTAACAGAGCGACCAATCTCTGTGTAAAAATAAGATTATGATGCTGCCATCTTTCTGAAGTCATTTTTACCCCCCTGTAACTTGACTCTGAATCTCAGGTGAAATAAAATTGCCATTTTGACCTCCCTCTACAAAATACTGGATTACTCAGTAAAAATTAATTCCTGACATTTAATATTTTGGCTTTCATCACTAAAAATGTTTATCTTTCCTCAGAATAAATATTAGCAAAATCTCAAAATATATAAAAAAAAAAAAAACCTCAATTTGGTTGAGATGACACAGAACGACCCTATTTGTTTTTGTCCTTTTTGATTTAGTTTTATTAATATTTTTTATTTTTGTACTTGTTTTCATTTAAAATTTTAGTTGAAATTTTAAAATTATAATTGTTTTGTTGTGTGTTTTTGCCATTTTAATGTCTTTGTAGTTTAGTAATCTTTTTCAATTTTAGTTTTAGTTAATCATTACGTTTTTAAATGAACAAAGTTGCTATTTTTTAAATTTTATTTTAATTACCTTTTAAGTGTCAGTATTTCTTTGACATTTCTAAATGTGAAAGTTCTACATACAGACTAAGAGTGAAATGTGTGAAATGATGTGAGATGTTAAGAAGCTGATGTAATGTCAGTAACTGAAGCGCAGTGTTGTGTCCGCAGCTGAGGCCGCCGCAGCCCGCCATGTACCTCTACATCCTGGACGTGTCTCATAACGCGGTGGAGACGGGATATCTAGATGTTGTGTGTCAGTCTCTTCTAGACAACCTGGACTCGTAAGTGAGCGTCGCTGATGAAGCTGCTGTCAGCTGCGCTTGAAGTCACTCATTAATGCGTTTCATGTTTGTTTGCGATGAAGGCTTCCAGGAGACGCTCGGACGAAAATCGGCTTCATCACGTTCGACAGCACCATCCATTTCTACAACCTCCAAGAAGGACTGTCACAGCCTCAGATGCTCATCGTGTCAGACATCGACGGTAAAGTGCATTCTCCCATCAGTACATAACGGGTGTGCGGTGGAATATCAAGAGTGAGCTGACTTTCAAACCTTTCTGCCCTCAGATGTGTTTTTACCCACACCGGACAGCCTTTTAGTCAACCTGAACGAATGCAAAGAGGTGAGTGAGTGTGCAGCATGAGGATGCTCTGGGTTTGTCAGCCGTGAATCTAAACGCTCTGGTTTTGTCGTCGCAGCTGGTCCAGGATCTGCTGTCGAGTTTGCCGCAGATGTTCAGTAAGACGATGGAGACTCAGTCTGCTCTGGGTCCGGCGCTGCAGGCCGCCTTCAAGCTGCTGTCCCCCACCGGAGGACGAATGTCTGTCTTCCAGACCCAGCTGCCCACCGTAGGCATCGGCGCTCTCAAACCCAGAGAAGAGCCCAACCAGAAAACCGCCACCAAGGTTATCCACCAGATCACTATGATGATGATTTGACTGTTCTATTGATTGATCCCAGCTGTTCACTGAGTAAATGTTTTGAGCCTTGTGTTCAACAGTTGCTTACCTTGGAGACATTTGCACTGGCAGCAATGACACTTTTTGCTGTGTTTTTACATTAGAAGTGCATCAGAAGTCAGATGTGCCAATTAATCGAGTTAATTGTGAAATAATCACATCAATTTTGTCAGAGAAACGATCTCCTAAAACATCGTTTAAAAGCATATTACAAAAAGTAGCTTTTGATTTAACATTGCATAAATGTGACCCTGGAGCACAAAACCAGTCTTAAGTAGCACAGGTATATTTGTAGCAGTAGCCAACAATACATTGAATGGGTCAAAACGATGGCAAAAATCATTAGGATATTAAGTAAAGATCATGCTCCATGAAGATATTTGTATACATTTTGTTTATACTGTACCGTAAATATATCAAAACTTAATTTTTGATTAGTAATATGCATTGCTAAGAACTTCATTTGGACAATTGTAAAGGTGATTTTCTCATTATTTTTTATTTTTATTTTTGCATCCTCAGATTCCACACTTGTATTGTCTTATCCTAACAAGCCATACATCAATGGAAAGCTATTTGTTCAGCTTTCAGATGATGTATATTTGACCTTTATGACTGGTTTTGTGGTCCGGGGTCATTTTAGATTTCTTAAATTTGCTGCTGCTGTTATTTTTTTCCATAATTAATCACACCAAATTAACAACCATGTTTAAATTTCATAAGTGTTTATTATTTGCAACACTAGATGTTAATAGGACATTTACAGCAGTTTTGAGCTCTCAGAATGAAAGCAAATATTCTCGTCTCTCTTGGAGAGATCTAAGTGGTTTAATTTTGTGTTGGTTTTCCTCTGTAGGATGTCCAGCATCTCAGTCCTGCCACAGATTTCTACAAGAAACTGGCTCTGGACTGCTCCGGTCAGCATGTGGCGGTGGATCTGTTCCTGTTGAGCGCACAGTACTGCGATCTGTCATCTCTGGGTCAGTCACTCACTACTACACCTGCACTAAGATAACTCGTGAACCCTTGAGTAAAGTTTGCATATGTGTTTCTGTTGAGTATCATGTTTGATCCATCAGGCTTTTATGGCTCACACAGTCTGATATAGTATGGATATGGAGGAAAAACACCTCAGTTTTATTCAGAGACCCAAACTGAGCCAAAGTATGCAATGTTTCTTATGTATTCTAATGTAAATCAATAAGATGTTTATAACAGTAGAGCAGAAACTGACATAAAATGATCTAAATGTCGGCAGTCGCTCTATATCTCCAATAATGGCTTAGTAAGATGAGATTGAAATGATCTAAACATATAATGCGATGCAATCCAAAGATAATTGAGAGATGAACAAATAAATGTTGCTTAAAAGATGTGAGATGTTTTGGATGCTTGAGAAGATCATTCCTCCACTGAGGAACACTGAAAGTAAAGCTTCTGGAGACAAATGTTCCTCAAAACATCCTGATGATCAGATTTGAGACTAAAAATGATTAATGGAGAATCATGGTCATCTGTAAATATGACTACAGTCATTCTGACGTTTGCTTGAGAAAAATCAGTCAAGATTTGACAGCAAAAAGACGTGAAGGACCAGCTGAAGCCGAATTGTTTGTACAATTAAAACTTTATATTAAAAGAGCTTTTGCTGGAGAAGAAAACTGTCTGTCAGAAGGAAAAAGATGGAATAGACTAAGTGTGAAACTGGTTTAACAGCAAAGTTTGATCGTTTTCATCATTTAGAGCTGTAGAAATTCACATTTCAACTAAGATACAGTAGCTTCATAGGGTTAAATCATGTCCGCAGATTATCAGAACCACTGCGTGTCATTTATTATTGATATGATTCATGCAAATCCACAAGAGTGAGTGAGACCAACATCAGTTACCAACAGACAGATGCACATTCACTGCCATTCTGTCCATTTGACAGATGAGGGCTCTTTCCAGTGCGGTTCATCTTTCTTCTGTAGTCATATGGTGAAAATGGTCAGAATTGAAGCGGTCCATTCAGCATAACTGCACATTAATGTGTAAGTGCAGTTAGTTTCTGTGAAATCTAATGTACAATCCTTCATCTCTTCCTGAAGGCTGCATATCCAGATACTCAGCAGGAAGTGTGTATTTCTACCCCTCGTACCACAAGCAGCACAACCCGTCTCAGACGGAGCGTCTCCAGAAAGATCTCAAGAGGTACCTGACGCGTAAGATCGGCTTCGAGGCCGTCATGAGGATCCGCTGTACTAAAGGTGAGTTGAGCGGCGTGTGAGAGTCGCTGTGAGTCCAGATCTGCTGCGGCGCTCATGTTGCGGTGGTTGTTTTGTGTTGTCATCTTCAGGCCTGTCCATACACACCTTCCACGGAAACTTCTTCGTGCGCTCCACCGATCTGCTGTCTCTGGCCAACGTCAATCCCGACGCCGGCTTCGCCGTACAGATGTCCATCGACGAGAACCTGCTGGACCTGCAGGTGGTTTCCTTCCAGGCCGCGCTGCTCTACACGTCCAGCAAAGGTGCCGATAGACTCAATAGCTCATGTGCAGGGTTTGAAATGAACACCCACCAAATGTGGTAAAAATCACTAGTCACTAAATCACTAGCTAATTTGGCGGATGTTCACTCATTCATTTATTGGGGAAGTTCATGCAAGCCAAATCTGCATAGGTTTAGTGCAAATACTGAGACATCATGACATTATGTAGTAGGGGTGAGCGGTACACTGGTGTCATAGTCAGCACCGGTGTGACATTGCGCCACGACATGGATTTTCTAATACCGTCAATACCGTAATAAATCAATTATGTGCCTCGAACGGCTGCATTTACATCAATAATAGCTAATTCTAAATAATAAGGCATTAAATTTTCTTCAAACGTTCCGTCGTGGTCTGAATACCTGTCCTTATACTATATATCTTGTTGTAAGTAAAAAAGTAAAACATATTCGTATCAGCTTTGCAGGTGGTAGGTAAAAGGGGAGTGGCCATTAAACGACTGGTGAAACACCGTGAAGAAAGGTCGGGTCTGTAGCCTATACCAGGGCGGAGTGGCAATCGGGACGACCGGGACTTTTCCCGGCGGCCGGCCGAAAGATTTACACAGCGGATCACAAATTGAGCGGCCGCGAGGCGATCGCGACCGGCCTGTTTACTTTTACTTTCGATTTTACGATAACGCACACTCTGTGTAAAGGGAGCAGCACATCTTATAACGTTGATAGATATTTGTCAGTGAGTACAAGATTGCAGCAAATCCTCCAGTCTAAGTCTATGTTTGTAATCTCTCTTTACTTTCGACCCGTGATCATTCAAATCTAAAGGTCATTGTACACTGAGTCCGATTTTCGTATGCATTTTTTTTTTTAGTTTTCTCATATTCGCCATCCTTATCAAAATGCTTATTATGGATGCAAAAATGCAGAAAATCAAACACTCTCACAGATTTTTTTTTTTTTGACGGACGAAAGTTTCAGAGGCAGTGTGTAAACTCGATTAACATAACCTGTATTTTTTTAACGTGCAAAAATCTCGAACGAAAATTTCGTACTCGTGTGCAATGACATTAATGAATTTCACTCAAAAGATGATGCACACTTTTAAAAATGGCTTTATAAAGGTAAAAATCAATTTAAGCTTATTTGAAAAGATTAATTTCTATCACTGCAGTGAACTGTCCACAGAATATGAAGAATATCAAAGAATATGGGAGTTAGTCGTCCACGCACAAGAACACATCCCGCATAATATTGTCTAATTATCTTGATCAATACCGTTATCGATAAAATCCCAGAAAATTGAGATATTTTTTTTTTTTGTCAACATCACACACCGCTAGTACTGACACCAAATGATTTGCAACGGTTGCTTTGACATGTTCGTGTAGACCAGAGGTTGCGTTAACCGAAAATTGTCCGTCATTGACGGATTTTTTTAATCAGTGACGGAAAAATCTGAAGGCTGTCCGTCATTTTGACAGATTACACTGTGGGTGATCTGTTGTAAATTATAACTGTAATTCCCTCCCCTGTCCAGTTGGTGGCGAGCGCGCTCCATTGTGGCAGCAGAGCACTGGATACAGAACAAAAACTAAACTGTCACGAGGAATCTTTTGATACTCGCATGTGAGCACCCAGTATAAACTACAGCGGTCTCACGCCACATTAAAGAGCGCCAAAACGGTATTTATTGCTTGAATTTCCTGATGAAATAGACAGAATTTGAAATCTGAGACTTTTTCATATTGAAAGTAAGAAAGCACAGAGCTTAATCGCTTATTGTGATTCATTAGTTATGCACACTACTGTTAATTCGTGAACTGAAAACAGCAAGATCCACTGAGATTCTTCTGTTCTCTTCATAAATAAGTGCATAAACCTATACAGTATGCTCGCCCTGTAGGTTCATGATTAAAAATGAAAATGTGAACAAAAATAAAAGCAATTAAATGTGTTATTATAATTAAAATATGAAAATTAAAATGATGGGTAATAATAGATTATGACGGAATTTTTACGACCCTGTCCGTCAAAATGACAGACTCAAGCTGTTGGTTTATTTATTTTTATTTTTTTACTATTATTATTATTTGTGGCTAGTAGAACTTACAAATGGCTGGTAACTTAAAATTTAGTAGCCAAATTGGCTGGTTAATTGAAAAAAAAAAAAGTTAGTTTCAATCCCTGGTCATGTGATGTTCTGTCATGTGATGCTGACTGTGGTGTTCTGTGCTGCAGGAGAGCGGAGGATCCGTGTGCACACGCTGTGTCTGCCGGTGGTCAATTCTCTGTCTGACATCTTCGCCGGAGCTGATGTTCAGGCCATCACTGCTCTTCTGGCCAGCATGGGTATGTCCTTCACCTCCACACACACCGCACTGGAGAATCTAGCAATAAGTGGGAATAAAACAAAGTAGTTTATGAAATACTGCCCTCCAAAGGCAAAGTACAGTAACTACGCCAACACTGACACTGAGAAAAATGCTTTTAAAGTTTTTACATCAGCTAGTCAAACATCTTGACACTCTTCGTTTCTCTGAAACTGGACCAAATTGAACCAGAAGACTTTGCCACAATTGTCACAAAGTCCATTTTAAGCCTTAACTCCATTTTGACCAAATGTGTAGTTACTGTGCTTTGCCTTTGGAGGGCAGAATAGTAATGTAATGAGAATATGAAGTGTTGTAACTGATGTGTGTTCCGGTTCAGCCGTGGATCGCTCTGTGACGGCGAGTCTGAGTGACGCTCGTGACGCTCTGATCAACGCTGCCATCGACTCGCTGGCGTCCTACCGCACATCAGTGCTGAGCATCCAACAACCCGGTCTGCTGGCCCCCGCCTGTCTGCGTCTGTTCCCGCTCTACGTCCTGGCCCTGCTCAAACACGTACGTCAGCTGACCCGCTGCCTGACGCTAACATCAGCTTCACGCTCTCATAATCACACCTTCACTTCCTCCTCTTGCAGAAAGCCTTCCGGACCAGCGCCAGCACCCGACTGGATGAGCGTGTGTTTGCCATGTGTCAGTTCAAGTACCAGCCGCTGGCGTACCTCATGATGATGGTCCATCCGGGCCTGTATCGCGTCGACGACCTGACAGATGAGGTCAGTCCATCATCAGAGCATGTGTTCAGCAATGGATGTGATCTGATCGTACATACAGTTGAGGTCAAAAATATACATCCCCCTTGCAGAATCTGCTAAATGTTAATTATTTTAGGAAAATAAGAGGGATCATACAAAATGCATGTTATTGTTTATTTAGTACTGACCTGAATAAGAGATTTCACATAAAAGATGTTTACATACAGTCCACAAGAGAAAATAACAGTGACTCAAAAAGTTTACATCCCCTTGATTCTTAATACTGTGTTGTTCTCTGAATGATCCACAGCTGTGTTTTTTTTTTGTTTAGTGATAGTTGTTCATGAGTCTCCTGTTTGTCCTGAACAGTTCAACTGCTGCAGTTCTTCAGAAAAATCCTTCAGGTTCCACAAATTCTTTGGTTTTCCAGCATTTTTGTGTATTTGAACCCTTTCCAACAATGACTGTATGATTTTGAGATCCATCTTTTGACACTGAGGACAACTGAGGGACTCATATGCAACTATTACAGAAGGTTCAAACACTCACTGATGCTCCAGAAGGAAACACCATGCTTTAAGAGCCGGGGGTGAAAACTTCAGGGTAAATTTAACTTTTGTAAGTTGAAACATCTGTAAAACATTCTGTAGCCTATGAAGATGTGTATGTATGAAGATGGAAAAATATGACATTTAGGCAAAATGAGAAAAATGGACACATCTTCATTCTGTTCAAAAAATACACAAAAATGCTGGAAAACCAAATAATTTGTGGGAGCTGAAGGATTTTTCTGAAGAACAGCAGTCAGTTTAACTGTTCAGGACAAACAAGAGCCTCATGAACAACTATCACTAAACTAAAAAACACCGCTGTGGATCTTTCAGGAAACAACACAGTATTAAGAATCAAGGGGATGTAAACTTTTAAACAGGGTCATTTTCCTAACTATTTATAATTCAACTATTTTTTTCTTGTGAACTAAATGTAAACATCTTTTAAGTGAAATATTCACATAAACATGATCCCTTTTATTGTGGTAAAATTGACATTTTGCAGATTCTGAAAGGGGGATGTAAACTTTGATCACAGCTGAACATGATGCTGAATTAAAAACCTTTCAGAATCACATTTGTGTTCTTCATATCAAATGAAGATCCACTGATAGGAGTCCAGTCTCTTTAAAACATTAAATTGTGCTAGTTGAAGTTCTTTTAGGAAATTATATTACTCAGCAAATGATATCATTTGGAGTTAACCCCAAATTCTGAGTTTGTATTTAAAGACAAACAAAGGAATACTTCAGCCAAAATTGAAGATTAGGATCCAAGATTAGTATGAGTTTGTTCGTTGATCAGATTTGTATAAATGTGTGATTCCATCACTGTCTCACCGATGGATCCTCTGCAGTGAATGGGTGCCGTCAGAATGAGATCCAAACAGCTGATAAAAACATCACAATAATCCACACCACTCCAGTCCATCAGTTCACATCTGGAGAAGACAAAAGCTCAAACAAATCCATCATACTGAAATACAAGTCTATAATCCATAACAACGCTTCCTCCAGTGAAAAAGTGGTCTGGTCTGAATCAGGAGAGAAATCTGCACAGATCAAGCACCGTTTACAAGTCAAACCAGCTCTAAACAAATATGTGGCTGGATTTGGATGTGAGAGATGCATGGAGGAAGCATTATTATGGATTATAGACTCTATATTTTAGCTGAAAGCAGCGGTTTATTGGCAGGGTTTCACTTCTCAAGATGATGATCATGAGCTGATCTGGCGGTGTTCGTCTGTGTGAGGATCATTGGTGGGTTTGAGCAAGTACATGTACTGATAGTTTAGTCTGATACTAATCTGAGGTCTAATGATCAGGGGGCTCTGAACATCAACGATCGCACGATTCCTCAACCCAGAGCCCTTCAGCTGTCTGTGGAGAAGCTGAGCAGAGATGCGGCGTTCCTCATGGACTGCGGCACAGTGAGTTCTCACACACACACACACTCACACACACACACACACTCTCTCACACACACACACACACACACACACACACACACACACTGTCTTTTGTTTTGAATGTTAAAGTATGTCAGAATGACTGCAATGATCAGGACCTGTGTTTCTGACACTAATCCTGCCTCATGAGTGCAGAAGTGCACAGCTGATCCAGCTTTGAGCTAAAATATCTATCTGGCTCCTTTCTAAAGCCCTGTTTAGACTAGTGCCTTTTAGTTTTAAAATGGTGTTTTAAAATTAAAACGATCCTCATCTACACTAGCATTTCCACTACACAACTGAAAACGCTTGTCACATGACCATTCATGACGGTACAACCATAGATATGTGCAGGTAGATTCCCTATTGTTTAGATGGAGGACACATCTACATGCTTGAAGTGGTTGAATAGATCATCTACCTATACAGATCTATGGGTACAACAGTGAGAATCATCTTATTGTTTACACTGTCATCAAGGGTACGTGGAGTCTCTGTGTTGGTCTCTTTATACTGAAACACAACCCTGGAGTCTTCAAACTAAAACAGGTCCACAGCATTTTCAAAAGTCTGCGTTTTAGGGATGTTTGGCAACTAAAATTATTTGGCCAGAAATAGCAACAAAAAAAAAGTGAAAATGCAGAATAAATTACACTGATCAAATAGAGGCGGCACTAATGTTAAAGTTCAGTGTTAAGCAAATTTTGAGTTGTTTTGTAATTGATTTTTTTTTTTCTTTGAAAGCCAAGACAAAACTGTAAAAAGCACATTTTGGCTATTTAATTTATGCAATGGTGAATAGGGCAAAACACGAAAAAAACGTGTTCAGTAATCAGTCTTTGGCCCAGTGTGTAATTTTGTAACACTCATCAAGAATATTCATTTTGGTGCGTCCCTACTGTGTTTCTGAGTGTTGGAGATGGCAGAGTAGTGTAAGTGACAGGTGTAACCAGAGCTACTGCTAGCTATTTAAAACAAAAGCGCACCAGTGTAAACGCAGCCTAAAGCTTCTGTGAGTTAAACAAGCAAGCAGCTTTGAGCCTAACTAAGAAACATTTTCAAACCAGACAGACATTTAAGGCATAATGTGCAGCATTGGTTACTCAGCTGTTCACCAACATAAACAATTACATGAAAATGAAATCCTGATTGTCATCTGACCGCTCCTCCTCAGGTCATGTATCTCTGGATCGGGAGAAACTGCAGCCCAGTGTTCCTCACGCAGGTGTTAGGACTGGAGAGTTACGCAGCTGTTCCTCTCCACATGGTAAACTCACTCAAATACTGCATTACTCCACTAACAGACAGTGCTTTACAAAACAATGTCTTTTCTGCCAATAACTAACTTTGTCCAAATGTTTTAAAAATATTTTTTGCATATATCTTTATAATTCATAAATGTTTGCCAAAGCTGCTGTTCAGTATCTGAGTTCAGCTGACTAATGATTGAGAGTGATCTGATTGATCTGTTATTGGTTGAGCTGGTTTAAGTGAACAGAAGTCGATCCCTGAGGCGCTGGTGTGTAATCTGCCGTTTCTCCTCTCAGACCCAGCTTCCAGAACTAGACACGGCTGAATCTGCACGACTGCGAGCGTTTGTCGACTGGCTGAGAGAACGCCGGCCGTTCCACACCATCCTGCACGTCATCAGGTCAGAATCACACTCGCTTTGACTGATAACCAATGAGATAGAACTAACAGGGTTTGAAATGAACACTCGCCAAATGCGGGTAAAAATGAGCTCTGTGTCCAATCACTAGCCAATTTATCTGGTTACATCTGGTGTATGTTCACTCATTAATGTATTGGGGAGGTTCATGCAAGTCTGTTAATATGCATTAAGAACCATCACATCATTCAAGATATGGGACAGAAAATCTATATATCATTTCATATAGTTATAATATCATACAAAGAGTAATGTTTTTAAAAAATTCTTAAAAAATCAGCACGATCTGTTTTAAACAGTTCAATAAACAATATGTTTTAGACACCATATTGGCTGTTTTTGCTCTATTTCGCCAACAAAAATCATTCCAAACACAGCCACAGCAGTGTTTTGCGTCTCAGAGCAACATGACGGTGTTTCTTGGTTTAGACTAGAAGGGATTCAGCTCTGGATACTGGGCATGCGCACATCAATCTAACGTTATTTTTATCACACTGTACAACAATAATACTGTTTTTGTATTATAGTAAGGGCTTAGTTTGGGGTTGGGGTGGGTGTAGATGTTAATAAAACACAATCTAATAGGTCGAAAAATTAATTTCACTGTTAGTTTTCGGTCTGAGCTGTATCCCTTCTAGCCACAACTGTGTTTCTTTCCTGAAAGAATCAAGTGTTTAAATGATTCGGTTCAATGGCAATGACTCACTTATTAACAGCGACTTACTGCCACCTACTGGCAGTTTTAATTTCACATTTAAAGTATCTTTTCGTTTTTAAATAACTTCAAATATCAGTATTCAACGTTTTACGTTTAAAATATCAAAACATTATTTCTGCATTTGTAACTGCAGGTTAAAGCATTCCATGTCCCTCTGGGCCAAGGTCATTTTCGTAATCAAAAACTAAGATGAAAACGATTGATCAGAAAACATTTTCAAATTATTGAATAATTCATTAAAATGAATGAAACACTTAAATAGACTGCAGCAACTGATATGTTGTCCCACATTATTTTGCTTAGTTTAAAATAGTTTGATCTATTTGATCACTAAACTATATAAAAACTAAATAGAAATGTGTTCACAAAATAAAAACGAAACTAAACTTTATTGCAAATTTAAAAACTATATTAAAATAAAACAAATTTTGAAAAGCAAAACTATAATAACTTTGCTCTGAGGTTCGTTAAACTGTGGAAATGCATCTAAATGCACCGTAGATGCAACGAGTTTTCTTGATACTGATTTCATTGTTTGGCAACAGCTGTAATGTATTATTCGTATAATAATTGACTGATTAAATCTAAGAATTCGACTCAAGATGAAGCACACTTTTAGCTAAAAATCAATTTAAGCTTATTGGAAGAAATCCCTGTTTGTGTTGTGCATCAGCTCTGGATCACTGTGTGTTGCTGATGACCCAGAGCGGTTTTGAGGGGTTCGTTGTGTCTGAATGACTGAAGGGATGGCGTATGACGGTGTCTGACGCTCCTGTCTTGATTTCAGAGACGAGTCTCCGCTCAAGCCGGAGTTCCTGCAGAACATGATCGAGGATCTGAGCGAGTCGGCTCTGTCCTACTACGAGTTCCTGCTTCACCTGCAACAGCAGATCTCCAAATGAGCCTCAGCGGCGGCCGGAGCGGTCAATAAAGAGCGTCTGTCACACTACAGCCGTGTGAGGAGTGATGCTTGTGTCTGACACGCGGCTGACGTCACGTACACGTGCGCCTTTCTCAGCGCAGACCCTTTCTAATTTATTGCCTTTTACTAAAAAAAAAACAAAAATGTAGGAAAATGGTTTCTTATGAATTTCTTACCACCTTTATAATTAGTGCGATTCACTCGATTAGCGCTGTCATCGTCACAGGTTTATCTGTCGGATCTTCAGGTTTGTCTGTGTTCTGAGGAAGGCGACGCAGTTGAGTCGGATATCTGCCTGAAGTGGGACTCGCTGAGAGGAAACGCTCTGTAGGATGCAAATTCAGACACTCGACTCTGTGATCTTCACACGCTATAGAAACATGTATATTGATAAACCTATATTCTATTCTAAAGATTGTTAATTTTAGTAGAACATTATTCAGATGATGCAAGATGATAAAATAAACTGCTTGGGACTTTATTATTATTCTTTTTTTCCATGAAGAGAGATTTTTAAGAACTGGCTCAATCTATGAAAGCTTTCGGTGAAGTGATCAGCCTCAGAGACGTCAGTGAAGCTGACTGTGTGCTCAAAGCTTCAACTTTAATCCAAAACCAGAGATTTCTCTGCGGCTCGTAGAGTTTTGCGTTAAGTGGCTGTTTGTGAACAGAGATCCGATGAAGGCGAGAGCGACGCGTCTCTGACAATAATCTGAGCGATCTTCGGTCTCCATCCTATTGGAGGATAATCAGATCCATCAATCAGAGGAATATTTTTTATATTCACACAAATCCTCGTTTTCTCTGCGGTTGTTCGGCTCATTTTAGCACACATGGCAACTGTGTTTTTGAGAAATGATTTGTAAATTCTCTGCAATTTTGTACATGTGAACTTTCTGAATGAATGAAGTCATTAAAGAGGAAGTCTGGTGTGAGCTCCCCTGATTTCTCATTTACTTTGCTCTTTGTTTTTTTTATTCGGTGCACACAGCGTCTGCTGGACCAGACCCGACCAACATCATCCGTATACATTACTCTCCTTTATAATCAAGAGCTGCTTTATTGAAGTGTAGCTTGTAGATACAAAACTAATTTCAAAGCTACTTTAAAGCTAAAACGTAAACCAATATTGTGGCCTGTTTGACTTGTGCAGAAACAATGGGGCATTATGTGCAGGCGTTTGGAGAATCTATACAAAATATCCATTTGTCAACACCTTTTTCCCAACACAAACTGTTTTCAAAAAGACTGCATTTACTGTTTTACAAACCTAAAAATGTTAGTTCTCTTATATTGAGTTTAGTTGTAATTTAGTTTGCTATAATAAATCTCAAGCCTGTGCCAGAGCTCCTGATGGCTCCTCCTCCTTTATAGTGTGTAGCTCCGCCCCTGTCTGGAAACAACCAATTACAGAATGCACCTCTGAATAACTGACCTAGTTTGTCTACAAAACCGCAGAGGTCAAAGAAAAGACTGAAGAACTCAAACAGAAGCCTTTAGATCAAAACATTTTTCAGATTACAATACTATTCAGTGAAGTGTGTCCAGATTTAGGCCTCTTTCTCTCTCAGGAAATAAATTAGTGCTGTCAAATGCAATAAATTGCATCCAAAAAAAAAATTCGTTGACACAATATATGTGTGAAATATATTTATGAATAAACAATTATATATTCAAAATATTAATATATACTATCAATTATATGAATATAAACATATACATGCAACAATTTTATATTTATATAAAATATAAAGTATTTATAAATATAAGTTTATATTTATATATAGGTACTTTGTGTGTGTGTACATAAGCATACACAGTATAAACATTATGTAAACAAAAACTTTTATTTTGGATGCGATTAATCGTGATTGATTGTTTGGCAGTGCTAAATAAATACATAAAATGTATATACATTTTATTGATTACATATGCACATGCACATCACACTACTATGGCAGAATATTTCATATATTTTATTTGATTGCTGTAATTTTAAAAAGATTTGTTTTAATTTGACATTATTATGATTTATTTATTAGTTTTTCATTAAATGCACAAACCCCCTGCAGCTCTTTTGTGACCCCCAATGCTTCATGTTGTTAATATGGAATAATGGAATGTTTTCATTCTCTTTGTATTTTTATATCAATGTGGTACAATATGTAGATAAATATGGTACAAGGTTATCCTGTTTATATCAATGTGATAAACGAGTTAGGTCAAAAGTAATCTGATTAGATTACCTAAAATGTGTGCTGTAATCACTGATCTATAATAGAGAATTATTAATCATCACATAGATCAGTGGCTGTAACGCATGACGTTACTAACTACAATTGTTATGTA
Organism: Garra rufa; assembly: GCF_049309525.1. Taxonomy (NCBI): domain Eukaryota; kingdom Metazoa; phylum Chordata; class Actinopteri; order Cypriniformes; family Cyprinidae; genus Garra; species Garra rufa. The sequence continues at coordinate 14,630,421 of NC_133379.1, read as the reverse complement.
ATTTGGAATCAGTAACGGATTACAGTTGGTAAGTAATCTAACGTTACCCACTTTTGCGAACGTCATGACGAGCTTTTATTTTGAATCGGCTTCGTCATCACTAAGGGACAGTTCTGCTCGAGAGGCTCCGCCCTATCGATAATAACACATTCATCCAGAGAGAAACAGGAGCTGTTGGCGGATATTCTTCAGTAACTGCTGTAATCGGAGTAATGGAGGTGAGCGAGGAGGCCGAGAGCGCGCCGCAGCAGGAGAAAAGCACGCGCACCGCGGCGCAGAGACGCGCAGAGATCCGGAGGAGGAAACTACTGATGAACTCCGAGGATCGCATGAATAAGATCGTGGGCTTCAGTCAGAATGAGGCGGACAGCGGTGTGGACAGATGTGAGTCTGTACTCCTCATAATGACCATCCACACACAAGAAAACAGCTGATCTTAGCCTCTTTATGTTTGAAGGATTGTTATTCAGAGCTACATGAACAAACAGCTCCTCTCGTGATCAGATCAGCAGCAGTGGCTCCTAAAGTGACAGTGCTTCTGTTCTTCTGCTCTGATATGAAACCTGATCATTCACACTCACATAGATAGACTGCAGTGTTTATTATTGGGTTTTTACAGTCTTCTAAACGGCTTAAATTACACTTTTAATGTCAGATTGTAGAGTTTTGGAGCCCAACTCTAAATATTATTCCTAAGAAATAGAATTAGGATAGACTGAGGCTGTGAGACACCTACAGAATCACTAATTATAAATGTGTTAGAATGTACTCTCCCTCAGATTTGTTTAAATGTGTGATTCCATCACTGTCTCACTATTGGATCACCAATGCAGTGAATGGGTGCCGTCAGATTGAGAGTCCAAACAGCTGATGAAAACATCACAATAACCCACACCACTCCAGTCCATCAGTTCACATCTGGAGAAGACAAAAGCTCAAACAAATGCATCATTAAGACGTTTCTAACTCAAAAACGTTGAGTCCATAATCCATAATAACACTTCCTCCAGTGAAAAAGTGGACTGGTCTGAATCAGGAGAGAAATCTGCCCTGTTTACAAGCCAAAACAGCTCTTAGTTTTAACACTGGTCTTCTCCAGATGTGAATTGATGGACTGGAGTGCTGTGGATTATTGTGATGTTTTCATCAGCTGTTTGGACTCTCATTCTGACGGCACCCATTCACTGCATTGGTGAGACAATGATGGAATCACACATTTAAACAAATCTGATCAACAAACAAACTCATGCTAATCTTGGATGATTTGAGTGTTAAAGGAGTAGTAAAAATGTACAGATAATGTAGTCACCCCCTTGTCATCCAAGATGTTCATGTCTTTCTTTATTCAGTCGTAAAGAAATTATGATTTTTGAGAAAAACATTTCAGGATTTCTCTCCATATAGTGGACTTCTATGGTGCCCCGAGTTTGAACTTCCAAAATGCAGCTTCAAAGGACTCTAAACAATCCCAGCTGAGGAAAAAAAAAGAGTCATATTTAGCCAAACGATGGGTTATTTCCCCCCCCCAAAAAAAATACAATTTATAAACTTTTTAACCCCAAATGCTCATCTTGTCTAGCTCTGTAAGACGAGCGTTTGAGATTAAAAAGTATATAAGTTGTAAATGTTTTTAGAAAATAACTGATTGTTTCGCTAGATAAGACTCTTCTTCCTCGGCTGGGATCGTTTAGAGTCCTTTGAAGCTGCATTTTGGAAGTTCAAACTCAGGGGCACCATTGAAGTCCACTATTTAGAGAGAAATCCTGAAATGTTTTCCTCCAAAAACGCCCATTCGCAGCAGAGGATCTGCAAATCTGATGAACAAACGAAGTCGTCCTAATCTTGAATGGCCTGAGAGTGAACACATTTTCTAAGGATACTGTTTGTGTTTGACAGCAGCCAGAGTCCTGGAGCCGCGGTTCCACCTGGATCTGGATCGTAACGAGCCGTGGTCGTCCTCCTCGTCTCCTAAGAGACTGTCTCCGCTGGTGTCGGAGTCGGTGGGGAGCGTGTGTGACGTGTCGGAGCGCGGCGGTGAGGAGGACGTGTCTCGCGGTGTCCGTCAGAGGCCGCGTGGAGAGCTGTCTGCAGACGAGCGCTCCTCATCTCCTCGCAGAGGTTTGCAGAAGTACCTGACCCGCTTCGACGACGCCATGAAGCTGCGAGGACAGCTGTCCGCCGAGAAAGCGGCTCAGGACGGCGGCGGCGGAGGAGGAGGAGGAGAGGCGGAGGAGCTGGACTCGTTCCGTCTCTTCCGGCTGGTCGGCAGCGTGGCTCTGGCCGTGTTCGTGCGCATCTTTGTGTGCCAGTATCTGGTGAGTGCTGCGCAGACGCAGACGTGTGATTCTGATCCTCCTGGACTCTTCTTAACTCCGTCTCTTGTGTTTCTGCAGTCCATCTTCGCACCGTTCCTCACTCTTGAGCTGGGATTCATGGGATTGCACAAATACTTCCCAAAGGTTTGTCTTTGTGTTTTGACACTGATCAAGGAAGCACATCCACAGATGATAGTAAATATCACTGTATTCAAAGTGAACTGATTGTAGGTTGGTTAAGCACCAGACCTCAGTGTGGGTTTGATAAAACATTTAAAGCAGTACTTCACTTCCAGAATAAAAATGTACAGATAATGTAGTCACCCCCTTGTCATCCAAGATCTTCATGTCTTTCTGTCTTCAGTCGTAAAGAAATTGTTTTGGTTTTTTTAGAGGCAAAACATTTCAGGATTTCTCTCCATATAGTGGACTTTTATAGTGGTGTCTGTGAGTTTGAGTTTGAGCTTCCAAAATGCAGTTTAAATGCAGCTTCAAAGGACTCTAAACGATCTCAGCCGAGGAAGAATGGTTTTATCTAGTGAAACAAACAGTTATTTTCTAAAAAAAAAAATAGCTATTTATCTACTTTTTAACCTCAAATTCTCCTCTATATCTGAGATGCGCATGCATACTCTGTGCACTCGGGTTCTATGGTGATAATATAATGCCATAAGAGTTGTGGAAGTGTGCATGAGACTGTAAGCATGCATTAAATTTGCATGTGCAAGAGAAGCTTTGTAAAGGTGTTTTCTTCTAGAAAAGGTTTATTTTATTTAAAAATCACTGGACTTACAAACATACTTAAAAACACAAGATGTTTGAGTGTTCATCCAAACACCTTCATCAGTTGTTTGGTGCACAGGAAGTAGCTCTGCCAATTGTAGACACAAAGGGGGGTCACATGATCTAGATCACATGACAGGTGTTAGTCCAAGTGTGTGCCAGAGAAGATAAAGGTGTAAATCGCATTTCAATCTTAAGAAAAAAATATTTTCAGCATTTTACTGTTAGTTGTAACTTAAGTGTAATTCATGCAGCTTCATGCTAACGCAAAATAAACATGATCTGCATTCTTCTGACTTCCATTTCTCCACACTTACATTTTTGGCACGTTGTTTTAGCTAAAATGCAGCCTAAAGTACTGCTAATGTGTGAACCGTGATTTGCATGTGAAAACAACAGTTTAAAGAACTGCAAAAAACTGTTGCAAATGTCTGAATTATGTCTGTTGCCGTAATAATCTGATATGAACAGCTCCGTCTTTCTTTTATCTACGCTTACAGTTTTGGCAGGAGACGGAGCTGTACATATGGGATCATTATGGCAACACTTTGCCCTACATACACAACAAGTCATTTAGACATTTGCAACAGTGTGTTTTTTACACATACAGGTTGATTCTACACTGTCAATACGTTTGCAGTACTTTAAACTGTTGTTTTCGCGTACATATCACTCTTCACAGACTTGCAGTACTTTGGACCATATTTTAGCTACAACAATGAGCCAAAAGTGTAAGCGTGGAGAAATGGAAGTCAGGAGAATGCAGATCATATTAGTTTTGTGTTCGCATGCCATGAAGCTGCAGTTTCACAATAATTGAATTACACTTACGAGTAACAGTAGAATGCTGAAAATATTTTTTCTTGCGCTTGAAATACAATTTACACCTTTGCAAAGCTTCTCTTGCATATCCAAATTTAATTTACACTTATGGTTTTATTCAGTCTTCCACAACTCTGCGCATGCAAATCTTTAAAGTGCACATGATTCCTTAGGGTCTTAATGAAAATCTCTAATATACTTGGATTAAAAATTCTCAATAGTAGAGTAAAAAAAAAACACCCTTTTACGTTTTCAAAATCAGCTCTGCAAAATATCAACTCATTTTATCGCATGATCCCTTTAAATGCAAATGAGCTCTGCTTGCCCCGCCCCTCTCTGTCTGTCATGATGAGCCGTAATGTTTACTTTAGCCGTGTTTATTGGCGAAACTTGCCAACAAGCACATTATTAAGAAAGCCTGTTTGCAAAGATGCATAAAACCCCTTATCCTCACTTCTGCTGTGGGTGAAGCTGCATCAGGAACGATTCACACGAACACAGACGCATATGTAGATCGGGATCGGCACTTTCCATTTAAAAACAAAAGTAATGTTATCCTCTGCGTCTTCAGCGGCTCAGATGTCGGGAGTAAATGACGACTGCTGTGTTCATGATTACATCCAACAACAGAACACCTCAATCGCTCAATTAGAGTCTTCCTTTGCCCTGTTTCAGTTCGGTGAGGGCGGGGCTAAGGTGAGACGCTCATGTCAATCAACTATCGTGGGAGGGGCCTCTGTCTGTGTGACGTCACACCCACGAGAAGCTGAGAATGAGCTGATTTTAAAAAGGGGATATTACTTTTAAAGATTAAACAAACACCACTGGGTGGATTTTGATCATTGTAGGGTGGTTGTGTTCACAAACTGACAACACATTAATGTTCAAACAACATGGAAAAGTGAGTCTTGCATCCGATGACCCCTTTAAGGCATTATTTTATCTCCATACGGTTCAAGATAGTTGGAGTATGTGGAAAAACTCCCATTTCATTTTCTCCTTCAACTTCAAAATCATCCTACATCCCGACCCAGTGTTTACAAAGTGAACATGCAAAGAAGATCAGGATGTAGATGTAGGATGATTTTGAAGTTGAAGGAGAGAATGAGTTTTTCCACATACCCTAACTGTGTTGAACTGGATTGCACAGAGTACACATGTGCATCGCAGAGCTAGACAAGACTAGCATTTGAGGTTAAAAAGTAGATAAATTGTCATTTTTTTTTAGAATTTTATAATTTTTCGCTAGATAAGACTCTTCTTCCTCAGCTGGGATTATTTTACAGCTCTTTGAAGCTGCATTTTGGAAGTTCAAACTCGGGGCACCATAGAAGTCCACTATATGGAGAACACTCCTGAAATGTTTTCCTCAGAAAACATAATTTCTTTACGACTGAAGAAAGAAAGGCATGAACATTTTGGATGACAAGGGGGTTAGTACATTATCTGTACATTTTTATTTTGGAAGTGAACTACTGCTTTAAAATGTCAGTGATCTTGCAGGATATTGTATTCATTGTATTTTTTGTGTGTGTGTGTCGTGATCTGTTCAGGTGGAGAAGAAGAGCCAGACGACGATGCTGACGGCGGCGCTCCTGCTGTCTGGAATCCCTGCGGAGGTGATCAGCCGCTCCATGGACACCTACAGGAAGATGAGCGACGTCTTCTCCGACCTCTGCGTCTACTTCTTCACCTTCATCACGTGTCACGAGCTGCTGCTGCTCTTCGGCTCCGACGTGTCCTGAGGACGCCTGCCCCACCGGAGTCTCCTTCTCTTCTGTTACGCGTCAGAGATCGGTCACACTGACGGCCGGCGCTTTGCGGCATTTCCTGCATTTCCGACATCGAATTCCGCATTTTAACGTCCTCAATGTTTTGAAACTTATTTCACATCATCATTTAGAGATGGTTGGAGTTTGTGTTGACCGCTGTCAAACTAGTGAAGGTCTGAGCAGAAAATGTTCATGCTCTTATATATTTCATATTTCATGCCAAAATCCAAAGAAAATCAAGCCTGTTTTTGGACCATTAAGGAATAGTTCATCTGAAAATGAAAATTAGCTATAAAATGTGCTCACACTGAGTTTGTTTGTAGATCAGATTTGTATAAATGTGTGATTCCATCACTGTCTCAATATTGGATCACCAATGCAGTGAATGGGTGCCGTCAGAATGAGAGTCCAAACAGCTGATAAAAACATCACAATAACCCACACCACTCCAGTCCATCAGTTCACATCTGGAGAAGACAAATCCAGCATTAAGACGTTTTTAACTCAAATACGTTCAGTCTATAATCCATAATAACGCTTCCTCCAGTGAAAAAAATCCATGTTTTGACTTGTAAACAGTGCTTGATCAGTGCAGATTTCTCTCCTGATTCAGACCAGACCACTTTTTCACTGGAGGAAGCGTTATTATGGATTATAGACTTGTATTTCAGTATGATGGATTTGTTTGAGCTGTTGTCTTCTCCAGATGTGAACTGATGGACTGGAGTGCTGTGGATTATTGTGATGTTTTTATCAGCTGTTTGGATCTCATTCTGACGGCACCCATTCTGAGGATCACACATTTTTAATTTAGTTTTCCATCATGATGTGATTTAGTCCACTCTCATCCATCATTTCTGTAATGAATCTCAACATCATCTTGTTTGTTTGGAGTGGGATATGGTTCAAGTTTCAGTCTTTTGTTGTTTGTCCGACCGTGACTCAGTTAGACCGACAAAACCAGCCTAATCTGACTAGATGTGTGAAGGATGTCTTGAGTTGACCCCAGATTCTCCTGTGTTTCTAGTTTTCTCTAACTCTTTCCAGATGCTCATGCTGAGCTGATGTTGTGTTTTTGTTTGGTTCTGTATCTAGACACACTAGTATTGTAGAGCTGCTCATGTGTTTGGAGTTTACCTGACGTTATTCAGGCTGATCCGCATGGTTTGTGATCGGTTGATTTCTGTTTAAGTTAATGTGAATGCCGTTATGTTGTGTTGTTTTGGATGGGAGATTGTAATTGATCCTCCAGTAATGAGTTGTTTCTGATCATGTTTACATGCTGCTGTAAAACTGATATCTAACGTACGACAGTGTTTTGTTTCTCTCAGCAATCTGAGATATGATGTATGAACTCTAATGACACATGGCTGCCTGTGATTGTACTAATATCTTTGATCATGTGCCGGTCGGAGAGAGAAGCTACTGCTTAAACAATAAACATCAGTGTGTCCGGATTGATCCGTGTGTCTTCAGCTCAAATGCTTGCTCGGTGTTACTGTTTATTGTCTTCCTTCTCTACCACATATCATAAATTAGACATCATTCTAAAGCTTAAACACTTTGTTCATCCTGTGGAAACTTTTGAAATCTGACACCAAATAATTCATCAGGCCCCTCCCCCAGTGGGCGTGTCAAATTTCACAATGGTTCATAATCAAACCTTATTAGGCTTGTCAAAACACATAGCTCACGTCTTAAAATTTCATATTTGGTGGCTATTTAATGACAGAACTAATATTATGACACAAACCTATGAATTTGTGACAAGAAAAGGCATAAAAAATCCATTTGGGTGTCACCTGGTGGCTATTTTTGGTGTAGTGCTTAAAATCTCACAGGAATCTTCATTGTTGTGATTTCAACTTCAGTTTTGGAACATAGCTTAGTAAGACATATGGTTATGAGTTTAATTTTTTATTTAAAAAAAAAAGCATAAGTCTTAATGTCCAAAATTCTACAGATGCTTACTTCAAGACAGGAAATGAATTTTTCATATCAGCATTTCAATAAATTGATGGAATGATAATGGAATTTTCAGTAGTAACAAGGTGAATTCTTGATATCAGCAGCGACTTCATTTGTCACAGAAACAAAAATATCGACATTAAAAATGACATTTCAACAAAAATTACATTAAACCCACTTAGGAATGTAGTTGAATTTCATATAAAACAAACTACTTAACTTATTTTGATGAGTCGACGTAAAATTTACTGATCATAAATCGATCTTTATATCGAAAATTGTGAAATTACTCTTGGGAAAACAAATTCTTGATATAAACAATTTATTTCAACTAGTTGACCTTACAATTCTAGTAAACACGCAATTATTGATATCTAGTATTAATTTAGTTTGATAGTAAGCTGTGCAGTTCAAATATGTGAAACTGGAATTAAGAAAATATCAGTTTTGGTGTGTGTAATTGAATTTGAATGTCAGCTGATATGTGAAAATACAATTACTGATATCAGTAATAACAGTAAAAATCAAGAATTATTATTTCACCAATTGAAAATGTAATTGTTAATATGACATTCATGTAATAACTCAACGAAAATACTGTCTTTTGTGTTTCACACACGAAAGAAAGTCGCTAATGTTAAACGCCTCGAGGATGAGTGAATAATGACTGCGTGTTTGTTTTTGGGTAAACTGTCTCTTTAATAAAATCAAACAGCGGAAGTTATCATCGCGGCGCCGGATGTGTGAGCGTAACTGCGACGAACATGGGACGCGAGTCACGGTAAATATTTCCATGTTTATTCAGTTTCACTTTTAAATGTTTTCTAAGATGTTTAGTGAACATTACACACATTTCTTCTGAAGGTGTTATTAAACCACAGCGCTGCGAGTGAAACACGCTCTTAAACAGTGACGTAACTCGTGTTTGTGTCAGATTGAGATTCACGACAAACTAACTAACTAGCTAACTAACCCACATCTAACATTAACTACTAACTGGCTTTATTGATAACATATTCACCAGGTTAATGGCGTGTTTGTATGTTTATGTGTATAAAACACCATCTGTGAATACACAAACTGCCTGTTAATGAATGTAAACAGTGTATGGAGAGACATAATATTGTGCTCAGTCGCATTTATTTCTATAGTGCTGTATATGAACAGCTCTAAGCAGCTTTACGGATATAAATAGGAATATAACTGCAAGCAGCTTTTCCCGGGGTTCGAGCATTTAAGGCCTTTTTGGCTTTTATGCTGTTAGGCCAACATGAAATAAATGACATATCTTATGAAGATCTAGTATTTGAGTGAATATATGAGCATTTTTCCTTTTTTGCAATTTGTGGCCATTTAAAATAGGTTTTGAAGCCTTTTTAACTGTTATAGCGCCACATATGTCCGATCTTCATGAATCTTTGCATGCTTGTTAAGAGTCATCTGGTACATGTTGTCACCAATTTTTGTAAAGTTTTGAGTTTTGTTTAGGTTCTATAGGCTTTTGGGTATATGTGGCCACACCCCCTTTTTAAAATGACCCCTTTATAGCCAACCAAAGGACTAAATTACATTTTTTTTTTTGATAATTATTGATCTAGAGAGTTCAGAGAATATTACTGCAGCGGGTTGATCGAGATTGAGCGAAAAACCTAGGACTTGTTTGCAAAAGTGGATTTTTCACATAATTGAGAATAATTCATGAACGATTTGATTGACAGCAATGGTTCTTGAAGCAAAGTTTCTCGGCATGAGGAGATCTATCAAATGGTATGTATATTGTGTGGATGTGTGAAACACCACGTTATTACAGAGTCATATAACTCGTGAGCGCCAACTAGTGGCCGATTTCTTTCAAAATTCTCAGACCTTTAGGGCCATGAGTCGAACATGCCCACCGAGTTTCGTTCCGATCGACCTCCGTTAACCTTGTCTAACAGGTGCTCAAACTTCATTGGCCAATATCAGCCATGTTTTTGAGATACGCCAATGTCCTCATAGACACTTGTGCCCCTTTGGTCAAAGAGTCTGCATACCAATTTTCAAGTCGATCGGACAAACGGTTGCGTATTTATAGCCGTTTATGTTTTTCAATCTCATAGCGCCACCAAGTGTTCAAGCTCCGCAGTTTTTTTTATTAGACCAAAGATTGAGCTCATACACATGTGTGCCGAGTTTGGTGAAGAAATCTCATTCCATTCAAAAGTTATAGCCATTTTAGTAAAAGTGGCCCCACCGTTTTCAAACGTTTTGGTGGCCCTTTGCGACCGTGAGTCAAAAGTTAAACTTGTTTTTGATAATTATTGATATTCAGTGTCCAGAGAATATTTCTGCACTGGTTTGGTTCCGATCGGGCGAAAAACCTAGGACTAGTTCGTAAAAGTAGGTTTTGGATTGACGTCCATTTTTCTGACCCAAGGAACACGAAGATGTAAAGTTTTTGAGTCTACGACAAACGGTGTACAAGCTTAGGCCAAAAATGTCTACAATTTAATTTTATTGTGCTTTAGCGCCACCTTTAGTCCGATTGGGTTGATTCTTTTTGAGGTTCTCCTCCAATTGAGCTCTATTGTCTGACCAAGTTTCAAGTCTTACGGTTTGTGCTGCCCGTTCAGTTTTACGGCAGAAAAAAAAAATCCTAACAATTACAATAGGGTTTTAGCACTACCCACTAAATATAATAGTGCTGATACTGTAAAATTAATCAATTCTGAACAAAAATAGACACTATGCAAGTGTGAAATCAATGCTGAACAGAGTAATATGAAGTTGTTTTTATAAGTAGTGAGTGGACTAGAACTAGTATAAAGAGAGAACAAACGTGTGTTGTGTTTGCAGGCATTACAGGAAGCGGTCCGGCTCGAGGGGCCGGTCCGGCAGCAGGTCTAAGAGCCGATCACCAGACTCCAAGCGCTCTAAGAAGGAGGAGCGAGCCGCATCCCGCATCCGCGAGCGCAGCAGGAGAGAGAGGACACGCAGCAGAGAGCGCCGCAGGTCACGCTCCAGAGACCGCAAGAGACCCAGGTCAGACTCTCACCGCTCTCACACACCGCATACGTCTGCTCCGCTGCGTCCTAACGCTCTCACATCTCTCCACAGGCGCTCCAGGAGTCGGGACAGGAGACGCTCCCGCAGCAGAGAGCGCAGGAGGAGCAAGAGCAGGAGCCGAGGGAGGAGGTCAGCATCGGTCATACGTGTCCTGCTTCATCTACACGCAACCAACTCTTTACAGTGTGCTCTGAGACCTGCTACACTCAAACAATCTTGTGTAGAAACGGTTTTCACTTAGAAACCCCTAGTGAATTCACAAATAGTGACAAAGAAATGGCAAGTAATGCGTTCAATTAAAGGAGAAGTTCACTTCCAGAACAAAAATGTACTGATAATTTACTCACCCCCTCGTCAAGATGTTCATGTCTTTCTTTCTTCAGTCATTTTTTGAGGAAAACATTTCAGGATTTCTCTCCACATAGTGGACTTCAATGGTGCCCACGAGTTTGAACTTCCAAAATGCAGCTTCAAAAGTCTCTAAACAATCCCAGCCGAGGAATAAGTGTCTTATCTAGCAAAGTGATTTTATATTTTCTAAAAAAAAAAAAAAAGACAATTTCTGCACTTTTTAACCTCAAATGCTGGTCTTGTCTAGCTCTGCATCAGCTCTTTGTATTTCAGTTCAAGACAGTTAGAGTATGTCCAAACACTCCCATCTTATTTTCTTCTCCAACTTCACCCTACTTTGCTGCAGAAATACTGACCCAGTGTTTACAAAGTAGAAGGAAATGAGATGTGAGTTCATGCAGAGCTAGACAAGACGAGTATTTGTGGTTAATTGTGTAAATATAATTTATTTTAGAAAATAACCGATCGTTTCGCTAGAAAAGACTCTTCTTCCTCAGCTGGGATCGTTTAGAGTCCTTTGAAGCTGCATTTTGGAAGTTCAAACTCAGGGCACCATAGAAGTCCACTATATGGAGAGAAATCCTGAAATATTTTCCTAAAAAAAAACAATTTCTTTACGACTGAAGAAAGAAAGACATGAACATCCTGGATGACAAGGGGGTGACTACATTATCTGTAAACTTTTGTTCTGGAAGTGAGCTTTTCCTTTAGCACTGCAATATTTTTAGTTTTATTTACAACTATTTTTTTTGCAGTGTGGGAGGTCTCTCAACACATTTCCAAAATGGCTTTAAATGATTCAAAATGAGACAAAATGCATGAAAATCAAGCTGTAAGCTGCAATCATATATATTAAATCCAAATGTTATCTTTTCATATTTATTATGTTAGAGGTATTAGGAATATTTTTGTTGGTTTTTCAAATATTGTCTAGGGGTGTAAATCGGAGACTTCAAGACGATTCGATACGATACCGATTTCTTAAGCCAACGATTCGATTATTTTCGATACTTCAGAATTCCCTGTGATACGATGCGATTCGATTCAATATTAGATATTTTTACATGATATCTATTAAGTTTCAAATAAATCAACAAAAATAGTAAATAATTTGCCTTTTATTGAGAATACAGAAACAGTATTCTATTCACATAATGTGTATGTTCCACTAAAGCAGTTGTGCTCAATGCACTGCAAATAGAACAGCAAATATAAGTTACTGCATCTACAAAGTGCAATCAGATAAATTGTAATAAGAAAAAAAAACAAAAACTTATAGTGCAGGTCTACTATGGCCAATTAGCCTATTCACCGTTTTAAAAAAAGTTTCTTTCATACAAAATTGGTTACATTTTGAAAATACAATTTGCATCTTATTAAGAGGTAATGGTCACACATGCTCTGCAGTAGATGAACTGCAAATAGAATACTACTCCACAAAATCAGTTCAAAATCATCGCTCTTGAAAGTCAGACAACAACGTGAGGTGTGTGAACATGAACAACATCATAGATGGACTGTGAAACGAAAGTAACGCGTGTGAAGAAGAAGACAGTGAGGTTAGTGCCACCCGCAGCTCAGGAGTAGGTAGTACGCTTACGTCGGAGCCATAGACAGTAAAAGAAAGGTCGGAACGGATTCTAAAAATAGACAAGTGAACAAACAGGCGGCAAAATAAACACATTAATCGATATTCTTGCGGACGAATCGATGCATTGAATCGGCGGCTGCATAATCAATGCATCGATACGAATCGATTAATATTTACACCCCTAATATTGTCTGACAATTACGGTTCTTAGAGTTCAAAGCTTGTGATCTGATCTAACACGATGCTGAAATTACAGCAAGGAGAAGACAGAGAATGGAGAGCCGTCTGTTGACAAGAAGAAGATCAAGGAGGAGAAGGAGGAGGAGAAGGCTGAAGATGTAAGTGGATTTTATACAAGACTTCTTCTTTCTTTAGATCTGGTCTTATGAAGCCTTTGTGATCAGAGCTCACCGCATGTAAACCTGATTGATTCAGTGTCATGTGACTGAATGAATAACCTGTGCACCGGTTGCTTCTGCAGCAGGACTTTGACCAGAACACCCTGGAGGAGGAGATGAGGAAGCGGAAGGAGCGAGTGGAGAAATGGAGGGAGGAGCAGAGGAAGAAAGCCATGGAGAACATCGGCGAAATCAAGAAGGAGCTGGAGGAGATGAAGCAGGGGAAGAAGTGGAGTCTGGAGGATGATGACGGTCAGAGAGCCTTCAGTAGCAGCGCTTTAGCTCATCGCTCTTTTAGAAAAACTGACCCGAATGCATCACACCGTTAGGAAAGTGCTTTTTTTAGAGAGAGAGAAATAACTCATTTCACTTATTTCCATTCATTTTTCCTGTAGGGATTTTTAAGTCTACATTAAAGAGCTATAAGCCTTGAACCGAACCAAGCATCTACGAGCAGAATCCCATTACAAACTATGATTTGAACATCAGACAAAAAATTATTACAGGGCTCTACGCTTACTTTTCTTTTTAGGATCACAGTCAAAATTTTAGGGGCAAAAAATTTTCTAATGAATAATCAAAAAATAGCCTTCCCATTACGAGGTGATATTTGACACCTTAAAGTGATTTACAGGGGAATTTTGTTTTTACTTTTGTAATGACATTTTTCTAACTTTATTAAAATTGTTATCTCGAATGTCAAATTATTATTATTTTTTTAAGCATTTTAAATTTTCTAATTAAAACATCAGAATAAGAACAAGTGGAATAAAAATAAGTTACCAATCAAATGAAATCAGTATTAACAAAATTAATTTGTACTACAGAGGTGGCACGGAAGTGTCTTGTAGGTGTATTTTCATGTTTAATGAGGCTCAGAGGTGGCATGAGTGCAATCAAATTCATAAATTTGTGTTGAGATTAATGTTTTAAATATAGCATTTTAAATAATGGAAAAGATACTTTTAAAAATGAAACTAGATCTGCCAGCAGGTGGCGGCAAGACACTGATTTAACTACTGAATCCTATCATTCATTTGATTCATTTGAAAGGCTGATTCATTCAGGAATATTTATGAATGGGAAATTGAATCATTTCACTAGATTCCTTTAAAAACGTTCATTCATAAACGAAACTCCACTGTGTTTGAATGGAGATGTGCAGCGGCTTGTTTAAAACTGTTTTTGATGACGAAATAGAGCAAAATCAGGCAATAGTGTTATAGTCAGACAATGTACAAGCGAAGAGAGATTGCATTTGCATTTTATTTGCATTTGTTTTTACAAATTGAAATATGTGATATGAAAGTTGACATACGTGTGTGTGTGTGTGTGTGTGTGTGTGTGTGTGTTTAGATGACGATGAGGACACTCAAGCGCCTGCAGAGCCAGATGCAGAGGAAGAGGAGGAAGAGAAAGACAAGCCGGCCGGGGAAGAGGAGGAGTCTCAGATGGAGCAGGAGACGGGAGAGGAGCTGGATCCTCTGGACGCCTACATGGAGGAGGTCAAAGAGGAGGTTAAGAAGTTCAACATGGGCACCATGAAAGGAGGCAACGACAAGGTACTTTCAGTGCTGTTTTAAACTCAAAACTGAATAAAAGTGATTCTCTCTTCTGGTGCGGCTCTAACAAGTTGTCTGATGCTTTAATGATGCTTTTTGGAGCCCAGCAGCACAAGTGCCCTTTCACTTTTATTTATATGCAAAAGAGTTTCTCTTTCTGTGTTCCGCTTGAGAATGACATGAGGCTAAATAAACAATGATTATTGTAATATAGCTGAAAACATGAGTTGTATGTCAGCAGAAAGGCAATGTGTCTAAAGTGGTGACCGTCATGAAGACGAAGAAGATGGTGCACACCACCAAGAAGAAAGGAGAGCTGATGGAGAACGACCAGGACGCCATGGAGGTACAGATAAACATCTAAACACTGGATCAAGCCAGTTTCAAAATTCTTGTTTAATTTTTTTTTGACATATTAGAGTCAAATGTTTTTACAGAAGGAATTTTGGGTCTCTCACTTTGTCTCGCCATAATTCAGAAAAAAATAGAACAGACAGAATATTATAGATTTTTTACAGTTTTTGGGGGAATAAAATGTATAAAATCAAGCAAATTAAATATGAACAAATCCCTCTGTAAAAACCTTCAGGATATAGTCAGGAATACAAATGTAAAGTGTGGTGTGTGTAAGTGCTGCTGAAGTGGAGATTTATGGCTCAGTGTAGGAGAAAAAACTCTTGGACTTTAAAAATCTGTATTGTAATTGAAATCTATTGACACAAATAGATGTGCTAGACAAGAGAGATTTAACAGTGTCTTTTCTTTCCACTAGTCTGAAAAAACACTGTATGAAACACCAAAAAGCCCCAAAATCTCAAACTTGTCAGGTGCATGAACAACAGGGTTTTTGCCTGCAGTGTCTGCCCTTAAAGTGTAGTGCAGTGCTAGTGGAAGAGACATGGATCTCATGAGAACATGCACATGTCACATTCATACAGAAACGTCAGTGTAATCATCCATGTATTAAACTTTACTTAAATTTAAAGTAAGCACACTTTCCTCTCACATATCACACATGCACACTTCAATAAGCGGATAGAATGTATTTACATGACAGAGAAATCAGGCAAATGGCAAAAAAAGCTGTTTTCTTAAGCTGTTTACAGCCTTAAATTGTTAAAGATTGATGGGTTCAAGGATTACTTCACTTCCAGAATCAAAATTTCCTGATATTGTACTCACCCCCTTGTCATCCAAGATGTTCAAGTCTTTCTTTCTTCAGTCGATAAGAAATTAAGTTTTTTGAGGATTTTTCTCCATATAGTGGACTTCAATGGTGCTCAATGGATAGAAGGTTAAAAATGCAGTTTGAGAGCAATAAGGGAATTAGGGTCTAATCTAGTCAAGCGTTCTGTCATTTTTGTATAAAAATGAATATCTGTACACTTTTCAACCACTAATGCTCATCTTGTCTAGCTCTGTGATGCACATGTGTACTTTGCACTTTGATTTAAGACAGTTAAGGTTTGTCGAAAAACTCTAGAGTTGGAGGAGAAAATAAGATGGGAGGTTTTGGGCATACCCTAACTGTCTTAAACCAGAATACACAGAGCTAGACAAGACCAGCATTTGTGGCTGAAAAAAGTTTATAAATATAATAATTAATAATTAATTAAATAATTAAATGAATTATAATTTTTTTTTAAGAAAATGACCGTACATTTAGCTGTATAAGACTCTTATTCCTCGGCTGGGAACGTTTTGAGTCCTTTGAAGCTGCAATTAAACTGCATTTTTAACCTTCAATCCATTGAGCACCATTGAAGTCCACTATATGGAGAAAAATGGAATGTTTTCCTCAAAAAATGTTCTTTTTCTTAAGTAAGTAAATAATAAGAAAATTTAGATCCTGGAAGTGGAGTAATCCTTTAACGCATTTATCAAGCTTAATCAGTTAAAAAACGTGCATGTAAATGTACTCATTGTTGGTATAGCATTTCCATTAAAAAAAAACCTTTAAAGAAATTTTATTTGCAGTAATGAGAATTAAGAGAAAATGTCTTAATGCAAGAAAAACTAAAAATGATGCTTCATTTTTTTAATGCAAGAATTAATATTTTATTTATATCATTCATTATTCATTTGATGACTTTAAATTGACTAAAGGATTAAGTAGGCAAACCAGAGTCCAGAGGTTTTTATTAGCCAGGAAAGATTACTAATGGTTTCAGTCTGACCGTGGCTCAAACTGGACTGACATTAATAACAGACCAAAAAAGAAGTGCACATGAGTTCCTAAATGCCTCAAATACAAACGTGTGTTTCTGTGTGTGTAGTATTCATCAGAGGAAGAGGAAGTGGACTTGCAGACGGCCCTCACAGGCTTTCAGACCAAACAGAGGAAAGTTCTGGAGCCTGTGGATCATCAGAAGATCGAATACGAATCCTTCCGCAAGAACTTCTATGTGGAAGTGCCAGAGCTGGCCAGGATGACCACTGAAGGTACAGCAAACCCCTTTAGATCTTATTCCCAGAGTTCTCTGTAGCTCGTTGGCTCAGGATGACTGTGTCTGTCTGCTGGTCTGATCTTGGCTGTGTCTGTCTGCTGGTGTTTAAGAGGTGAACGAGTACCGTCTGGAGCTGGAGGGAATCATCGTCAAAGGCAAAGGATGTCCGAAGCCCATCAAGACGTGGGTGCAGTGCGGGATATCCATGAAAGTGCTGAACGCGATGAAGAAGTGAGTATGAACGGGTTTAGGTCAGCATCAGACGTTCAGGTGATAAAGGGAATGTTTTTGTAATTCCTCTCCGTCTCTGTCCCAGACACAGCTACGAGAAGCCGACCCCGATCCAGGCCCAGGCCATACCGGCCATCATGTCGGGACGAGACCTCATCGGCATCGCCAAAACAGGAAGCGGGAAGACCATCGCCTTCCTGCTGCCCATGTTTCGCCACATATTAGACCAGCGGCCGCTAGGAGAAGGCGAAGGACCCATCTGTGAGTTTTAGCACATGTTCTTAACTCTGGTGCTCTCAGGAGAAGCAGGTGTAACGTCTGTGTTTCTCTCCGTCAGCCGTGATCATGACTCCGACACGAGAGCTGGCTCTGCAGATCACTAAAGAGTGCAAGAAGTTCTCCAAGTCTCTGGGTCTGCGTGTGGTGTGTGTGTACGGCGGCACCGGCATCAGCGAACAGGTCTGTGATACGCTTCATAATAGGGATGCACCGAATGTTGCACAACCGAAAATATCCGACCAAAAAAAGCTCTTTTGGTGTTCAGTCGAATAAGAGAAAAGGCAGAATAAATGATAGCGAACAATGCCGTGACCTGATCAAATAGAGGCGGCACTAATGAGCAAACATGTGTTCAGTGTGGACGCATTTAAAACTGTCAGCGACAGCGAGAGACTGTTTAGAAGCGCATCGCATGTCTTCATGAGGAGAGAAAGGTTACTGTATGATGACTGAAATCATCCATTAGTCAATCAACTCCAGAACGTTCTGTTGTCTAATACACCAGACACCAATTGTGTTTATTCTGACAGCAGCTCCTTAGCCAGGGTTCAAAGACCAAAGATGACAATCATTCACAAATCTGCTGCTGCCAGCAAACACTAGGACTGAGCTCTTCTTGAGGGTTTACCACTAAATAAAAGTCAACATGTTAGTATTGTCATTTTACTGTTGTTCTGTAAAATTAAAAAAAGTAAGACAAAAATAATGCTAGCAATAATTCCAACAGCTTTATTAATACATTTATTCTAACATTGTCCTTTGCTCAGCAAGGCTGCATTTATTTGTGCATTAGAAACACATGCCTGATTCAAGAAGAGGCTCTTAAAAATGGCCAAAGAATATTATGTTACTAACTTATTCATTTGAAGTTAAATTGTGGTTTGTTGGTTGGCTAGAATGTCTACTAGAATGTTACAAATGTTCAGTGTTGAATATTTTTAAATTGTTGTTTTGTAATAGATTTTTTTTCTTTGAAAAGCAAGACAAAACTGTAAAAAGCAAATATTGGCTATTTCATTTATGTAATAGTGAAAAAAATTGGCAAAAAACATGATAAACCGTGTTCGGTAATCGACCTTCGGCTCAGTGTGTAATTTTGTTCGGCTTCGGCCAATAATATTCATTTCAGTGCATCCCTACTTCATAATCTCTGTTCTAATCGATTGTTTGTTGTGCAGATCGCGGAGCTGAAGCGCGGGGCGGAAATCATCGTGTGCACACCTGGACGCATGATTGACATGTTAGGGGCCAACAACGGTAAGTGCGTCTGGAGTACGACAGGTGTGTTTATCACACATTCATCAGCTTCTCTGTGCAGGAATGTTCTGGGTTCAGTGCAGCTCAGGCTCTAGGAAGAGTGTCTGTGTCACAGGGATATTATGGTTCAGTAAAACAAATCCACCAAACTAAACTATTGGGTCAATCCGTGTCAAATCAACCAAATTTCAAAAACTTCCTGGCTCAAAAAAAAAAAAAAAGATACACATGTATAGTGATGAAAGCCAAAATATTTAATATCATGGATGAATATTTCCCGAGTAATCCAGTATTTTGAAGAGGGAGGTCAAAATGGCAAGTTACAGGGGGTTAAAATGACGTCAGAAAGATGAAAGCATTATTATCTTAGTTTTACAGACATTGGTCGCTCTATTAGTGAAATCTGTTGACTTTAGCAATCTGTGTTGCATTATGTGCCAATAGTGACCATTCAAAACTGGGGAAATGGCACTTTTCAAGTTTTTCTCCAAAGTTTGCATGCCTGTAACCCCAGAAGTATTACAGATATCTTAATGCACTTTTAGATATTGGCTCTTAACAAACTTTCCTTTTGGCATCTTTATTTTTAAGGCCTAATAGACTAATAGAACTATCAATATCTGTGTAAAAATAAGATGCTATCTTTCTGAAGTCATTTTTACCCTCCTGTAACTTGACTGTGAATCTTGGGTGAAAAAAATTTCGGAACCAAAAATCTAAACAGTAGTCAGAGCAAGTAGAAATGTTCTGAGATGCGGTTGAACCTGGAACAGACCTGATCCTCCAGATGACTGTATGAAGTGCATGAATGTCAGCGTAAGCCCAGAATGCAGTGCAGGGCGGTGAGGGCTGATGTGAGCGCAGTATAGCAGGAGTGGATGTGCCGTGTGTTTCCACACATGCGAGGTAATCTCTAATATGTTTCCTTCGTAGGTCACTCTGCAGGCGGCTTCAGCTCAGTTAATGTATGATGTGGCTCTAATGAATTTTTCAGGTTCTCCGTGAGCCTCTGATGGTACGCATGTTAGTCCAGTCCTGCGTGAAGGACTCCGTCGGTTCAGCCACTGCTGTAGTGATTGAACACGTCCTGTTGTTTGCTTTGAGCTGCTAGTACATGCTGCTGTCTGCGGTATTCACTCCGCTAAACCTGTTTCATGTTGTGTCGCTCAGGTCGCGTGACCAATCTGCGCAGGGCCACGTATGTGGTGATGGACGAGGCCGACCGGATGTTCGACATGGGCTTTGAACCGCAGGTCAGTCTCTCTCTCTCTCTCTCTCTCTCTCTCTCTCTCTCTCTCTCTCTCTCTCTCTCTCTCTCTCTCTCTCTCTCTCTCTCCTGTGCTGTACGAGATGCTGCTTTAACACTACTGAGGCAGATCTGGGGTTTAATGCTGATTACAAGCAAAAGAGAAAAAAACACAAATTCACTAAAGACATCACTGATCGCATTATCGATTCGCCTGTTTCTGCCACTCAATAAAAAGTAAAAAAAAAATATATATAATATATATTTATATATATGTGACCCTGGACCACAAAACCAGTCTTAAGTCGCTGGGGTATATTTGTAGCAATAGCCAAAAATACATTGCATGGGTCAAAATTTTTTATTTTTATTTATTTATTATTATTATTTTTTTATATATAAACAATTCTGATTTTATTTTTCAAAATTGCTTATTTAAATCTTTCTCCCAATTGCAATTTATTGCTCTCAATTCTGAGAAAAAAGTCAGAATTGCAAACTGTAAACTTGTGAGAACCATCAGAGTTGTGGGATAAAACATCGTAATTACTTTTCTTTTTTTTCAGTGGTGGAAACGGGCTTCTATAAATTGAACTCACCTAGCATAAAACTAATGTTTATTAATATTTTTATATTTATATTAGTTCTATAGTCATAGTTTATATTAGGTTCTATAGTCAAGCTGCAGTTGATACAAAATGCAGCAGCTAGAGTATTCATGAAACTGAAGAAACGAGAACATATTACACCGGTTTTAATGGAATTACATTGGTTACCAGTGCACCAAACGATTGATTTTAAGATTCTTATACTATAAAGCATTACATAACCTGACACCTTTTAATATTTCTGACTGTTTATCAAGATACATTCCTAACCGAATGTTACAGATCAGAAATCACATCACACAGTAAATCTCAAGCGATCTGGTGGGACTTCTTTTAGTCACTGTGCTCCAGAAATGTGGAACTGTCTTCCAAATGAAGTTAGAGAGTCCACTAGTGTCCATGTCTTTAAGAAACGTGTTAAGACATACCTCTTTAAAGTTGCTTATGAGCATAATAGCTTGTGAAGTGTGTGCAATTTGCATGTTTTTATTTGACTTATTTTTAATGCTTAGATTGCTCATTTAAATCACTTTTCGATCACATCTTAAATTCATGTTTTTATGTTTGTTTCATGCCCGTGAAGCACTTTGAGTTGCATGTATGTATGAAAAGTGCTATACAAATAAAATTATTATTATTATTATTTAAATAATATTAATACATTTAATATTAAAAATAAAATTGGGTGCTTCAATAAATTCAAATTAAGTTATTATTAAAATAATAAAGTTAAAAATTAGTATTAATTGGGATCAAGCTTAAAGATCATTGCACACTGGGTCCGAAATGTTTGTATGTTTTTTTGTTTGTTTTTTTTTTGTTTTTTTTCCCGGATTTGTTGTCCTTTCCTATCAAAATCAAACCTGATCCAAATTATATATTCTGGACCAAAGTGATTATTATTAACAGCCATAAATTTTGGATGAGAATTTCGAACTCGGTGTGCAAGGACCTTACCCATTGTATTTTATCAAATATTTATTGTAAACATTTCTCTTTAATGCAGTTTTAGAAATAAAGTCTCCTTTATCAGAATAATTAGTATCTGCTGTGCATTTCAACTTCAGATTGGCAATTTGTTTTATGCTATGATGGTGATTTCTAACTTGTTTGTTTGTCTGTATTCATTTATGCAATTTTCAAGCATCTTCCTAAAGCAGGATCATAATTATGAATATGTATAGAACTCATATATAAAGAAATATAATAAAGAAACGCAGAACTTGACTCATTCTCTAGCATCGCGTCTACAATCCCACAGTGCCTTGTGTTGACGTCATGATCACATTCTCTATATCTCTATAGGGTTAGGGCTAGTGGCCTGTGAGCTGCTTCATAGACGTAATGCCGGATGAACAGCATTTCTGTAGTCTGTGTATATAGTCTGGTGGAGGATCAGAACCAATAACATTTCCTGTAATGCCAGAAGTCGCATAAACGGTTGAGCTATTGTTGCAGGTGATGCGCATCGTGGATAACGTCAGGCCCGACCGTCAGACTGTCATGTTTTCGGCCACGTTTCCCCGCTCGATGGAGGCTCTGGCACGCAGGATCCTGTCCAAACCCATCGAGGTGCAGGTGGGCGGCAGGAGCGTGGTGTGTTCGGACGTCGAGCAGCACGTGGTGAGTTTCACACAGACGTCCTCTTCAGATCCTGTTCGTTTGCGCTGTATGTGACTTTAAGACTGCTCCATGGGTCAGTGTGGGTCAGGATGCTGCACTGCAAAACATTATTTTCTTACTTAGATTTTTGGTCTTGTTTCCAGCCAAAATATCTAGAAATTCTTAAATCAAGAAGGACTTTTTAGACGAGTAAAAACTATTTTTTTTGTTTTCAGAAAAAAACAAGTCAAAATTAAGTGCGTTTTTGCTTGAAACAAGCCAAATAATCTGCCAATGGGGTAAGAATAATAGCCTTGTTTTCTGTTTGAAATATGATTATTTTTCTTACCCCATTGGCAGATTATTTAGCTTGTTCTAATCAAAAACTTACCTTGTTTTTTCTGAAAACAAGACATTTTTTACTCGTCTAGAAAGTCCTTCTTGATTTAAGAATTTTTAGATATTTTGGCTGGAAACGACAACAAGTCTAAGAAAGAAAAGCATATTTTGCAGTGTGGAAGACTTGATGCAAATGCAAACTTTATTTTAGCTAGGAATTTAAAACATTCTGTTATAAGTTAATGAATTATTGCTCTAAAAAAATTGTAATGTTCAGGGCTCTAGAGTGCGACCAATTTGGTCGCACGTGCGACCTAATTTCTCAATGGTGCGACTAAAAAAAATCAAAGGTTGCACCGGTGCGACCAGCCGTTCGAGGGGAAAAAAACGAAACTCCGTCATTCTTAAAGTCTCCCTGTTGCTCAACAACAGACACACATTAGACCCATATCGTGGTCTAAACCAATCAGAGATGAAGGACGGATCCCACCCCCCCTCTGATTGTCCGTGGTCCAGATATTCCTGTACGTGTGTGTACGTTTGAAAATGCATGTGATGCAGTCAGGATGTCTCTACATTGTTAAGCGTTCACAATGCCTCCTCCGCAAAAACACGGACTGGATCGCGGACTCCATTCATAAAAACCGAATTTACTATGGCGCGGAATGCCACGTAATACGTTGATTTCTGGATTGATAAATCAAAAGTTGGACTGTCACTTAATTCAAATCGCGATATGGACTAGTGTCTATGAAAACTGAAAAGCAAAAAGACCGTTTAAAATGAATCCTGCATGTTCCGTTTGCCTCTATGTATTAATGGTGGAGACGTGTATTTTTTAACTACACGCGTAGACTACTGAAGCACGCGTGACGCTCCCGCTAATTTTTGGCATTTTGATTTGACATTTCATTTGAGAAAGCATCATATCATACAGTACACACAGAAACTTCACGGCAACCTATCAAAAAAAAAAAAAGTACGGTTAAACATGAAACAGAACAATATTAGTCATGTATTACTTTTTTTACAGTATAATGTAGGTGTTTATATATTCCTATTTATAAATCATATATATGTTTGCCAAAAATTTTAAATGTTTATTTTTCATTTGATTAAAAATAAATAAATGTTTATGCTTTCATTTGATTATGAGAAAAATTAAAACAAGAATTTCAAAAAAAAATAAAATAAAAAATGGTAGAGCCCTATTGTTCAAAATGTTAAAATAGAGAGTTTTGGACTTATTTTTTCACTGAAATTTTTTCATTATTACACAAAGTAGGGTAAAGTACTGGGGGGAAAAATATGCTTCAAATAAAGAACTTTATATTGACCAGATTGTTAGTTAACCATTTACAAGTCAATATTGCCTATGTGGACAGGGATTAAAAAATAAATAAAATAAAAAAGTTTAAAAAAAAGTGAACTTGTAAAACTGCGGTGTTAAATGTGATGGTGTTGAAAATTTGGGAGCACCTAACTTTTGTGCTGGTGCACCTAAGAAAAAAAGTTAGGCGCACCAGTGCAACCAGTGCAAAAAGTTAGTCTAGAGCCCTGATGTTGCTGTAAATTGCTGTAATGTTGTGCCTTTTACAATTAGAGTGATTGCTTTTCTTAAAAATATGTATTCACTACCAGTCAAGGAGTAATTAAGATTTGCTGATGTTTCTGAAAGAAGTCTCTTCTGTTAAATAAGACTGCATTTATGTGATCAAAGGTACAGTAAAAACTGAAATATTATTACAAATTAAAACGGCTGTTAAACTGGTATTGATTGCTGTGATCAAAGCTGAATTTCCAGCATCATTACTCCAGTCTCATGATTTTTCAAAAATCATTCTAATATGCTGATTAAAAATATTCATAATTGCAGACTTTTGAGCGGTAGTATATATTTTATAACTCTTTATAACTTTAATGTTACTCAGTGTTGCCAAGTCTGCAGTTTTATAGTGGAATTGGGCTGCTCTGTCTCTGTTGCTGTGGGTTATTTTTCATGTACGCAGGTTGAAACAACCCCAATAACGTAATATTTAGCCCCTGGAATGCTAATTTTAAAAAAATGTCTATTTCACTCCCCAGAATGCGATTTGGTTACATTTGGGCTAGTTTTGAGTAGCAGTTGGGCAGGTTTTGTTGTGAAAATCTGGCAACCCTGATGCGAGTGCACAGTTGAAGTGCTGAATCCTCTAGATATGAAGGCGTCTAAAGCTCCGGCTGTGATTTCTGACAGATTGTAATCGAGGAGGAGAAGAAGTTCCTGAAGCTGCTGGAGATTCTGGGTCACTATCAGGAGAAGGGCTCCGTCATCATCTTCGTGGACAAGCAGGAGCACGCCGACGGCCTCCTCAAAGACCTGATGAAGGCCTCGTACCCCTGCATGTCCCTCCACGGCGGTCAGTGCCTCTAGTGTCATTCTTCAAACACAGATTTTTTTCTAAATTTGTTTTGGTCAGTAATGGAGTTTAAATGCTAAGAATCAAATGAATCATGAGTTGATAAAGTAGGAAGATATATTTTCTTGTGTGGAAATCCACCCAGTGGTATTTGTTTAATCTTTAAAAGTAATATCCCCTTTTTAAAATCAGCTCATTCTCAGCTTCTTGTGGGTGTGACGACACACAGACAGAGGCCCCTCCCACGATAGTTGATTGACATGAGCGCCTCACCTTAGCCCCGCCCTCACCGAGCTGAAACAGTCCGACTCTGATCTCCATTGTGTGACTCAGGAGCAGAGGAAGACTCTAATTGAGCGATTGAGGTGTTCTGTTGTTGGATGTAATCATGAACACAGCAGTTGTCATTTACTCCTGATATCTGAGCCGCTGAAGACGCAGAGGATAACATTACTTTCGTTTTTGAAAGGAAATCGCCGATCCTGATCTACATATGCGTCTGTGTTCGTGTGAATCGTTCCTGATGCAGCTTCACACACAGCGGCTGAAGTAAACATTACGGCTCATCATTGCAGACAGAGAGGGGCGGGGCCAGCAGAGCTCATTTGCATTTAAAGGGACCATGCAATAAAATTTGTAGATATTTTGCAGAGCTGATTTTGACAAGGTGAAAGGGTGTTTTATTACACTACTATTGAGAATTTTTAACCAAAGTATATTATAGACTTTTCATTAAGACCCTAAAGAATCATATGAACTTGTGGAAAATGGCCATCCGATGACCCCTTAAGGAAGTCTTAGAATATACATGCCTTCATTTTCCTTTTTTTTTTCATTTTCACATGAGAGCTTAAAGAGATTGTGTCAGATAATCTTATAATATCTGCATTTGTTGCGATCAGGCATCGATCAGTACGACAGGGACAGCATCATCAACGACTTCAAGAACGGCGCGTGTCGGCTGCTGGTGGCCACGTCTGTAGCGGCGCGAGGGCTGGACATCAAGCAGCTCATCCTGGTGGTCAATTACGGCTGTCCCAACCACTACGAGGACTATGTGCACCGCGCCGGACGAACGGGACGAGCCGGAAACAAGGCGAGCGAGCACATCCGGTTCAGGCTGATCATGTGATGCGGACGAGCGGCTAACGCCTGTCTGTTGTGTGTGTGTGTCGTAGGGTTTCGCGTACACCTTCATCACTGGAGAACAGGCGCGCTACGCCGGAGACATCCTCAAAGCGCTGGAGCTGTCCGGATCGCCCGTCCCGTCGGAGCTCGAGCTGCTCTGGACCAACTTCAAAGAGCAGCAGAAAGCGGTAAGAGCACCAGACTCACGTCTGTTTCAAGACCAATCTAACATGTTTCCACCGCAGATTAAAAAAAAAGTCCAATTGTGACTATATCTCACAACTCAGATTCTTTTCCTTCAGATTGCTCAGAAACATAAAAGAATTGTGAGATGTAAACTCAGAATTCAGAGAAAAAAAAGAATTATCAGACAAACTTGTGAAATCAGAATTCTGACTTAAGGGCAGACACTGCAGGCAAAAACAGTTTTTTCATGCACCTGTTAAGTTTGAGATTTTGGGCTTTTCATAAAGTCTTTTTCAGACTAGTGGAGAGAAGACACCCCAAAGACACTGTTAAGTCTTTCTTTTATAACACTGTATATATTTGTGTCCATAGATTTCAGTTACAGTACATATTTTTAAAGGCTGTTTTCTCCAAGTGAGTTTATTCTCCTACACTGAGCCGTAAATCTCCACTATAGCACTTACAGACACCAAACTTTACATTTTTATTCCTGTCTATATCCTGAAGGTTTGTACAAAGGGATTGTTCAGATGTAATTGGCTCGATTATATACATTTTATTCCCCAAAAATCTATAGTTATGTCTGTTCTAAGTATTTTCTGAATTATGGAGTGACAAAATGAGATCTAAAAAAAATTTCCTCGGTAAAAACATTTGACTCTCATGTCAAAAAAATGAAACAAGAATTTTGAAACTGACTTCATCCAGTGTTTAGATTTTTGTACTAGAAATGTCTGCAAATCAGTGCATATTTCAATAAAGAATGCCTCATTTGCATATTTAAACCTAACATTTTAGAAAACTTGTAATACAAAAAATGTTTGCAATTATCAATGTAATCAATCAACTGAGTGAGTAAGGTGATAACTATTAGTTAATTTTTTTAACCTATTCACCTGCAGTGTCTCACCTTATTTTCTCAGAAAGTTTACATCTTTCTTTTCAAGAATTGTGAGAAAAATCATAACGAAATGGAAAAAAGTCCGAATGAGGCGTGAGGTGCTCGGGTCACATGATGATGATGATGATGATGATGATGATGATGATGATTTTTGTGTGCTGTTTCTCCTGCAGGAGGGGAAGAGCATCAAGAGCAGCAGTGGATTCTCTGGGAAGGGCTTTAAGTTTGATGAGACTGAACATGCGCTGGCTAACGAGAGGAAGAAGCTGCAGAAGGCTGCATTAGGTCTGCACGACTCTGATGATGAAGATCCGGCTCTGGACGTGAGTACACACTGATCACAGCCATTCATCTTATTCATCAGCTCAAACAGCCACAGCAGTAAAGAGTCTGAACCTCTAATAAAGCAGCATTACAACACACTCATTCACTTACATCACAGGAGAGACATGACACTAATCTGACACTGCTGTATTTACTGATCTTATGAGTGAAGCATGATTAGAATCAAGACACATCCAGACAAAACACTGACTAGTTATGATCAAAACGTAAATATCACAACTGTACGCCAGGGTTATTATAAACTGTAAAAAACTATTTGTTGGAGATAAAAGAAATAAAAACTTTTGTTTAAATAAAAAGACTTAAAATAAAAAAATATTTTTTTTTTATTTGAGCTAGCTAGGAAACTTAGTTGATTTAGTTGAACTTGACAAAACTGAACAAAACTAAAACTAGCATAAAAAAATAATAAAAACTATACATACATAATATTATCTCACTGATTGTCCAACGGTCCAAATGAAAAATTATTTTTGTCTCTCATTCCAAAAAAAAGTGCACTCACCCACTTACATTTATTTATGATAAAATGTGAAAAACATGTTCAAATGTGAATCTAGAGTTTAATACACACTCAGATCTCTATCAGACGGTCCAGATGGGTTTACTCGACTCACTTCCTCTAATGTTTGTGTAAAAGTGAAATATATCTCAAATTACTAAGTAAACAACACAAGATCAATTTGTCAGATTTATTCCAGCTTTCTATTTGCAAACCCTGACAAATATGGCACAAGTAAAAATACACAGATGATTTTAATGATTGAATACTCACTTTAGCATTTATTTAGTAGAGTAACTGATTATGATCATTGAAAACTACCTGAATGCATTTAGCGGATGCTTTTATCCAAAGCGACTTCCACTGCATTCATCGGTTCTGGCTTTCCCTGGAAATCAAACCCATGAAGCTACTGTCTGAGATACAGGAACACTGCACTCTTCTGGTTGGTGGAGTGTGATGTGTGTAATAAGACCTGATCTCTGTGCTGCGGCTGCAGATCGATGAGCAGATCGAGAGCATGTTCAACTCCAAGAAGCGTGTGAAGGATTTCTCAGCTCCAGGAGGCGCCGGCGGAGGGTCTGGGGGCGGCGGGAGCGGATCCGTGACCGCCGTGTCTGGTCTGAGCGGCCCGAGCGCTCCGTCCGCCGGAAACATCCAGAAACTGGAGATCGCCAAGAAACTGGCTCTCAAGATTCAGGCGCAGAAGAACCTCGGAGCAGAGGCTCAGGTCAGAGTTCATCCGTCAACCTGTCGTTATAATTGCATTTTCTTACATGAAGTGTCTGATAAAAACACAGTAGATGATTGAATGAGGCATATCTGATGAATGTATTCGAGCAGTGAGCAGTCTGTGATATGATTTGTTGATGTTTGGTCTCAGGATGTGATGCAGCAGGC
The DNA here is from genome assembly GCF_049309525.1 of Garra rufa. NCBI lineage: Eukaryota > Metazoa > Chordata > Actinopteri > Cypriniformes > Cyprinidae > Garra > Garra rufa. The sequence goes on along the minus strand of NC_133379.1, from coordinate 14,601,444 downwards.
CACGAACGCCATCCTGCGCGGCGGGACGATGATCGCGCCCTCCGTCTCGGCCAAGACCATCGCGGAGCAGCAGGCGGAGAAGATCAACGCCAAACTCAACTACACGCCGGTGGAGAAACTGGAGGAGGAGCGGCAGGCCGCGGAGGCAGCGGAGACCGTCAAGAGATACGAGGAAGAGCTGGAGATCAACGACTTCCCTCAGGTCAGACACCACACTCCAGACCATCACCAAGAGTTGCACTTGAACACAAAAGACGCTGAGCACACACTCAGTTCAATTAAACCTAGCATGAAGTATTTGATCCTCTTCATCATGATTGGACACAAGCAAACGTTTCAGCACAATGCTTTCTTCAGTGCTAGATTTTTCTTGCTAGACCTTCGAGTCTGGACTGGATTCAGTGTGCAGTCAGCAGCTACTTTTGTTCACTTATAATGCGCCTGAAGAAAAAAGTTTGTCTTTAGTCTTTTTAAAGCACAAAATCCTTTTTTTTTTTTTTTTGTCTGTTAATGAACTTAGAGTTGATCTTATTATTTACAATACGGCTCCAACTGTTAATATTAGTTAAATGGACGAACAATAAACAATATTTCTAAAGCGTTCATCTTAATTTCAACATTTTCAAATGCATTAATAAAATCAGAAGTTATATCTGTTAATATTATCTAGGGCTGCAACAACTAATCGATAAAATTTATTATTATCGATAATGAAAATCAACGATTCTTTTTTTTTTTTTTGTATTAGGCAGTGCATCAATCAAACAATCAAGTACAAATATACAAAAGACATAATACAAACAGACTAAAGGAAAAAAATACAGATTTGTTGCAATATTATATTTCAGTAAAAAATCTGAATAGTTATAAAGCCTTCCTTGTGAGTTAAAGAGCTGTCCAAGCAAAAGAAGGTTATTATCGAACCAGTCCTCAAAAAAAAGTGATTTATTCTTGTAAAGAATGTCCTTATTGTTCCATCAGTAATATTTGTGTGGAGAAAAGATGTGTTTGTATATGAGGGACCAGGCCAAGAGCATCTGCTTATGAAAATTAGAAAGTTTGACAGGGATCTTAGAAACATATCGACAACGATTCTCGCTCACAGTGCTCCAACTTCAGAGGATCATGTCAAATTACAGCACTGAATGACGCATTTCTATGGACAAAATGCATCTAAAAACAGTGGAGGAAACAGAATGAGATGCTGCAGGAGAGTCACGTGATCCAAGCTGCACAAAACATCAGAATTCTTTATTTTAAACTTTAAGCTAATAGCGTAAAAAGCAACCTGTGAGGCGCTTTGACAGATTCGTTTGCATCCTCTGCATGAAAACTGTCAGTTTACGGTCATATCCTTATCTGTAAATGTCACAAATTCACAAAAGCATTTCCATTTTTGCATAAAAGTCCATCCTGACAGTCTGTGTTAAGTTTAAATCATTACTGAATGAGCGTCAGACAGCCGGAACACAGAGAGGGAGACAATTAAAACATTCATTGTGCTGAAATATTGTTGAATGTTAAACTTAGGTTTAAAAGAAAACATGTAGTGCACATACATGCATGTAATTATCTGATATATAAATAACCACCTTTTATATGAAGAAATGACTTTGAGCGGTAAACGCGTTCCTGCAGAACATTCCTCTCACCTGTTGGTTAACACTGAGTTTGATTTTATTCGTCTTTATTATCTGTATTTGGCTATTCTTTTCATTGTTAATGTAGAGATTTTACCTTTGTTCACTTTATACAGTGCTTAACAAATTTAATAAAACAAATGTGAGGAGTTTAACAGATGATGTAAGGTTTGCTCTACACTAACAGTATTGCTGAGCACCAAAATTATTTTTTAGCTTTATGTATTTGTTAGTCCTCCAATATGCAACAAGCTTTTTAGCAGCAGTAGGCTATTTCTAATGCTATGATTATTGCGGTTATCTATGGAAAAAAAAAAATAGTCAAGTGCTTTATAGTGTTTTTCTTCAAGATACTCTTTTCTCTTTATTACAACCAGTGGTCTAATAAATGAAGCACTATTTTTTATAACAGTCAGTTGACACGTTTGTTTGAAGGACATTGGGTTTTCATTGGATTTTTGTCAATAAAATAAAAAAATTGGGATTCAAGCCAATTAATCGAAAAATATTGGACCAACTAATCGATAAATCAAAATAATCATTAGTTGCAGTCCTAATATTATCAAACCCTCATAATGCAATCAGAATCGCTGGTCAGTTTTCACATTGAGGGTTTGCTTGGATCCAGTGAATTATTTTATTTAAATATTATTTTTACTTAGCTAAAAAGGTGTTTAGCAACACCATTTTCAACTAAAACTCTAATTTACACAACATCATTCCTATATGTGACCCTGGAGCACAGAACCAGTCTTAAGGAACGCTGGTGTATTTGTAGCAATTGCCAAAAATATATTGTATGGGTCAAAATGATCAACATTTATTTTAGGCCAGAAATGTGTCATGTAAAATGTTTTAATGAAGATATAATGTAAATCTCCTACTGTAAATATATCAAACCTTTTTTTTTTGATTAGTAATATTTATTTGAACAACTTTAAAGATGATTTGATCAATATTCTAATATGGTAGCACCCTCCGATTCCAGATTTTCAAAGAGTTGTATCTCTGCCAAATATTGTCGTATCCTAACAAACCATACGTCAACGGACAGCTTTCAGATGATGTTTGACTCTTATTTCAAAAATCCTTATGACTGGTTTTGTGGTTCAGGGTCACAAATGTAAACGTATGATAGTTTCCTCTCCAGTTTAGTTTTTAGGGTCAGTAAGTGATATGAAGACGTTGGTTCAAATGCTATGATGTTACAAAATATTTCTATTTCAAATAAATTTTTCTATTCATCAAAGAATCCTAAAAAAAAAATATTGGGCAGCACAACTGTTTCCAACACTAATAATAATCATAAATGTTTGTTGAGCAGTAAATCAGTATATTAGAATGATTTCTGAAGGATCATGTGACACTGAAGACTGCAGTTATGATGCTGAAAATTCAGCTTTGCGTCACAAAAATAAATTACATTTGAACAAATATTCACATAGTGAACAGCTATTTTGAAGTATAATAATATTTCACCATTTTACAGATTTTACTGTATTTTTAAACAAAAGAATGCAGCCTTGGTGAGCAGAAGAAGCTTAAAAACATTACAAATTCTTACCATCCCAAAACCTTTTTTTTTGATTAGTAATGTTTTTAATTTGGACAACTTTAAAGGTGATTTGATCAATATTTCGATATTTTTGCACCCTCAGATTCCAGATTTTCTATCCTAACAACCTGTACGTCAATGCAAAGCTTATTTAATCAACTTTCAGATGATGTATAAAAACCTTATGACTGGTTTTGTGGTCCAGGGTCACATATAGGCATGAGTAGAAAATTAAATTCCTATCAAATGAAAAGTCATGATTGCTCAGAAACGATAAACTTTCACGTGTTTCATGCAGTGACGGTTTATTAACAGGCTAAACATTCACATTTATCAATGAAATTGACAGTTGACTGTGTGTTTTTGCAGACGGCGAGATGGAAGGTGACGTCTAAAGAGGCTCTTCAGCGCATCGGCGAGTATTCAGAGGCGGCCATCACTATACGAGGAACATACTTCCCACCGGGCAAAGAGCCCAAAGAAGGAGAGCGCAAGATCTACCTGGCCATCGAGAGTACGTCTGCTCATCTTACACACTGTGTGCAGAATTATGAGACACGTTGATATTGTGGTCGTATTTTTTCCAAGCACATTTGACCAATTCCAAACCACATCAATCTTAATAACTACTATTCATTTTGTATTTATAAGTGATATATAATTGTCCATGAAGGCTGGAAGTGAAGAACCCCTTATATTCAGGTGTGCAGAATTATTAGGCACATTTTCTTTTACAGATAAAATGAGCCAAAAAAAGAGATTTAGCTCAGACTGAGAAGTCAAAAACTATTAAATGCTCATGAGAAGGATGCAATACTAATGCAATACTGGAATTTGCAAAGTTAAGGCATGAGCACCGGACAGAAAAACACACTGTCAGAAAAAACAGGTGGAGGAGAAATGCTGCATGTTAATTGCAAAAAAGTAAGAATTAATATTAAGAATTAGATATGAAACCATTTAGTCTCCAGCGCCAGCGTTTTCCAGAACTGCAACCTACCTTGAGTCTCCAGAAGTGCAATGTGACAGCTTCTCAGAGACTTTGCTTGGGCAAACAATCCTAAAAAATGACCCTCACTTAATGAGAATAACACTCTGAAGTGTTGTGAAATACATGGAGTCTGTTTTTTCTAGGCTTTATAGACAGATGAGTTGAGAGTGGCTCTTGAAGGACCAGCACCACATCCTCTTACAGCACTCTTTCAAAAGTTTATCCTCCAGAATCTGGCAGTAAGTTTTGGGACTTCAGTTTTAGTTCATCTCCTATCCTGAAATGTCTGTCTTGCAGAGATGGTCCAAAATGAACTTACTGCCAGATTCTGGAAAATATATTTTTGAAAGAGTGCTGGAAGAGGTAAATATCCTTTTTTTGGCTCCTTTTATCTGTAAAAGAAAATGTGCCTAATAATTCTGCACACCTGAATATAAGGAGTTTTTCACTTCCAGCCTTCATGGACAATTATATATCACTTATAAATGATTAAATACAAAATTAATAGTAGTTATTAAGATTGATGTGGTTTGGAATTGGTCAAATGTGCTTGGAAAAAAAATATGACCACAATATCAACGTGTCTCATAATTATGTTCACAGTGTATAAGCTGTGATGAACACAGGAAACTGTTTGAACAAACGCGATCTTTATGTGTAAGTAAACATGTCTGTTTGATGAACAGGTGCCAATGAGCTGGCCGTACAGAAGGCCAAAGCAGAAATCACACGGCTGATCAAAGAGGAGCTCATCCGTCTGGTGAGTTCATCTGTTTCTCCTGGATTCTCCTCAGTCATCATTTATAAATCAAGCTCTAAATCACCTCTTTATCTCCTTTCAGCAAAACTCATACCAGCCCACCAGCAAGAGCAGATACAAGGTTTTGTAGCCGACGGCGGAAGACAGACGACTGCTGTTTCTTTCTTAATCCCACAATGCTTTGTTATGTGAGCCGGTTCATTTATCTGGACATTTTTACCTATCGTTTCTTGTAGTTTGCATCTATCATGGTCAATATTTTAGAAAACTCCATGTAATTGGATGATCAACTTCATTTGGAAATAAAGTGTTTTTTCCTGGTTTCTATCTGTATGTATCTGTAACATCAGTCGCTCTGATATAAAACAAGTCAGGCTTATTTTCACACTTTTTTTTTTAGGTATCCAAATGTGTTTTTTTTTTTTTACAAAGAGCATTTAGATCTATAGTCCACCAAAATTACAATTTGCTGACTCACCCAGTTTAAATCAAAAGATGTTTTGCTTTAATTTAAAATAAAGCAGATATGCAAATGTAATGTGCGAGACTTCCGGTGTATAAAACAGCGTGATGTTACTGATGAACTGATATTTGTTATATTATTTGGAAGTACTGTCATAATCATAAACAGATTTGTAGCACAAATGTTCTTATCACTTACTGCAATTTGTTATTTCTTGTTATTTACCGGTATATAAAACTAATAAAACAACCAGTATAAAAGATGTATCTGTATAAATGTAGCGTTGTAATTAGTTGGGTTTAATGATTGGCACCTGTCACTCAAAGCAGAAACCGCCCCAATGAAAGTCAGCGCTTGTTAAAATGTTGCATCTCAAACAGCTGTGATTGGCTCAACAGGAGCAGCGCTGAGAATAGTAACATGTCACGTGTCAGCAGCGTCTCTGGTCTGCAACAGTCTGTACAATAATATGAATGTGAATAACGACACAGATATTTGGTTTGAAACTGAAGAGCAAAGAGTGAAAGCAGATGAACTGATATTTGGATCAATCGTGTCAGATAAATTCCTCATGTCCACCGCTGTCAATGCAGCTCCATCTCAGCTCTCAGTGCGCATGCGCTTTATCCTTTTGATTTCTTAATATTTAATATCAATGGCTGACGCTGATTTCTAAAGCTAATCTGCTAAATTTACGACGAAAGCTTTGACTCGTTTTCTGATCATCAAGGTGAACGTCCATCTCTTGTGTTTTGTTGGATGAGCTTCGATCATAATCAGTCAGAATTCATCCGTAGCACCAAAATGGGACAAAAATGTCACATTTAACCCTTTCCTCTCCACTGTCGACATTAAAGCGAGGTACAGTCACTGATCATCTCTTTAAACACATGTTTGTGTTAGTGTGCATGCACTGAAATGTGTATTCTGTCAAATCTAATGCTTTATATTTGATCACTGTTATTTGTTAGAGACACAGAGAGCTGGAGGGTTTGTCATGTGTGACAGTGGTGTGTCTTTATAATGTTCATGTCACAGTAAAGATATGCATGCTAATGTTGTCCTCACTGATGCTTTATAAGAGCTTCTGGAACAGATCTGCATGCATTCACACACACAGAGAATATTACATGAAGAGCTGCTGAGTTTAACACTGAACACTTGATTCGAGCTTCATCATGATGATGATGATGATGATGATGATGGCATCCTGAAAGTTGACAATCCTAACTGTTCACTTTAAGGCAGGACACTAACAGGTGAACAGAGTACAACATTTTCTGATAGATCTCAACATGAATCACTGTACATTAACACAGATATTTTATATTAGTTTGAATATTCAAATGTTACCATATCTAATTAAATATGCACATATTTGCATACATTTACAGAACAGAAATATACATTTCATATGAAGTCAGGTTCATAACATTAAATATTTTCCAAAGGAGATTTGGGATTTCTCTTGTCACTCCTGAAATCAGAAAATACTGTCAACAGACAGAAAACACACATTTTTACCTTGATTTTAGGAGTAAAATCAGTCTGAATTGGTCAGAAGTGTACATACACCTTTCAAAATCTGCAAAATGTTAATTATTTGGACAAAATAAGAGGGATCATACAAAATGCATGTTATTGTTTATTGAGTTCTGACCTGAATAAGATATTTCACATAAAAGATGTTTACATATAGTCCACAAGAGAAAATAATAGTTACATTTATAAAAATTGATTCTTGTGATGCTCCAGAAGGAAAAAACATGCATTAAGAGCTGGGGGGTGAAAACTTTTGGACAGAATGAAGATGTGTGCATTTTTCTTATTTTGCCTAAATATCATATTTTTAATTCAGTAATTCATTGTTGGAAAGGGTTCAAATACACAAAAATGCTGGAATTTGTGGGAGCTGAAGGATTTTTCTGAAGAACAGCAGACAGTTTAACTGTTCAGGACAAACAAGAGACTCATGAACAACTATCACTAAACAAAAAAACACAGCTGTGGATCATTCAGAGAACAACACTGCATTAAGAATCAAGGGGGTGTAAACTTTTGAACAGAGTCAGTATTATTTTCTCTCGTGGACTACATGTAAACATCTTGTATGTGAAATCTCTTATTCAGGTCAGTACTAAATAAACAGTAACATGCGATTTGTATGATCCCTCTATTTTCCTAAAATAATTAACATTTTGCAGATTCTGGAGAATGTATGTAAACTTGACTGAATGAACCTCTAAAATATAGAGAGGAATAAAACAACATTTTAGTGTATGAAACTTTAAATATAGGGATTGGAATTGAAATCTACAGATGCAAATAAAAGAAAAAAATAAAAGTAAAAGAGTTTTTGCCTGTAATGTTTTGCCCTAAACAGATATTTATGCAGTTAAGTATGTTAAAAAAAGAGACTGATCATCAAATACATCTTGAACTGTGAATTTTGACTGTGGCAACAGTGATGTGGATCTGGCTCTCTTGGTGTATCCAAGGTTCTGTCCAGTTAAAGTCCTTCTCATCTGTCCAGCAGTAACGCAGGCCCGTAGCCAGCCTAGCAGAAGGGGGGGGGGGGGGATTCTTTTTTTCAAAAAGTGGACCTTTTTCAGTTCCCACCCATTTTGTATTTAATTATGAGGTTCAAATAGCCTACTTCATTTTGGTGACTTCTCATGCACGTTTGTGCTGGATTAGCATGTCTGTTGGTATCTTAATAAGCATGATTTTTGATGCACCAAACATATTTACTACAATGAGGTCAAACTTACCAAGATCATGTACTACCTTATTCAGTAAATATACACAAATACCTAAAGCAATTCATAAATAGCCACAAGAGACACTGTTAATGCAATAAATGCACAGATCCTTTATACTGACACACTTCCAATTGAGTTTATGTTTGTAAGATTTAAATAAAAACTTGGCTTGAGCCAAAACATGAGGGGGTAATGGTGCTGCATGGTTGAGGGCTCACATCATGGTCATGTAAGATTTGGAGAGACAATGGTGGGTGAATGTGCATCCCTCTAGGGGGGTCCGGGGGCATGCCCCCCTGGAGAAAAGTTTATACATTTTAAAGGTAAATCCATTCATTTGGTGCATTTTGAGAGTTCAAAAATAAGAGCAACAACTATGTTCAGTGTGCAAATTGAACAAGAATAATAAAAAAGTTGATGACAATCTAAAAGAGGTCCAGAACTGTCTTTAGTCAGAAAGTAAAAAAGAGTTTTCTGGACCCCTTTCAACCTCTGGGCCCTGTGCAAGTGTCCTCCTTTTCAAAACACAAATATCAAGAAAGGAGTTTTATTTATTTATTTAGGCCCACATGGTATCTGCTGAATTTTTAAAATCAAAATTATGGCTTTTTGTTTCCTATTTTAAGACCTGCAGAAATAGAATTAATATTGAATGAGCGGGATAAAGCAATGTCAGGTAAAATATTAAACCTCTATCATGATTTACAGCTCAGATAATGTTCATAAAAAACAATAACATCTGTAAAAATTGTAACAAGCTCATTTTTGTATGGTGAAGTTTAATTATTCTGACTGTTTGAGTTATTAAAATGAACCCTTGCTAGTAGCATACATTATAACTAGTAAAAACACACACATTGGCCTATAGCACCTTAACACCATGGTATAAAAATTAACTACATATTTTTTCTATGTATTTGTATAAAGAACAGTTGTCTAAATACATTTAGTATAAATGCACAAATGCTATAGATACTATACTTATATTACATTACTTTACAGTTAATACGTGTCTACATTAATATGATATAATATTGCGCATTTCTGCCACAATACCATGGTGCAGTTAGTGTAAAATAAATAGGCTACATGGTAAATGATTCTGACTGTATCGTCGCGCACAGTGTTTCTCCTGTTTGTCGCGCTGTTTCGCCTGTTTAAATCGCAAAGTCATTTGTGTTCTTTACTAAATTCAAGCGCTTCATTGTGGATCTTACAGCGCTGTTTAGTGCTCGCTAGTAAACGCGTCTGCTTTAGTGAATTTGCGTTTATCTGAGCGGATCAACGGTCCGTGTGGCACGCTTTAAATGACTAGCGCATTTAATCCATAATGCGATTCTTGTCTTTCCTTGCCCAAATTTATGACATCTTTAATAATTAAAGCTTTTACACTAATTAAGTATATACTTTGCATGCTTTAAATGTCGTTATTTAAAAGAACACTTGTTTATAAAAAAAAAAAATAAAAAAAATTAAGTTATATACTTGGCAATATGAACCAAGTATAGGTCTCTGCAGGAAAGTAATGGGAGTTACTAGATCGGGGCGTTTTTAGACCATGGTACCTGATTGGCTGACGTCATAGTGACGGTAGGTTTAGGGGTGGGGTTAGGTAAAGGGAATCATTTCGATATCATGATTTAGAAACACCCAGCAGTTTGAAAACACCCACAAAATTCAGAAACGCCCACGTTTGCTCTGCAGAGACCTCTTCCTCATATGAACCCCCCCTGGCTACGGCCCTGTAACTCATGTTTGATTGGCTGCTTTTGATTCTTTACTGCCTGTCCTCAACATGAACTATTTGATGGGATCTTTATCTAGTTTGTCACGTGTATCTCTCTCCTGGTGTCTATCAGCTGAAGATGATGCGTCAGGTGTCCAGCAGCGGCGGCGGCGGCGATTACTGCGTCGATGGCAGACCGTCGTGTTTAGCGGAGGACGGCAGACTCTCTCCGAGCCACTTTGATCTGTGCCCCACCAAGTTCTATCAGTCTTCCCCTCCTCATCGTCCTCGACAGATGTGCTTCGCTTACCTGCCGCCTCCCGCCGCCGCCGTCCTCAAACCCACTCCGTGCCAGAGGCAGGACTGCCGCGAGGAGCCTCCGCTGTCCCCGGGGCCCGCGGGCGCTCACGGCGACGACAAGAGCGGGGACTCCAAAAAGAAGGGCGGGTCGGGGAGGTCTGGGAAACGCGGGCGTCCGGCGGGCACCACCAAACTAGCCGGATACAGAACCAGCACAGGCAGACCTCTGGGCACCACCAGAGCCGCCGGGTTCAAGACCAGTCCGGGACGACCGCTGGGCACCACCAAAGCCGCGGGGTATAAAGTGAGTCCCGGTCGCCCGCCGGGCAGCATAAAGAGCCAGTCGCGCCTCAGCAAACTGAGCTACAGCGCCTGCAGCGGAGCCGCGTTTCCCTACAGCGTCATGCACAAACCTGGAGCCTGTGACGCTGCGCTCAAGGAGGAGAACACTACAGAGTAATGACACCCTCATCACATCACCCTAAACAACTGATCACCCTCAGGACATTCAACAGTAGCACTTGTATATTTGTGTCATTCCATCAGCAATAGATCCTCTGAAGTGAATGGGTGCCGTCAGATTGAGAGTCCAAACAGCTGATAAAAACATCACAATAATCCACACCACTCAAGTTCATCAGTTCACATCTAGAGAAGACAAAAGATCAAACAAATCCATCATACTAAAATACAAGTCTATAATCCATAATAACACTTCCTCCAGTGAAAAAGTGGTCTGGTCTGAATCAGGAGAGAAATCTGCACAGACCAGGGCTTGTTGTGATCCAGAAATATGTGGCTGGATTTTGGTGATGGACTTTTATTGGGTTTCTTGTGTAATATTTTTATCAGCTGTTTGGACTCTCATTCTGACGGCACCCATTCACTGCATTGGTGATCCATTGGTGAGACAGTGATGGAATCACACATTTATACAAATCTGATCAACAAACAAACTCATCTACATCTCAGATAGCCTGAGGATGATTACATTTACAGCACATTTGCATGAATGTGAACTAGTCCTTTATCGTTATTCAAAGGGATGCACCAGATGTTCAGCAAACAAAATTATTCGGCTGAAAATAGCAAAAAGGCTCTTTTGGTGTTTGGCTGAAGAAGGGCGGCCAAACACCAAAAGAGGGTGAATAAATGACAGTGAACAATCAAATAGAGGCGAGCACTAATGCAGCAAACATGTGGAAGCATTTAAAACTGTCCGAGAAAGACGCAAAAATCATTCCAAGTAGCGACAGCGAGAGACTGTTTAGAAGCGCATCGCATGTCTTCATGAGGAGAGAAAGGTTACTGTATGATGACTGAAATCATCCATTAGTCAATCAACTCCAGAACGTTCTGTTGTCTAATACACCAGACACCAATTGTGTTTATTCTGACAGCAGCTCCTTAGCCAGGGTTCAAAGACCAAAGATGACAATCATTCACAAATCTGCTGCTGCCAGCAAACACTAGGACTGAGCTCTTCTTGAGGGTTTACCACTAAATAAGTCACCAAAGTCAATTTTACTGTTGTTCTGTGAAATAAAATAAAGACAAAAATAATGCTAGCAATCATTCCAACAGCTCTATTAATACATTTATTCTAACATTGTCCTTTGCTCAGGAAGGCTGCATTTATTTGTGCATTAGAAACACATGCCTGATTCAAGAAGAGGGTCTTAAAAATGGCCAAAGAATATTATTTTACTAACTTATTCATTTGAAGTTAAATTGTGGTTTGTCGATTGGCTAGAATGTCTACTAGAATGTTACAAATGTTCAGTGTTGAATATATATTTTTCAATTGCTTTTTTTGTAATTTATTTTTTTTCTTTGAAAAGCAAGAAAACTAAAAAGCGAAGTTTGGCTATTTCATTTATGCAATGGTGAAAAAAAAAATTGGCAAAAAAACACAAAAAACGTGTTCGGTTAATGTGTAATTTTGTTCTGCTTTGGCCAAGATTTTTAATTTCGGTGCATCCCTAAATTCCATCAGTGTGTTTTTTGGTGTTTGACTGCTTTTCATTAGGCTACATGTTTTTAATAAGCTTTGGACTGAGTCTTCATGAAATCATGTCTGTTTTTCTTCCTCGTCTAGAACAAAAATGCTTTTACAAGCTCCGCAGTTCCTCCTCAGCGGCTTCCCCATACGAAACCAAAAAACCCCTCCGCCCATCAGCGTCATGTCATCGGAGGCCTTTTCGGTGGCGGCCGTGTGTCCAGACGGCGGTCAGTCGAGAAACGCTCTGCCGGTCCCCATCCACAGCGCTCTGCCATCATACTCCTGAACCACACATGGTTTCTGTCACACACGTGATTTCTCTCTCTCTCACACACACACACACACATGATCTCTGTCACACAGATGACGGGACTCTTGTGACTGCGGCGGGACGTTTGGCCGTTTCTCAGTCCAGTCCTGTAAATAGTTGTCTGTGATCACTCTGAATGTCCATTGCATGTCAGGTTGGGTTGTTAGTGGGCTTGTTTCTTAAGCTTGATTTAAATAGTGACACGATAATGAAGACGACTTCACAACGAGTGCAATAGTTTGATTGAAACGTGTTTCTCCCAGTCCAGCACTCCACCAAAGAACTCCAGCAGCTTTCTAAAGCGTGTCCGTGATCCCAGAAACGTGACGCTCTTTAATTCCACACGTCAATCACGACACGTCTAGCTCCTTTTGTATGGTATTTACTATTCTGATCTGATGATTATTGTTGGTGTGGGAATGCTGTCAGCATCTTGTGAACCAGTGATGTGAAATGTTCTTATCGGTTTAATATCACAAGGATTGAGATAGTAGTGTGTAGCCTGTGAGTAGCAGTGTATGGCATTAAGAACAGCTTTGTGTTCGCTATTTGTTACATTCATATAATCGTGACGTGGGCTTTCATTTTTCTTGTTCATTTACTTTGTAGTACAGTTACAATATGAATATATACATGTTTGTGTATGTTTTATTAAAATGTAACTACATCAAGGAAATCTGCTTTTTATTTCATTTGACACCATTAAGACAACTAGATAACTGCGCCGATCCCGATCTACATATGCGTCTGTGTTCGTGTGACTCGTTCCTGATGCAGCTTCACCCACAGCAGAAGTGAGGATAAGGGGTTTTTATGCATCTTTGCAAACGGGCTTTCTTAATAATCTGCTTGTTGGCAAGTTTCGCCAATAAACACAGCTAAACACGGGTAAAGTAAACATTACGGCTCATAATCCCACAGCAGAGAGGGGCGGGGCGAGCAGAGCTCATTTGCATTTAAAGGGCCCATGTAATAAAATGAGTTGAGTTTTTGCAGAGATGATTCTGACAAGGTAAAAGGGTGTTTTTTTACACTACTGTTGAGAATTTTTGACCTAAGTATATGATAGACTTTTCATTAAGACCCTAAAGAATCATATGAACTTGTGGAAAATGGGCATCCGATGACCCCTTTAATATTTTTAAAGTAGTGTAAAATGTAAACAATAGTAGGCCTACATGGGTCATTGGATTCAGTAAAAAATTATTTCAACTACATATGGTTCATTTTCTACATACCCCGCATAATTAGGCGAGGGGAGTTGGAGAAGGAGCCTATTTCCACAAAAAAGTGGAGTGTTCCTTTAAGTAGCACAGGTATATTTGTGGCAATTGTCAAAATTATTGATTTTTCTTTTATGCCAAAAATCATTAGGATGTTAAGTTAAGATCACATTCCAATAAGATATTACATAAATTACTTAACATAAACATTCCAAAACCTAATTTTTGATTAGTAATATTAGGGCTGGGCGATTTGGCCTAAAATCAAAATCTCGATTAATTGAACATTTTAACCCGATTACGATTAATGAACGATTATTTTATTCATTAATAAAATTATATTTAAATAATATTTATTTTTTTGCCCTCATAGTTCACTGACAAGTTTTGTACAGTAAATATGCACACATATTACAAGTGAGAGATTTTTGAATGAAGGGTGCACACACTATCAACTATCTATAATTATTTATTGAACATCAGTGTTGAACAACTGAAATTAAAGCACACATTGCTTAAAATGAAAAGTCACATTTTTCTTAAATTAGTGAAAATAAATAACTTGCACTTTTGGAAACAAAATAAATTTATAAAATAATAAATATTAACAGTAGAAAATAAGCAGTATCTCTTCTAAATAAAATTACTCTTGTATATCCTGTAAATACTTTTTACTGTATAAATACTGTTTAAGCTCTCCATCGACATGTCGGCGGAATAACGCAACGTAACGGAGCGGGGTCACGTGACTCCACACGCAGTAGTGTTTTTAAAGGGAAAGTAATTGAAATAATTGACCTGGAAAAATTTGATCGATTATAGGTTCTGAATGTCGATTTCGATTACTTTTCGATTAATCGCCCAGCCCTAAGTAATATGCATTGCTAAGAACTTCATTTGGACGATTTTCCAGATTTTCAAATAGTTGTATCTCAACCAAATATTGTCCTTTCCTAACAGACCATACATCAATGGAAAGCTTATTTATTAGCTTATATGTGATGTATAAATCTCAATTAAAAAAAATTACCTCTATGACTTGTGGTCCAAGGTTGCATATGTAAAAATAACTGTAAACAACACAGAAAAATATCAAATTGATTTCGTAGTTTTACTTTTCGATATCAATTACAGGTATGTTTTGATCTCAATATCAAATTCAGTAGATTGAGGTATAAATTACATAAAAGAGTGGTAAAATGAGCTCTTCGCTGTGTATTATGCGGTTAAACAGCAACCACTGTGATTGGTCCATCCACAAAAGCGCGGAGAAAAGTAACACCAATCACATTGGTTTTTGTGTTTACCACACACAAATTCATTTTCTTTAACCATTTTATATAAACTTTTTTACACATTCCAGCAAGTACTTTCTCCCTTACATCTGTGTTCATTATTAATATGGTGTTGATTAATATGGATTTTGGGTGTCTGAGGGGTCAACCGTTCCTTGTGTGTCTTATAACAAGAATTATTAGTTGTTTCGAAGTATTGTTGGAATATTTCGTGTATCACAACCACGCCGCCAATATAAATCTTATTTTAAATCGAGATGCTTATGTTAAATGTGCGTGTTTCCGCTCGCCATAGCTGCGTCAAAGGGTGCGTGTCGCGTCACTTGCGTGAACCGGAAGACGAATCATTCCTCACGAGTCCATCCATGAAAGAAAACATCAACACTGAGAACATCACGAATCATGCGCTGAACTCTCTGTCCGTTAATGGCGGTAAAATGGGCTCAACACCGGACAGATTCCGCAGTGTGGCGATCTGGCTGTTTATCGCTGGATTCGTGAGTCTGTCCTATGGAGGTATGAACACACACACATAAACACTCATAAACGCTGAATCCTGACAGAAACACTCGACGTGTCTGTGATGAGCTGAACTCTGTCATGTCTCCTCGGCTATCCAGATGCAGTGGAGGTGTCTGACCCGTCAGGTGTGGAGCAGGAGGAGCAGGTCCAGCCTCAGAGGCGCTTCCGGACGGCGGAGATGGCGGACGCGGTGATGGGAGCGCCTCATGCCGCAGAGATGGAGCAGCTGCTGCCCAGAGAGCTGATGGGAGAGTCGTGTGCTGACGGACAGTGTGAGGCAGAGCTGGAGGACAGCAGCGCATCTGAAGCACAGGAGCAGACAGAATCGCTGCTGTCAGCCGTCATTCACACCGACACCGGCGAAACCAAGAACCAGAACTTCAGCGAGACCGCCAAGACCTACAAAGTCAACTGCGACAAAAGGAACATCACTGGAATAGAGCTCTTCACGGTACAGGTGCTCAACGCATCTCAGGTGAGAACCAGTGACAGCAAGAACCATGGTGTTACCTGATGGCTTAAACCATTCGGACATTTAGCCCCGGTTTCAGAGACATGGTTTAAGCCTAGTCCCAGACTAAAATGTAAGCCTGAGCTCTTTTAACTGAAAGAAACTTGCACTGACTGAACTTAAAGCAGTAGTTCACTTTCAGAACAAAAATTTACAGAAAATGTCATCACCCCCTTGTCATCCAAGATGTTCTTGTCTTTCTTTCTTCAGTCGTAAAGAAATGATGTTTTTTGAGGAAAACATTCAAGTGCTTTTCTCCATATAGTGGACTTCTATGGTGCCCTGAGTTTGAACTTCCAAAATGCAGCTTCAAAGGACTCTAAACGATCCCAGCCGTGGAATAAGGGTCTTATCTAGCGAAATTATCTGTTATTTTCTAAAAACATTTACAATTTATATACTTTTTAATCTCTACACAGAGTACACACAGAGCTAGACAAGACGAGCATTTGAGGTTAAAAAGTATATAAATTGTATTTTTTTTTTTTTTTTAGAAAATAACCGATTGTTTTGCTAGATAAGACCCTTCTTCCTCGGCTGTGATCGTTTAGAGCCATTTGAAGCTGCATTTTGGAAGTTCAAACTCGGGGCACCACAGAAGTCCACTATATGGAGAGAAATCCTGAAATGTTTTCTTCAAAAAACATAATTTCCTTACAACTGAAGAAAGAAAGACATGAACATCTTGGATGACAAGGGGGTACATTATCTATATTTTTTTTGTTCTGAAAATGAACTACTCTCAAATATATCAGTTCCTTAGTTTTGTCTCAAGAAGCACACCAGTAATGTTTATTTCTAAGGCACGTTTATAAAAATTACTTAAATGTCTTAACTGAACTATGGCCTAATCCTGGTTAAGGCTAAGCCCTGTCTGTGAAACCAGGCCATGATGTTTTTGAAAGAAGTCTCTTCTGCTCATCAAAACATTATTTATCAAAAATACAGTAAAAACAACAGTGATATTGTGAAATATTTTTTAAATTATTTTCTATGTGAGTATCTTTTAAAGGGAGACTGCAGGCAAAAACGCTAAAAGTTTGAGATTTTGGACTTTTTGGTTTTTCATAAAGTGTTTTTTCAGACTAGTAGAAAGAAAACACCCAAAAGACACTGTTAAGTCTTTCTTTTATAGCACTTTATCTATTTGTGTCAATAGATTTCAATTACAATACAGATTTTTAAAGGCCGTTTTGTCAAAATGAGTTTTAAATCTCCACTTCAGCAGCACTTACACACACCACACTTTACATTTGTATCCCTGTCTATATTCTGAAGGTTTTTACAGAGGGATTTGTTTATATATAATTAGCTTGATTTTATACATTTTATCCCCCCCCCCCAAAATTGAATTGAATTATGTTGTGACGAAATTAGACTCCAAATCCCCTCTGTAAAATCTTTTGACTCTAATGTCAAAAAATTAAACAAGAATTTTGAAACTGGCTTCATCCAGTGTTTAGATTTTTGCACTAGAAATATATGCAAGCTAGTGCATATTTCATTAAACAATTGCTCATTTGCATATTTAAAACTAACATTTTATACTTGTAATGGAAAAAAATGTTTCCGATTATCAATGTAATCAATCAACTGAGTAAGTAAGGTGATAACTTTTTTTTTTTTACCCTATTCATCTGCAGTGTCTCGTCTTAAACTGTAATTGATTGTTTTGATGCGTAGCTGAATTTTCAGCATCATTACTGCAGTCTTCAGTGTCACATGATCCTTCAGAGATCATTCTAATATACTGATATACTGCTCAACAAACTTTTTTGATTATTATCACTGTTGAAAACCGTTGGCTTGCACAACATTTTTGTGGAAACTGATACATGACCATTCAGAAAGTCTGGGGACAGTATGTTTTTTTTATGGAAGAAATAAAGAAATTAATACTTTTATTAATCAAGGATGCACCAAAGACATGTATAATGTTACAAAGGATTTCTATTTCAAATAAATGCTGTTCTTTTGAACTTTCTATTCATCTGTGAATCCTGATAAATAAAATGTATGACGGTTTCCACAAAAATATTGTGCAGCACACTTGTTTTCAACAGTGATAATAATCAGAAAAGTTTGTTGAGCAGTAAATTAGCATATTAGAATGATTTCTGATGATCATGTGACACTGAAGACTGCAATTATGATGCTGAAAATTCAGCTGCGCATCACAGAAATCAATTATAGTTTAACATGGATTAACATAGAAAATAGCTATTTTAAATGGTAATAATATTTCACAGTATTTCTGGTTTTACTGTATTTGTGAACAACTAAACACAACTTTGGAGAGTAGAAAAGACTTCTAGTTCCAAATTCTGATTATTCTAGAGTTTTGGCTGGAAGTGTACTAATATGTAAACACTATACACACTGTGTGCATAATTATGAGGCACGTTAATATTCTGGTCATACTTTTTTCCAAGCACATTTTACCAATTCCAAACCACATCAATCTTAATATCTACTATTAATTTTGTATTTAATCATTTATAAGTGATATATAATTGTCCATGAAGGCTGGAAGTGAAAAGCTCCTTATATTCAGGTGTGCAGAATTATTAGGCACATTTTCTTTTACAGATAAAATGAGCCAAAAAAGAGATTTAGCTCAGACTGAGAAGTCAAAAACTATTAAATGCCCATGAGAAGGATGCAATACTAATGCAATACTGGAATTTGCAAAGTTAAGACATGAGCACCGGACAGAAAAACACACATTGGGTCATCACAGTCAGATGCATGTTAACTGCAAAAGAATTAAGCTGAAGAATTAGGTGTGAAACCATCAGGAACCATTTAGTCTCCAGCATGCCTAATAATTCTGCACACAGTGTAGTGCATGTGATTTTGTGCATGAGGGTCTCAGTCACTGGTTTGGTTTGTTATATAGTTCTGGTTTACTATATAGTTAGAAAGAGATGCAGGGCTTGGTTCTGTGCATCTGTTGGATTGGTTCAGGTGTTGAGATGTGGGCGTGGCTCTCAGATGATCCACTAATGACATTTTAATGAAACATTCACAGATGAGTAAGATCTATATCACACATTGAGGGTGATTTCTGGCATCATGCTGACTGTGTGGTTTCTCCGCAGGATCTGATGGAGCTCCTGAATGCCAACAGCACCGAATGCTCCTTGGTTCTCTTTTATACCACGTGGTGTCAGTTTTCAGCAAACCTCGCCCCTCACTTCAACGCCTTGCCACGAGTCTTTCCCAGCATGCACTTCATCGCGCTTGACGCCTCCCAGCACAGCAGGTTGGTCACTGATGTTCTTCATCATAATCTTGACCTATTGAGAGTGTTTCTGTGTTCATCAGCTGTGTTTCTCTCCTGCTCTTTTCAGTCTCTCAACGCGGTTCGGAACGGTGGCCGTCCCCAATATACTCTTGTTTCAAGGGGCCAAACCCATGGCCAGGTTCAACCAGACGGACAGAACACTAGAAACGCTGACATCCTTCATTGCAAACCAGACAGGTGTGGCTCTCGTCATCTACAGTCAAGCCTGAAATTATTCATACCCCTGGCAAATTCTGACTTAAAGTTACTTTTATTCAACCAGCAAGTTTGGAGGCTACACCATAGTGGCCAAACTATTGAATTTTTGTCTGATCTGACCATAAAACAGAAGACCAGAAGTCTTTTTCTTTGTCCAGATGAGCATTTGCTAATGTCTTATCTGGAGAAGTGTTGTCCTCCTTGGTCTGCGTCTGTGTAACCCAGTGGTGTTCAGTGTCTGTTGGACTGTCTGCCTTGAGATGTTCCACCAGCAGAGCCCAGATTCATCAGGATGGCCTTGGTGCTGATCCTTGGACTCTTTTTTACCTCTCTCACTATCCTCCTGGCCAGCACAGGTCTCACTTTTGGCTTCTGACCACATCCTCTGAGATTTTTCACAGTATTTTTTAATAATACTTTGCACTGTAGCCACTGGAACTTCAAAACATTTAGATATGGTCCTATAGCCCTTTCCTGATTGTGAGCAGCTCAATGCACAGCCGCAGGTCCTCAGTGAGCTCCTTTGTCTTAGACATGACTGTCCACAAACCAACAGCAGAGAGCTTCAGTGTTTCACCTGTTGAGTTGATTAAAACAGCTGTTCCCAATCAATCAGGGTAATTAGGATGCTTTAGAACAGCTTGGACTATTTGGAATGGTATAGAACTTTGGATTTTCCCAGAGACTGTGACAGTTTGCAAAGGGTATGAATAATTTTGGACATGCCACTTTTTGTTCAAATGTAAATAAAAGCTGAGTAATGTTTTTTTCCACAATGTTGCCTCTTGTACATCGACTTATTATATTTTGGGAGAAGCCTGTGTCATTTCCAGTCAAAAAAACTTGCTGGTTGAATAAAAGTAACTTTAAGTCAGAATGTGCCAGGGGTATGAATAATTTCAGGCTTGACTGTAGATGTAGTGTTGATTCATTCAAAAGTGCAGCTGTTTTTCATGAAGTCCAGAGCATGTACCGTTTGGTGACATTGTAATTATTTTCCACCGTTCTCTAGGTTTCGAAGCGAGTCCAGATGAGGCGGTACAGGATGAAGACCGTGTCGGGCCTCTGCCTGCGGTTCCCATCAAAGGCATCGACTGGCTCTTTGTGTTTTCGGTCCTGTTCATATCGGGCTTCACTCTCTATGCCATCCTCTGCACTGACAGCATTCGCTGGCTTATTCCAGGACAAGACCACGAACATCAGGACTAGAGTCTGCTGCGTTTGCTCCTCTGTGATTTGAATGTACATACTTGCAGAATAAATAAGTAGAAACATGTCAAGAATCTGCTCATATTCTTGTGTACTTGTTAGTGCATTTATTCACTAACATGCTGTTTTTTCATGCGCCCTTAAAATTTGCTAGTGTTTTTTTTTTCAGACTAGTGGAAACAAAAGACACTTAAGTCTTTCTTTTATAGCACTTTATCTATTTGTGTCAATAGATTTCAATCACATTACATATTTTTAAAGGCCAAGAGTTTTTTCTCCTACACTGAGCCATAAATCTCCACTTCAGCAGCACTTACACACACCACACTTTACATTTGTATTCCTGTCTATATCCTGAAGGTTTTTACAGAGGGATTTGTTCATATATGATTTGCTTGATTTTATACAACATTGTATTCCCCCTAAAAATGGTACAAAATACATTGTTTTCTGTCCATTCTAAGTATTTTCTGAAGTATGGAGTGACAAAATGAGATCCCAAAACCTCTTCTGTAAAAACTTTTGACTCTAATGTCAAAAAAATGAAACAAAAATTTTTGAAACTGACTTCATCCAGTGTTTAGATTTTTGTACTAGAAATGTCTGCAAATTAGCGCATATTTCAATAAATAATGCCTCTTTTGCATATATAAACTTAATATTTTAGAAAACTTGTAATACAAAAAATGTTTGCAATTATCAATGTAATTAATCATCTGAGTAAGGTGATAACTATTAGTTAATTTTTTACCCTATTCACCTGCAGTGTCTCACCTTAATTCTGATTCTAATCTACTACCCTCAGAAGAGCTGTTGTGTAAGTACGCAGTCTTACTAGGGTGCAATTTTCCGTTTGTAAACACTCGCCAGTCCTCAGTGCTGTATTGTGATCAGGCGCACTGGGGCAGCCCTTCAGTGTTGAGCGAGCTGCTGTCAGAGGGAGGCGATGAGCTGGTTAATGTTTACTCTGACCTCCAGCCGTCAATGGCCGAGCGCTCTTACTAAACTAACCCGCTGCTATCTGTCTGCAGACGGTCGTGCAGGTAAAATGGTAAGATACGCTCATTTTAACCAAGACGTTCGAGCGCGTGGTGCGTGAGCGCGCTTTCGCGGCTGTGATGAATGTGACGTCGGCATCTGCTCGACCAATCAACGACTTTAGACCAGCGTCTCACGGACTAGCCTTTAGTGCTAATGTTTTGAACGCTAACACGTTCAAGTGGCGAATAATCAGATAAATTAGACTTGGTTTTGGGGTGTGTTAAATATGAGGCTTAAATTCTGTCACAAATGACAAACAAAAGCGGCTGTCAACAAACCGGACTCGAGCGCCATCTGATGGACGCGTTTGAATCAGCGTCGCAGTGATTTAAAGGTTCTTTTTTCTTCTTTAAATACTGTTACCTAACAGAAAATGTGTTTTTATTTAACATTTTGTATATTTAGTTTTATACTAAGCGAGTATCCTGCGTTTTGCTCATTTCCAGGTTCAAATTTGTCCTTAAAAGTCGGTAAACGCAAATTCATAATCAGGTCAAACACACACAAACTTCTATGTAGTTTGCGTTATTTTTGATCGATATAAAATTATATTTTGCTATTAAGATAGCAGTGAAGTGGATTTTCTATCATTCTGACACTGTTATAACCCTGTTCACCCGACAGATGGCGCAATGAGACTTGATAAAACTCAACACAAATTGATCAAACAGTGACTTTTCAAGCACTGATGACTTTTCTTATATATTTATTTATTGATTTTTAATCGTCTATTCATCTACACTCCGAAAATGTATGTAATTCATAATACCAGATCAGGATATACACTACCGTTCAAAAGTTTGGGGTCAGTACATTTTTATTGTTTCTTTTTTCTTTATTAAGAAATTACTACTTTTATTCACCAAGGATGTATTAAGTTAATAATTAAAAAGTTTATTAAAAGTTAATAATAAATCACTTACATTGTTATAAAATATTTATATTTTGAATAAACACTGTACTTTTTAAACTTGTTATTCATGAAAGAATCCTGAAATATAACATCACAGGTTCCAAAAAATATTTGTCAGCACAACTGTTGATATTATCCAACATTGATCTTTCTAATAATAAATCAGCATATTAGAATAATTTCTGAAGGATCATGTGACACTTGAGACTGAAATAACAGCTGATAAAAAAATCAGCTTTTCATCACAGGAATAAATTATATTTTAAAGTATGTTACGATAAAAACATTATTTTATATTGTAAAAACATTTAGCAATTTTACTGTTTTTTTCTGTATTTTTAATCAAATAAATGCAGCCTTGATGAGCAGAAGAGACTTCTTTAAAGACTTACTGACCCCAAACTTTTGAACGGTAGTGTATTCTGGACAGTTTAAAATATGACTTTGGTCACAGGATTAGACAGAAAGGTAAATTGCATGGAATCAAGTCAGAATAATAAAAAAAATCTTAAAATATTATTGATATTAATAATATAAAATTAAAATAATCTGGACTGACTCAGAAAAAAGCACAACTGTTACTGCTGTACTTTACTGATCACTAAAAAGTACATTTTAGTGTCTTAAAAGTTTTAGTACTTTGAAAAGAATGTTACTACTCTTTAAAAGTGACAGTTTTGCACTTTTTCTTGCGAGCATTTATAGTTTGGTGTGTTTTTATGCATATAAAATGTGACCCTGGAGCACAAAACCAGTCTGAAGTATCACTGGTATATTTGTAGCAGTAGCCAACAATACATTGCATGGGTCAAAATTATTTATTTTTATTTTTTAATGACAAAAATCATTAGGATATTAAGTAAAGATGAAGATATTTTGTAAATATATCAAAACTTAAATTTTGATTAGTAATATGCATTACTAAGAACTTCATTTGGACAACTTTAAAGACGATTTTCTCAGTAATTTTTGTTATTTTGCACCCTCAGATTCCAGATTTTCAAGTAGTTGTAGCCATCAGTGAAAACTTTATTCAGCTTTCAGATGATGCATAAATCTCAGTTTCTCAAAAAGGACCCTGATGATTGGTTTCGTGGTCCAGGGTCACATATGGACATGTTCTCTCTTGGTGTACATTTATAACGCACCAATATGTAAATTTAGCCTCAAACCATAAAGTTAATTAAGTTTAGAAGCTGAGTTTTCATTCTATAATCACTGCTAAGCGCTCCCTTTAATTTAATTTTGTAACAATACTAAACACTTTAGATGATTCTATTAACTTAATAATTATCCTATAATTATTTTAATTACTTAAAGACTGTAGGCTAGAATCAGTTATTTTTTTTAATATTAAAAATAAATTATTAAAATATAGGTCATGTTGTAAAAATGTGGTTTTGGTGTTCGTTTAATGTTACGTGTAAAGTGTTCCCTGCAAAAAATGCTTTTCTTACTTAGATTTTCATCTTGTTTTTAGCCAAAATATCTGAAAATTCTTAAATCAAGAAGGACTTTCTAAACCAGTTAAGATTATGTTCTTGTTTTCAGAAAAAACAAGTCAAAATTAAGTGCATTTTTGCTTGAAACAAGCAAAATAATCCGCCAATGGGGTAAGAAAAATAATCTTGTTTTCTGTTTGAAATGAGTTTTTTTTGCTCACCCCATTGGCAGATTATTTAGCTTGTTTTGTTCTAAGCAAAAACTCACTTCACTTTGACTTGTTTTTTTCTGAAAACAAGAACATAATCTTAACTGGTTTAGAAAGTCCTTCTTGATTTAAGAATTTTCAGATATTTTGGCTAAAAACAAGATGAAAATCTAAGTAAGAAAAGCATTTTTTGCAGCAACCATTTTAAATAATTTTATAAATGCATTCATGTCTAGACCACAGAAGAAGGAAGGTTAAATCTGTGCCATTATAGAACATACAACACAGTTTAACCTCTATTACTGCACGCATTAGTCAAGCTGTAAAACAAACACGCATCTGCTGCTGAATCTTAAAACCTGAGGAAAGTTTAATCTTCTTATGTGTTTGTTCTATAATATGACTTTGAAGACATGATCACATTATGTGCAGTAATTCTGCAGATATATGATATTGTACGTTGTGTGTTCAGGCCGCAGACTGGCTGTCCCCCGGCGAACGCGAGCAGTTCCTCATGGAGCTCAAGGCCACCGGATGGGTGGAGGTGGAGGACCGCGACGCTCTTTACAAGGAGCTGCACTTCAAAACCTTCAACCAGGTTTGCACTGCAGACACCTAGACCTCAGTTAATGAACGCAGAGCATCTGTAGATGTCGCTGCCGCTGCCGCTCTTCTTCTCCGGCAAACAGAGCCGGACGCCAAACTCAGAGTCTCTCCAATCCAGTGCGCTTTTTCAAACAGGCCTGAGTTTGTGTTGCCGTTCAGGGCCGTTGTGCTCCAAATGGCTTTTACAGAGAGACGCAGAAACGCCTCAAATCCCACTCGCGCTTTATTAGTTGCAGGTGTAAACCGAAGCACTTTTTCTGGAAAGCCTTTACTCAAACCCTAGTTGAGGAGCCTGTGTTTTGATGGCTGGCTAAAAGACAGTAGATACTAAAGAAATAAAAATAAATAGCTGTTTCTATGTGAATATCTGTTTAACTGTAATTAAAGCAGTCTTCAGTGTCACATGACCCTTCAGAAATCATTCTAACATTCTGATTTGCTGCTCAAGAAACATTTCTCATGGGTAGAAAGTTCAACAGAATTTTTATTTTTGATACTTTTCTAACATTATAAAAGTCTTCACTGCCACTTTTGATCAATGTAATGCGTCCTTGATTAATAAAAACATTAATTTAATTTGAAAAATAAATTACACTCTGAAGCACTGGTTTGCAGTGTTACTTTTAAAAGTAATGTGTTACAATGTTGAGTTACTCCCTAAAAAAGTAACTAATTACGTTACTTTTTATAGAAAGTAATGCATTACGTTACTTTTGCGTTACTTTATAAATCTGGGCAGGGCTTGTTTGTTTTTTAATATAAAAGTTCTATTTTTGTCAAATGTAAAAGCCTTTTCACACCAAAAGCCTCAGGCTTAGAGAAAAGTAAATTGAGGTCTGTACAGTAGACCGCAGAAGAACAAATGTCAACTCTTCAGCAATAAAAAAGGAAAACAAATGTTAGATTATCTTGAGTAATTTTTGTTTATTAGTATGGATGAATTGGATCATCGAAGGTCGGCAGCAAAGACATCGGTTAAAAAAATGGGATTAAATACATAAAGGATATTTGTGTTATTGAACATATTTAATTATTGCAGGTTTGCGTTGAATGTCACTGTTTTTATTCATTTTGAAGAACACTGGATCTGTTTTTTAGTGAGTGAGATGAATTAATGCATGTTCACATTTATTCTAGAACTAAAGGAACTTACTCACAATTTCTCTCAACATGGGGGAAAAGTAACTGGCGTTACTTATTTGAAAAAGTAACTCCGATATTTTCTTGTCAATTAAAAAGTAATGCGTTACTTTACTAATTACTTGAAAAAAGTAATATTATTACGTAACTTGCGTTACTTGTAATGCGTTTAACCTCAACACTGCTAGTATATATGTGTGTGTGTGTGTGTGTGTGTGTGAAACGCACGTCTCAGTGTTTGTAGGCCTCGGCCGCTCTCTCTCTCTCTCTCTCTCTCTCTCTCTGTGTCTGTCTGTCTCTCTCTCCCTTCCCCCTCAGTCCCCCTCAGATGTCAGTCTGTATTACCGTGAGGCAGAGCAGAGCTGTTCTTGGCAGCAATTGAAGTTTTGATCAAAATGATTTCTTTCACAAACAATCAGATTGGTTAAAATGTTTCATGTGCCTCAGAAAAACCACTAACTATCCCATCAGTCTCTCTGTTTCTCTTTCACGCTGTCTTTTGTTCACTTTGTTTGCCTCTCCTTGTAATAGTGACCTCACGTTTTTCCATTTGCACATCTCAGTCACTCTCGTTCTCTCTTTTGCATGTAGTTCGCTTTCGCTTTCCTTTGCTCTGGACCTTAGCTGGCGCAGATGACGGACGCCCACGTGAACTGATTTCTGTCTATATTCAAAGATATCTCGTTCAAGTCGAGAGAAAGATGCGTTCTCTAATTCCAAGTTGAAACAGAAACACTGTTTTTGAAGTGCAGGTTATCTCTGATCCAGAATTATTTCTTTATTTATTTTAATCTACTTAAGGGTTTCTGTTGTTCTTAAAAACTCTAAATTCAGAAATTAAAGCCTGAATGGTTTTAAATCACAGCATAAATTCTTACATTTATTAAGACATGGCATTAATATTGCATGCACTGCAAAAAAATGTTTTCCAGTGCAAATATCTAAACATCCCTAAATCAAAATGCACTCGCTGGCGGTGGAAAAGGACGATATGAAGTCTTGTTTTCTGAGCAATTAATCAAAATTAAATGAGTTTTTGTTTGAAGAAGAAACATCAGTCAATGAGAAATGAAAATGCCAATTAAGCCGATGAACCGTTGGCGGATATTTGTTCTTGTAATCATAACTCACTTCATTTTCATCAGTTTCTAATAAAACAAGACTTCATATCTTATGTCATTTTGTTTCTCCAGAGACATCTCCAAAGGAAAAACGTCACTTTTTGTGGTGTGATCAGAAGATTCACTAACAGTTATTTCCATATTCTGGAGTTTGTGACAAAAAGCAATTGAGATCTTTTGGAAACTGTTTGGAAGCATTAATAATTCAAGACGTTTACATTTAGAGATCTTATTGACGTATTATGTTCCAATTTCTTATTATGCCTTTAACCTTTATTTAAACCTGCAGAAACCCTTTATCAGAGCCATTGCAGTGATGCACATCTCCATTGAAATCTGATGGGTTTCAGAACGCTCTAGTTTTGAAGGCGGTGCGGAATCACACTGCAAAAAATGCTTTTCTTACTTTGATTTTTTTGTCTTGTTTCCAGCCGAAATATCTAAAAGTTCTTAAATCAAAAGGGATTTTCTAGACAAGTAAAAATTGTCTTTTTTTTTTAGAACAGCCAAGGCAAAATTAAGTGTTTTTGCCTGAAACAAACCAAAATAATCTTGTTTTCTTACCCCACTTGCAAATTATAAAAAATAACTCAATTTTGACTTTTTTTTTTCTGAAAACAAGAAAATATTTTTTGCTCGTCTAGAAAATCCATCTTGATTTAAGAATTCTCAGATATTTTGGCTGGAAACAAGACAGTGTTATTTGCAGTGCAATAGGCACATCAGTTTTTCTAAGACAGGACAAACTCTCTTGACTTTCATATAATTGAAGTGGCCACAAATTTGCGTCCTCAAACAAAACCAAACATTGAGCCACTGATGTGGAATAAATGATCAAACTCTGAGATTTAAACAGTCAAACTATGATCAGCGCTGTGTTATTTAGGAGAACACGATATGGAGCTGATTGGCAGCTGTTGGCATCAGGAGGGCCGGGGCCCTTAGAAGAGCCGTAATCAGGCTCATTTATGCCGGGATGCGCCATCGGCTCTCTTCGAGACGTCCGAAGCCTCCGTAGCCCAATCTGTGTGCGAGCGAAAGCAGAAAGCTGATCAGTAAATGGCAGCACATGTGTTTGGGAGAGCAGCACTGCATTGGAAATGCCACCCCGACGTCCAAATGGGCTCATCCAGTGTTTTATGACAATCATGCCGTAATAACACAAAATGCCCCTAAAGTGGCGTGCGGGGAAACGTGCGGCGGTCCCGCGGTGGTGGTTCTGATTATTCGAGATGAGGGCCTGTAACATGTCAAGACTAATTACCCGCTTCTGACAGAGCGAGCGAGGCTTCGGCCGAGGCGTTGGCTGCACACAATACAAAGCAAACAAAAGACCCCGACAACCTCCGTCCTTGACCTCTGGTGAAGCCTATTAGAGCTCTGTGTGCGTATTTAATGTGGAACAACACGAGGTTGTGAAACCTTGTTTGATTCCGTGTAGAGCTCTGATATGTCACAAGCTTCGGAGCGGTTCGCTAGTGAAAGCTTATTTTGTTGTCATACGCCGACTTGTTTTTGCCTGCCAGAATCGAAACGTCAAAAAGGAAATGTTTTGGTGATCATTAACATGCCCTGCTATTGAATAATTGCCAATATTCCTAATGAAAGTTGAGCAAAAGCAGACGGAGCGCCGAAATTGCCGACGGAGTCGAGTTGCAGGATTTTGTCAATCACTTTAAATGGATAACAGGACGGTTTGCTCGATAGCCGGTTTGATAAAACAGCCAATTGTGTTACATCATGTGTTCCCCAAATTACTTACAATATACGACACTCGTAATTTCCTCCTCCTCTTCTTTTCAAACTACTCCTGTTTCATTACGAGAGAGTTTGGCCAAGCCCACAGATTTGTCTGCAAAGGCTTGTGTACAATGGCGGTTCAGTTGACTTAATTAGCTAAGGAAGTATTTAAAGGCTTAATTGAGATTGCATTGGGAAATTGCTCTGAAATAGCCAGTGCGTTTTTTTTTTGTTTTTTTTCACCGGCGGTTGAGCTCCAGCGAGATCTTAGCCGCTAGAATAACCGCGCGCGGCCTCTGATTGGAGGACGCCGTAACTCTGTCATCCTCCAATCTGGGGTCAGCTAAACATCTGAGGTCGACTAGTCTCACTATTTAGATTGAGACTTCCTATGTGGAATCGTACTGCATAGTTTTATAAACTGAAACAATCGCTGTCGTGGACTTTGACAAAGCATGGATATGTGCAGAATTACTGCATTTAAACATGTATGCCTTAAGTTATTTAAAATATATTCCTTTATAAAATGGGTATTTAAAGTAATTGAGTTAATAATGTTCAGCGTGTGCTGTTCAGTCAATTGTGGCCAATTTTGTTTTATTTTATTAGAATGGTACGAACCATGGTAAAGGTTTTGGCACTTGCTGTGTGAACACACACTCTCACACACGCACGCACACACACACACACACACACACACACACACACACACACACACACACACACACACACACACACACACACACACACACACACACACACGCGCGCGCGCAAACACACACATAATCATGGACATGATTTGAAAAGGTTCAATGGTCCTGAGTCACACTTGTATTGTTCTTTCTCAAAAATGATCACATTGGAAATGAATGGGAATTGAATTTCATCTAGTGGAAACGTTTGGTACTGCGCCCAAACAAAACCTCACCGAAAGCTCTTTTTTTGTTTGAGATATCAAATTTGGAGCACAACTTGTTTAGATTTATGTCTTTGATTTGCGAGCAGTTTTCGAGTGAAACGTGATTTAGAAAATGTTTACTTTTAGCCTTTTATAACTCATTGTAAAAGTAGTTTTGATGCATGAATGCACCTTATATTGCGTTGTATGATCTCATGAATAATTGTAACCACAGTTATTGCATCTTTAGATAAGTATAATGCATTTAAACCCATGATAAACTAACCTTCAAACATTAGAATCCATTTTAACTTGTTATAATTATGTGATAAATATATAATGCATTGCAATGTACATTATGAATACTTTTATTATGTCTTGTGCATGAAGAGTTTAAGATGTTTCGTGTATTTTTCATATCCAATTTCGAAAAGGTATTTTTGTATTAACAATAAACTTGTCTATACACTGCTGTTCAAAGGTTTTTTTAAATGAGTTTCTTATGCTTATCAATGCTGTATTTATTTGATCAAAAATGCAGAAAAAAAAACATGATTTCGTGAAATATTATTGCAATTTCTAATATTGGTTTCCTATTTTAATGTACTTTAAAATATATTTTTTCTTGTGATGCAAAGCTGATGTTTCATTTTCAGTCTTAAATCATTCTAATATGCTGATTTATTACTAGAATTATCTGCGTTGGAAACAGTTGGAACCTGTCATTCTTTTTTCAGGATTCTTTGATGAATAAGAAGTTAAAAAGAACAGCATTCATTCAAAATAGGCATGTTTTCTAACAATATAAGTCTTTGCTATCACCTTTCATTAATTTAACACACCCTTGCTAAATAAAAGTATTCATTTCTTCCAAAAAAAAAAAAAAAAAAAAAAGAATAAAAATTTACTGACCCCAATTTTTTTACCGGTATAAATAGTTATTTAAAACTTTTTATTTATTAAAAAATCCTGAAAAAAGTATCACAGGTTCCAAAAAAATATTAAGAAGCACAACATTTTCCAACATTGATAATAAATCAGCATATTAGAATGATTTCTGAAAGATCATGTGACACTAAAGACTGGAGTAATGATGCTGAAAATTTTATTACAGATATAAATTAAATGTTAATGTATATCAATATAGAAAAACATTATTTTACATCAAAATA
Source organism: Garra rufa (assembly GCF_049309525.1). Taxonomy (NCBI): domain Eukaryota; kingdom Metazoa; phylum Chordata; class Actinopteri; order Cypriniformes; family Cyprinidae; genus Garra; species Garra rufa. The sequence continues at coordinate 14,570,388 of NC_133379.1, read as the reverse complement.
TTATTTTACAATATTATTATTTTTTCTGTATTTTTGATCAAATAAACACAGCTTTGATGAGCATCTTCTTAAAAAAACATTAAAAATCTTACAGATTCCAGACTTTTAAAAAAAGGCACTGTGTAGCTTACCTCTATAACCTATCCTTTTAGTAATCCTTTTTGTTTTAGTTTAACTTTTTAAAACTTGTTTTCACTTTAGCAAAAATCTGCCAAGTGTCTTCTTCATGAAACACCAAACTTAAGTCTGTGCTCATTCAATTATGATTTATGACAGTTTAAGTTGGAAATTTAATTTTCTGGTCTATGCAAAACAAAAAACTAAAAAAAAACAGTAATGAATAAAACATAACTATTGCATAAATATACTTTAGCACCATAAAATATACCTCTAAAAATCAAAATATTCTTTAAAAAAAATTTAAAGCATGGATGAAAACCTGTAATTTTTGACCGGCACACGAGCAGCACCAGAGGGTGTGCATTATTTAGTGTTGATCATCTAGTGACCGCTGAGAACCTGTCTGGTGTAAAGCTGTGGTGCGTAAACTGTGTGTTAGATGAGTTGAGTGAGTCCAGTGATCTTCCAGCGCCGCGTCTGTTTTCTTTTCCTCAGGCGTTCGGCTTCATGTGTCGAGTGGCTCTGCAAGCAGAGAAGATGAACCATCATCCGGAGTGGTTCAATGTTTATAACAAGGTAATAACTTCAAACCCGGCCTCGTATTTCTCACTCTCGAGCAGCCGTTTATAATGTTTTTCCAAATGTTTAACATGAATACAGTGTGTTTAAAGTACATGAGAGGCCACACACATCAGGCCTTTGAAAGTGTCACGTTTGCACGGCAAACAATCGCACTACGTAGTGTGCTAGCTCACATTTCACGTCGGGCCGAGTGAGAAAAGCGGAGCGAGCGCTGGGACATAATCCTGACGATCTGTAGTGGAAATTGTCTTTGTGAAATAAGCAGAAGTGGTTTAGTAAATCAGCTTACTGTGCGGTCGGCCGACGGCAGTCCTGTCCTTATTAAAGGACAAGCTTGGGCTGTTCTCAACACTGCCGCCCTCCAGCGCAAAGTTAGAGGACAGAACTGTGTCCTCAGCAGAAAAATAAAACTAGCATTTACTGTGATAACATGATTAATAAAAAGTAGAGGCCCCAAAACAGAGCCCTGAGGAACACCCCTAGTAATCTGTGAAGGTGCAGATTTATCGAAAGATCAAGACTGAATTTCTGGCTTTCTTTCAGGTCCAGATTACTTTGTCAACACACGACTGTGGAGGACTGTCAAAGAAGGACGTTCGACTGGCCAAATTCATTGATAAGGTGGCTCTGTCCTTGTAGCAGCTCCTCCTTCTGGAACTTATGCTCATTATCAATATTCCAAATCTTTTGTATTGTATTCACAAAGAGGGAAATTCACACAGATCATTTTTCTTATTCGAGTTGATCCATTTCATATTCATTAAATATCCGAGATCATTTAAAATGATTTGTTCATGCACATTTTTACGTGCATTAAAAATGTATAATGTCAGTATAATTCCTCATACACTAAACTTCTAAATAGCAATGAATGTCTGATTATTGCTGTGTGCAGTGGGCTGGTAAATTTACATCTTCACTTCTGTATCGACAGACTCTTGTTCTCTTGTTCTCTATGCCGTTTGCAGCCCTTCAGACTGAACATATACACTCCCTGCAGTTTAAGATGATCACTTCACGGTGATCTGTTGCACAATAGAAAGTACTGCTCTCTACATGGGCAGCACTAAGGCAGTGTCCCATCTGAAATGGGTCGGTATGAAGGCAGCCACACAAATAGGCTCCTAATTCGTGCTCTCAGGCTTAGAGAAAAGCAAATTGAGGTCTGTACAGTAGACCGCAGAAGAAAAGATGTCAACTCTTCAGCAATAAAAAAAGGAAAACCAATGTTAGATTATCTTGAGTCATTTTTGCTTATTAGTATGGATGAATTGGATCATGGAAGGTCGGCAGCAAAGACATCGGTTCATAAAATGGGATTAAATACATGAAGGATATTTGTATTATTGAACATTTAATTATTGCAGGTTTTCGTTGAATTTCATTGTTTTTATTCATTTTGAGGAACACTGTATCTGTTTTTTAGTGAGTGAGATGAATTAATGCATGTTCACATTTATTCTAGAACTAAAGGAACATCTTACTCACAATTTCTCTCAACATGGAGACAGGAGAGCTTTTAATCAATAAATGGCGGAAAAGTAACTGGCGTTAGTTATTTGACTTATTTTCTTGTCAATAAAAAAGTAATGCGTTACTTTACTAGTTACTTGGAAAAAGTAATATTATTACGTAATTTGTGTTACTTCTAATACGTTACCCCCAACACTGTATGTGACCCTGGACCACAAAACTAGTCATCAGGGTCATTTTGTTTAATTGAAATCTGAATAAATAAGAGTTCCATTGATGAATGGTTTGTTAGGATAGGACAATATTTGGCTGGGATGCAACTATTTGAAAATCTGCAATCTGAGTGTGTAATAAATTTTAATATTGAGAAAATCGCCTTTAAAGTTGTCCAAATGAATATTTTTTGATATATAAAAAAATTAAGTTTTGATATATTTACAGTAGTAAATTTACAAAATATCTTATCTTTGCTTATATCTTCTATCTTATCAAAATATGATCTTTACTATTCTAATGACTTTTGGCATAAAAGAAAAATCGATAATTTTGACCCATAGAATGCATTTTTGGCTTTTGCTACAAATATGCTCCAGGGTCACATATGGGGAGTTTTTTTTAATCAGAGCTGTTTTTATCAATGCACTGCACAATAAAATTAATTTGACATTTTTTACTGGTCACAGTGCATTCTGGAATTGAATTAAATTGTTGATTAAATCGTTTTTGTGATAAATTGTGGCATGTTTACATGCAGTATGCTTGCTAAAATAACCTGTTCTACATTCAAACCAATAACCTGGCAATGCAAAAAAAAATGTTTTCATAAAATCAGGTTATTCCTCACTAGTGATGTCATAATGTAATGATTTGTGTACCAAACTCCATGCGTTTCATTTGTAATGAGAGCTGATGTTAAAATCCCAGAGTACTTCAAAATGTCAGCAGGCGACTTGAACAGACCCATATTTTCCTTTTCATTTTCTCAGCATGCAGCATTTTGGCTTTTTTAGCACATTTACTTGGGCTACACAAGACGACAACACATTTTCATAATATCATGGGATGAGAGCGAGTGCACAATATGTATAAGGATGACTTCCTTCATATAGACATGTGCACCTCATGCAGTATGGCAGCCAGAGCTAACCCTGACATGAGCCACAGCAGAAAACACCAGGCCTGATTGGTGGGAAGCGTATGGCTCTGATCAGACTTATGACATTTGAAACTGATAATTAGATTTTTTTAATTTTTAATTTTGTATTAGTAAGAGACATTTTAGCATTGGTAATAAAGTGAATGACTGAATAACACGTGCAGTTTCATGTTTGCGGTTTTCGTTTAAAATTATAGCATTTCATTCTCATTTTGAAGATTAAGTAATTGTAAAAGAGACTAAAGTTAAAAAATGATAAAATTGAAATTTCTTTAACCATTTAACCATTAATTATCATGCAATATTAATTTTGTTTGCGGTGCAAAACAATTTTATGAAAATGCTGTGGCTTAAAAAATGACCATAAAATACACAACAAATGCACCATAAAATGATCATGAAAGTATTTAATTTGTGTGCTGTAATCTAAATATCTGCTTTGCATGTGATTGCTTTGCGTGAGGACCAGATCCAGACCAGCATTACATTTTCCCACTTTAAAGTTTATTTCACACATTTTATTTTATTTTTTTACATTTAATAAAACATTTGGTATTGTTATTTTTATGTGAGGACCGATCCTCTTGATACAATGTATCACAAGTGATCATACTTATGTCCACATATGCCAGCATGGTGCTAATGTCTTCTCTATTACTATAACCATGGAATAACTCCACAAACACACAAAAAAATCTTGCTAACTTCATTTAACTTTGTTTTGTAAAACCGCTACAGTAGACTATAAAGTGCTAATTTTCCACTGGTGGGTTGCTCTCATAATTGCAGTTTACTCATCTATGATGATTTCTACCTCTGAAAAGGTAGAAAAGGGTCTGTTCAGGTGTGTAAATTATTGGAGATAGTCACTGAGTTGTTGGTATCCACCTGTATCAGCTATCAGCCCTGCTGAAAAAAAACAAAAACAATAGACACCATCACAAAATTTGCAATGGTTTTACTGGTTATAATGGGACTTGTATTGGTTTTAATGCACACTGTAATGAACTCTGTGGATTTCTACTGGTAACTGGTCACCTATTCTATTGATGGTTTGTTAAAACCACAAAATCCTAATAGAATCTGCCGCAAACACACTACAGAAACTATTTTTTATGGTTAAAATTTGATGGTTTGTAATGGTATGTGTAGTGAGAACTTCTGTGATGTTTTCTATTGTTGGTTTGTTTTCCAGCAGGGATCACTTTTAGTGTCCCCATTGGTGGTCACTTCGCTGCTCATCTGTATTAAGTTGAGCTCTGCTTTGTTCTATTACCAAAGGCTGATCTAATGAACTCACACTTTACTGAAGGCTACTGCACCAGTACTTGACAAAAACCTTGCATGCTGTGGTAAAACATAGCTAGGTGTAGTTATCAGTAGAAAACATCATCTTCACGAAATGTATAGTCTGGCGTTGCTTGCAAGAATAGTATTTCTTGGTCCTGGAGGTCAAATGTTGTGGTGTTTGGCGACTAACCAGAGCAGTCAGATATCTGTGAATCAAGATAACAAGGTCAAAGCAACTCCTACATCATGACCGTCCATTTAAGTTCATTCTACTGGGTTAAATTTCAACCCCTAACCGCAATGGTCTTTCTCTCCAGTCTCCAGTAGGCCTGTGTAATAAACAAAGTGTGCCTTCTGTGGTCCAGGTCCTCCGATAACATACTGGCTTCGTCCCCAGAGCTGACCCAGGGCATCCATATGTTTGCAGCGAGCACCGCGCAGGTTATTGAGGGTTTGCCATGCCTCTGTCAAAAGAGATTTCTTGAGAAACTCTGAAGAAAAGTTGATGCTTACCAGACTGGAAATGGTTTCAAAACTATTTCAAAAGAGTTCAGGATCCACCAATCTACCAGACAGACTGCAAGTGGAAAAATGTCAACACCACTGTCCAGGACACAGTATACTTAAAGTGAAATTGAATAATAAAGAGGTATGACTTGATTTTGAATGAAATCCAGGCAAAATGAAGGTGATTTTCAGTTTGTTTGGTGGTTCGAAACAGCTCATCAGAACAAATCTTCAGGAAAGCTTTGACTATTACACCACCTAATTGCCACTGGCAGTTGATGACTCAATAGGTTGGTGTAAACTGGGACTCCGTCTACAGGTGTTCTTAAATTTTTTCCAAATTTGGCACACTGCACCGTCTACTGGCTTGGGAGAAATGAAAAAAAGAAAGAAACTGGCATTGAATGTCCTCGATTATTGTGCATTACGACCACACCTTACCATCCCCAGAGTGATGGTTTGGTTAAATGTTTCAACCAAACCTTGAATAGCATACTGTGCAAATTTCTAATTGGCACCAGTGGTTACCTTACCTCAGGGATGGGCAGCTCTGACACTCAAGATCCACTTTCTTGCAGAGTTTAGCTCCAATTCTAAACAAACACCTGAGCAATTAAGCTAACGAAGGTCAGGATTCAGGATTACTAAAAAGCCACATGCAAACCTGTCCAATCAGGGTTGGAACTAAACTGTGCAGGACAGTGGACCCTCACGAGCGATTGGTTGCTCGCCAACATGTGAAAAGCCTTCCATGGGTTTCTTCCAAGTTAATTTGTTTTACGGCTGGCAGGTGATCGGATCTCTGGACCTGCTGAAAGAACTGCGAGAAGCTCAAGGATGGTACATGTGGTGTGGTCCAATATGTATTCCAAATGAGAGTCTGTCTGGAAGAAATTACATCAGTGGCCCTGGGGCCCAACAGTTTCAGAAAACATGCTCTGATATGAGTGCCAGTGAGGGTTTCTTAGTGCCAAGTTCTGAAAACAAGTTGCTTTGTTGGCATAGACCCTACAAAGTATTGTCAAAGACTGGCAGCATCACCTGCACGATATCCATGCTGGAGCAGGGTACGAAAGAGCAAAACGGCCACTTGCTGAAAGAAGGAATATGAACCTACAGGACACTACTTCCAAATTAGCTGCACACAACAAGTGCTGGATGTTTCCCATCCGGAGCGACCAGGCAAAGTAGATGCTGCACATAGAGCTGTTTCAGGAGAAAGCTGCATCTGGTGCTGAGGTGACCCCAGCCCTACAAATGAGCCACCGCATCCCTGAACATCTGATAAATGCGCTTAAAGGTTAACTGTACAGGTGTTACTCAAACATTCATCAGTCAGTGGTGTAGTCCCCGATGGGATGGAGCACTTAGATTTTGTAGAGTGGAGACTCTTACAGCAACCGTTCTTCCTGCAGACAGATGTCTCTGGAGTGGGATTGAGGGCTGTGCTACTACAGGAAATAGGAGATTGCAGATCGCAGGCATTCCTGAGCCAGATTTCCCTGAGAGATGTGATACTCTAGAAGAAATGTTTGGCCAGTACATGGGCCCTGGATTCCCTCCGTTTCTACCTTCTGGGGAGACCCTTTGTGTGAGAGACAGACCATCCAGCACTACAGTGAATGGAATGCATGATCGTCTCCAATGCACAAATTACAGTCTCTCTCTCCCTTCAGCCCTACAAATTCACTGTGAAATATTATCCGTGATCACTGAACAAGGTTGCAGACTTCTTATTCAGTATCCCAGAGAATGAAGATATGGGACATTTTTTCTCAAATGCTGTTAGAGAGGCCGAAGTGTGACATCTGCAGAAGGTGGGGGTTGCTTCTGGTTCCCCAATTCCCCCTCATTTCAATACACTTATTTGTTTAATGAAGACACAAGGTTATATGTGAACTATTTATTTAACTTGATGTAGCAGTGAAGTAGATTTTGGCTGGTGCATTGGTGCCATAAACAGCAGCTCCACATTGTGGTTGAAAACACATACAGCTAAACTGTTGTGTCTCAGACTTGGTTAACTTTGAGCTTTGAGTCGGCATACATGGCCGCAGACATTTTGACTCTTAAAAGACCTGAAAGGACTTTTAGCAATGTTCTTATACCCTTGCTGGAATGCATTATTGATAGAGGAAAACACTGAGTCAGGTGAAGGAGAGGAGTTGTTTGTATGTTATGGTGCTTGTGTTTTTAAACTTAAACTTAATTATCTGTATACCCTAAGTGAGTATGATCGTTTATGGTACTCACAGCTGTTTATAAGAGGCAATGCTTGCACAGGAGAGCTCAGCATCATGTTAATCTGTTCATTTAATGTTAATAGTTAGACTGTGACTAGTGTTCAGTAAGTTAAGAAACTATTGAGGAATGCTGTTATTGAAGAATTGCAGTTCTTGATTTTGAGGGTGTTTCCTTTGTTTTGGTCATTTCTGTAAATAATTTGAGTGTTGTTGTGTATATATTGTATGTTTATTTCCCTATTTTTCCCAGTTTGTCACACTGTTCTGTCTCCTGGCATAGGCTGGCCATGTCCTCCATTCTTTAAGTTGGGGATTTCTGCATTTTCCAGTTGATCCATGACTCTTCTTTGGTGACACCTTAGTTTTATTCAGTTCCTCAAGAACGGGGGTGTCAAACTCAATTACTGGAGGGTCTGTAGAGTTTAGCTTCAACCCTAATTAAACACACCTGCTCCAGCTAATCAGTTCCTTTAGACTTATTTGAAAACTAGATGGCATGTGTGTTGGAGCAGAGCTGGAACCAAAACTCTCCAGGGCTGCGTTCCTCCAGGAACTAAGTTTGATGCCCCTGCTCAAGAAGATTCTTTTGGTCAGGCCAGGAGGTGTAACCTTCAGCTCCTGCTTTAACTCTTCCTGGACAGATACTAGCATAGCATAGGCTTTATGTCCTGTTTTAGCCCATGTGTCATGTTTAAAGCCAAAGTCTGGTCACCTGTAAGTCCTGTCTGAGTGATCCTGTCGTCTTATTCCTGTCAAGACTGGCACGGTCCAGTTACCTCTGCTGGTAGATGCTGCAACTAAGCCCCCTGGCTGGAAAAGCCATCTTTCTCCGTTGACAGCCAGTTTTGGCAAGCGCCACAGAAACCTCAAATATGGAGGTGGAATAATAACTTCTCTGGAGTTTGAGTGAATGTCAGAATCCTTGAGTTGGCTTTGACCCTTGACTGTAATGTAAGAGACAGTAGAGTGCACTGCAGGGGTTTCTGAAGAACACCAAAGATGATATTTTGAAGAATGTGTGTAGCCAAACAGTTGATGGTTCCCACTCAGTTCCTTAGTATGGAAAAAACACAGTGACAGTCAATGGATAGAAGCAAAGGTTACATTTTTCAAAATAACTTATTTTGTGTTCAGCAGAAGAAAGAAAAACGAACAGGGTTGGAACAATTTGAAGGTGAGTAAATCATAAGATAATTTTCATTTTTGGATTCCCTATTGGTGTCACTTTATTTTGATGGTCCCTTTAACACATTCTGTTAAATATAAGTAATATTGCACCTACAAATGTACTAAGTCTTATTAGTGTTATTTGAGTATTATTAGACTTTGACATACTTGCAAAGATACTTATAGTCAGTAGAATGTCTGTTGTGAGAACATCACAATATAGAGTTAGAAGACAGTCTACTAATACTCTAGTGAGTGTTAGTTGCCATGTAGATGCAACTTTACTTATTGTCCACAGTATGTGTTAAAGCGACCGTCCAAAATAACGAGTTTTTAAGACGAACTATTTTAAGACTTTTTCCACTCGATTAAATTTCCCTTTGGAAAATTAACCATGGTTTTACTACAAATAAAACAAACTAACTAAAAATACGGTTACTAGTTAAACCATGGTAACCACAAATTAGCCATTGTTTTGCTACACTGACCATAGTTAACCGTGTTATTTATCTGTAGTAAAACTCTGATTATACAAATACGCAAAAAACACTACACTTCTACTATAATAAAACCATGGTTAATTTTCGTAAGGGTTATCACCTAAGCTGCATGGGTTTTCGTTTACAGGGCAGCCTAAAGTTATTCCATAAATTACACTCCAGTTTAGTCTATTACAACAGTTTATGTTCCCGCAGCGCTTTTGTTTTTAATTTCGGCAAGTTTCACCTAACCGGAAATCATTCAGTCCTTTAGTGTGTCACCTATCTAGTGTACTTAATTGCTGAGTGTGACATGCTCACTTACTGAGTAGGGTAAAATAAGCAATAATAGCTGCTAAATGTGACACCATCCAAAGCGAGTTGTTCAGAGTTTCAGAGTCAAGCAATTTGTATTACACTATTCATTCCAGTGGTGTTTTTAAATATTGTTTATCACTGTCCCTGTTTTATTCAACGAAACCCTTTAAGTTTTTTTTTATGACTTAAACAGACTCTTATAACATGCCTACAAATGTCCACGTCAAATGTTAATTACAAAAACAATTTCAGTTACAAAAATGAAAATTATTATTACTATTACTGGTAATACAATTACTATTTATTATTAGTATACTCATTACTTACAAATATGCACATGAACACAGTATTGTAAGGGTAATCTAATTTTTTTAGTTTTAGGAACGTCATGTAGAATTCACTCATGGCCTATCCGACATATATAAAGTGAGCATATATATATGTGTGTGTACGGGACAATATATATATTATATTCACTGTCGATCCCAGTTTTCTCATCGCACTTTAAATACAAATTTTGACAAACTTATAAACACATGTAATTTGCATTTGCAATGTAATTACGTCTTATTTTGCAGCTTTTTTTTTCTGATTTTACAGCCTGGCAGAACAGATGAAGTGTAAGTCATAATAATAGTAAGACCAAGGACCTGATCGCTAGTTTCTCTTTCATTAGATCTGAAGCAGCAGGATGAAACTATCAGATGGAGAATCAGAGTACCTCTTTCAGTCACTGCTATCACAAACCGCTTGGTTAATGATTCCCTCTAGTCATGATAATAGGCAGTTTTGTGAGTCTATAAAAGCCGTCATGGCAAGGCTGGTGTGCTGCAGGGTTAGATATGCGACTGTTTGAAACTGTGTGTCTTTGTGTTGTGAACATTCCTATTTTATGTTTTTGGGGCTGATCGTAAGCATTGCTTAAATTCGCTCTTTGTGGTGGGTTTAATTTTTGCTGGCTTTCAACGACAATGGTTTTAATCGATTTGTGCTAGGGTATTTTTCTTCTTCTACTTCTTTATTTAGGTCAAAAATCTATTTTATAATATAGATAATAGTCCCTGGTTTTATGCGCACACATATATATATATATATATATAATGTTTTGTTATGTTTTTCAGAACAATGGCTATTGTCGGGTTGTTAACCTTCATCACTAATGTCTTTATATTGCTTCTCGTGGATTCAAAGTATTCCGCATTTTCCTTTATGATTTTTTTTAACTACATGTCTTTTCAGTCAATGTTATGGTTGTTCTGTCTTATCGAGTGTCCCATCTTTCTTCGCCAAACAACCTTTGTGTTTGTTGTGACAGAATTATTACACAATATTACTCGCATTACAAAGTGCAATGACTGTACTTTATAACATACATACTCTTTTGATGTTTACACCGATGGATTATGATTAAACATACAAATCATTTAAAAGTTAAGTGCAGTTTCAGGAAAAAATGTTGTCTTTTTATTGTCATAACGTAGGTTTTTGCAGTTTTACAACGAAGTGATGCACGAACTGACTGACAAATCAGAGGAGGAGCTGACTGAGCGAGAAATAAAGAAAACGAAAAGTTCTTTAAATGTACTGAATTTTCCAAGTAATAAATAATTACTTGGAAAATAATAATAATTAAATGAGTTATTTAGTAATGTCAGACGAGTTTCATATAAAGAGGATGAAGCGCCTAGAATAAATGTCTATAACATTATTGTTGTAGTTATTGTAAAACGTTTTAAAGATCTTGAACGGCTGTTTTTACCTGATCTGAACCTTCAGAATGACTCTCGTTAGTGTGACCCAGTTTAGTCCGATTCAGTGATACTAAATTAGAATTTTAAAATGTAAACGTATGTTGCAACATTTAAGGTAACCCAATGAAACATTTGACAATTTAGTTGTTATATTTTAACATTTAAAAGTTGTTACAAATACTTCAATGTTAAAAACTGGTAGTGTTAAAATATAAATAGTTGAAAGAACATTTTTACGTCAATATAGTGTCGCCGTTGTTGTTATATTTTTATTAAAAATTCCCACGATTTTTATGTATTTTGAATACTGTGAAAGCAATACATGAACATAGCAACACTAAATGTAAAATGTAAGAATATACCTAACTGAAAGATCATCAATGCTCGGCTTTTTCTTAGTTTTGTCGTACGGAGAACACTGTCTAAACCAGCTTTAACTGAAGGAGATAGGAAAGCCGAAGGTGCCAAAGTATGGATTTCTTAAGAGACTGGTGAAGATTGATTTAGAATGAGTAATTAAACACGCTGAAGTGACCTGCATTGTATCCTTATCATAAGCGATTAGAATATCAGTCTATACACAATGTGGCTCGACTTCATATCAGTGACTGATCGATCAGAGAAGATGATGCTCATTTACCGACAATATATTAAACCTGGATGTGAGCTCAAAATAGATAAGAATTAAGTTAACCAAGTATCTGACGTATCTTTTCAATTTTTCTTCTTTGTTTTAAAATGAAAGTATAAAAAAAAAATCATTTGGAAAAATGCGACGGTTCTTTTTGAGCTTCTCTTTTGTGCGCTTTCTAATCAAAAAATCTAAAATCCTAACTTTTTAATCCTAACTAGAATTTACACGACACACTGAAAAAGTAGCATGATTAACTAGATTTTTTTTTGTCAGAATCAGTTCCAAAACCTCTCCAAGTGTCACGCTACAGCGTATAAAGAAACAATAGTTCTGCTGAAGTTTTCAAGAATTATTTTAATATGAGTGGCAGCGCTGAACAAGCCGATGCGAGTCAGTTTCTGTACAGACCGCACATAATTAAACTGTGCTTCGCTCTATTTTCACCAGATTGTCTTTAAGACGAGGTTTTGACGTTGTCCTCGGTATGTGATGTTCACTTTCTTTCAGACAGTCTGTTGTTTGAACTGGGGAATGGGTTTAACGCGTCCTTGAAAAGGCATGTCAACATTGAGCAGTGAACTCATTCTGTTAGCCTAACAGGGCAAACCAGAGGAAGTGACCATTAACACGGGCCTCCCTGAGCCGACCTTTTAGGAAATTAAAGGCATTATTATCAGTGGAAAAGGATCAGTGGTATTAAGGGAAACATCAGTTACGACAGACCTTCTCCTTCCTATCATCTAAATACACCTAAATACACCCATACAGATAAAAAACAGTCACTTAATGTGGCAAACCGTGATAAGGAATAGATTTTAATGTTTGCCTTTGTCTCTTTCATCCTAAAGGTAGATTTGGCTATAACTTATTCATTTATTATTAAGAAATGTTCTGGAGCATTAAAAAGTCATTGTTAAACAGCCATATATCGATGTAAAACATAATGGAAAGAAAAAATCAAGAGTTTAATTTTTATGGTACAAGGCATGCATTGAAATTTAGTTCGGCTAATCGGTGAAAATATCCGTTAGATATGGTTAAATGATTGTTTAAACATACAATATTATTTAGTAAATAGTGTAAATTCAATTTTAATTTTCGATAATGTACAATATCCGTTTTTTTTAATCATTTTACAACCCAATCCTTCGACAAATTATTTTAGAAATTCTTGTTTTTGAGGTTTATTCAGACAGTACCATAAACATAAGCACAATTTCAATCAACAGGGGTACAACATAAAGTTATAGCTTTGTTATTTAGTCTACACATTCATATAATCTTTACAAAACATTTTTTTTTCACTGAAGTAAGCATGCGGTAAATCTATCGACACAATGAAACAACTACGTGGACAGAATCCAGGTTGTCGATGAGAGGCCACGAGGACGACAAACCCTCTGCACGACACTTAACACAAGAGAACGCTCACGAACGAACACGACTCATGAGGCCTACACTGCAGAACCGCGACACGCCGCGCTAATTATAAGCTTGGCTTTTGACAAACCATTGTTCCCACTTGGAGCATCGCATCGCTTTCAAATTTTGTTCCACGTTTATATTTATGTACAAAGTATGAGTTTAACTTGTCTTCGAAACGTTGAAATCCAAATAATGGATTTAAATGGTTGTGCAAGTTTAGGTAAACACAGACAATCCGCATATTCCACTGCAAAATGCCGATCGCACCAAATCCAGTATGGTTGTCATTTGTCCAGGTGTCCGTTTACTGCACTTTAACTCGTCAACTGTTGTACTGGCACGCGTTTAGACTCGAGCCGGGACTCTGCAAACCGCTATATCCAAAAGATGGATGCTGCTTAGATTTCAGTCTTAACGTCGCAAGACTGGAGTTACAAGTGTCCCTGTAGACGCTGTAAGGGGATCCAGGAGGTCCATACGGGCACGCGGACGAGCTCATGGCCGGATTGATCGCGGAGCTCCCGATAACGTTCAGGTTACCGATGTTGTTCAGGCCGCTGGTCGGCATGCCAGGCACGGCAGAGTGTCCCATCCCGGAAGCCATGCTCATGGAGGAGATCGAGGTCGGGGCTGAGAACATGGACTGGGACGTGAGGGGGCTCATTGAATTAAAGAAGGTGAAGTTCTTTGTGGACAGCGGGGCTGGGGTCAGTCCTTTGTTGGTCCAGTTGTTGTAGGTGTACGCGGGGTAGACATCATCGTATGGCTGCATCAGTCCGCTGAACTGCGGCAGGTAACTGTTTTTACACAAATCCATTTGCTGGTTGCGCTCCCTTTTTCTCCACTTCGCCCTCCGATTCTTGAACCAAACCTGTGGAAAAGGACGCGTTATTTCCTCAAACACAACTAATGCTATTAGCCCCAAAATGTCAGAGCAGTAGACATAAACTTATGCAAAACTATTCATTAGCATTTGACATTCACAATTTGATGAGCTCATTAGCTACCATTGTATGTGAATACTTAAATAACACTTTACAATATTAGCGAGATTACATTTTTCATAAGCGTTTGAAAATATAGGGTTTAAAAACAAAAACAAATGGCATGTTAAAAAGCATAATGCATTATTTGTCAATTAATTTCCCCAAACAGTAAGATTTCCGTCATTAGCAAACGTTTTAATTCTAAATCCCTTCACTTAATGTGGATCAGAATCTGGTTTCGAAATGTTTGGAATTATTGGAAAAATCGGCCTGCTAGGAAATGTTTCTGAATATCGCTGAAAAATGATCAGCTATAGGCCTTGTCAGTAGAGTTTTTTAATCCATTAAAAATAATGAAAAATAATCCTTACGTATGGTAACTGAAAAATTATGTTTCAAATTCATAACAGGATACACACAAAGCGAATACTTCACAAACACAGCACTTTTTATAACTTATAAGACTCGATTTAGTTAGCTTGTTAAATATGTACTTTAATTTGCAAGTCAATCTGCACATTCGATTTGCATCATGCGGTAAACACGCCATTGGAATAAGGGAGAAAATACTTGCCTGAAGCACATCTGTAGCTAAAATGTTATGTTTATGCAAATGTTTCTGACCGCACGGTTATTAGTGTTGTCATACCCGGACTCGGGCCTCCGTGAGGTTGGTCCACACTGCGATCTCCTCTCTGGTGCTCATGTCCGGGTATCGGTTCCTCTGGAAAGTGGCTTCCAGCTCCTGCAGCTGCTGGCTGGTGAAGTGAGTCCTCTGCCGTCTTTGTTTCTTTTTCTTGGACTCGTCTGCATTTCCATCGTCGCTTCTCTGCTCGACGGACCTCTCCTTTTCTGGGGAGAATAATTTTGAGGTGATATGTGGTGCTTTGGAAGGGAGTCGTGGTTCGTTTACATAGACTGGATTTGCTCGTCAATCCACAAATATGCAAACACGTCGTATTAAAATCTATCTCTCAAACGGGAACTATTTGCACACAATGCTTACGGCTATGTTATTTTAAATATCCAGGGTAGAAGTTAAAGGCCTATCCAGGTTAAACAACTTGCGGCCGTGTTTTAAACTCAGGCCTAGTTCGTTGTTGTTGTTGTTTACTGCATCTAGGTTACTTTCCCGTAAAGATCTGACGTGTATACAACAGTGTCATCCAGCTAACAAACGCGCGTTTAATTTTAATATAATTTCTAGAAATATTTTTTGATAGCGATTATCGAGTTCTTTAAAGAATGTGTGATACGCACAAGTAAAACATACGTACAGCAGTATTCTCTATTGACATTTTTTTAGTAAGAAACAAATGCGTTAATATAGGCTAAATGTGAATATCTACTTATTTTTTTGCGGTTGCAAAGCAGCAAGCGGCCAGAGTGCAACAAGGCTACGCGGCTCCTGCAAAATTAGGCCGAAAAATAGGTAAACAATTCAATATGTTATTACTAAAACAAAACATTTACAGGTGTAGCAGCTATAGAAGGAAGCTACATCTTTAACATGTAAATGCATGCTTTTAGTCAAATAGGCTTGCTTGCATATACTTTCAATATGTTAATGCGTTTATTCTGTGGATGGGTATGTAAATATAAGCTCTTTACCTGCTGTTTCATTATCTGAAGATTCGCTGCTCGTGTTCTCTAACGTTTCTCTGGTGCTGTTGCTTCTCGGCAGATGAAAAGATGAGGCCATGTCCAAATTCATTCCACCTTTAAAACAATCATGCGTGTTACAAAAGCTCTTCCAGCGCTGCGACACGAGCCTCAGTATATTTGCTAAGCAATCCGCTCCGCTTTTCTAATGAATAAACACGTGGACAGCCAGCGATCAAGCGCAATAGTGTCCTCCAAAGTGCTGCAGATATAATCCTGAAGAGTAAATGTGTGGTGTGAACGAATGGAAGTGCGGGCAGCAGCAGCAGCAGCTAACAGCAGGACCCACCCATCCTCTACCCCGCGTCCACTGTCAGTCCCACCCACAAAGCCCAATCATTTCTTAGACATACAAGTCAACTTTTTTCCTTCAGAACCTCTCAGCCGGGCTTCTGGCAATATCGCTGCACCTTGTGTCGGAAACTGTGTTTTTGGACTCAGGCTGCATGCGCCATGAACAGTAAGAGCCTATTAGCTGAACAAACCTCATTTTCAAACTCACAAAAACCACCTTATTAAAAATCAGATGCACAGCGCGATCTACAGTTATAATTCACCTGAATTGTATTTCTCAAGGTTGATCAAGTTACTTGAACATAGTTATTTTTTACATCAATAACGTTTTGGTCAATGTGCATGAGGTAATTACTGTTATTCACATTTGGTTTAATAACAGTCATTGAAGCAATGTCAGCTCTTAATTGTTAAAATTAAAAAAACAAAATTGATTTGCCATTGATGATTCCTTTTGTTCACTTATCAATTGAACACTGGCGACATGTCGGAACCAGCAAACCAAACGCTGTTCAGAGGAAAATTATTTTGCATTTCAGGTTTGCGAACACGTTCTTGCACTCAGTGAATCTCCATGACTAATGCAGACACATTTACTTTTGCCAAACAATGACAGTCTAGCTACTATTTGAAAACATAACGTAAAATGCCCGATAATGAGAAATATAATACGGGCTTATTGTGACAGTTTCATTGTCACTCAGAAAACATCTCGCTTTCTCGTCTGATTGTTCTGTGCGGGGTTTTTTCAGGTTAGTGGCGCCTGCTGGTTGGTGAGAACACAATGCCGCCTGACAGCCGCCTTATAGAGAATGATCCGTGGCCCTTCACGAAAAATATTAGACGCAGAAAAGCGTATTACGACACAGTTTCAGTCACCAGCTCTCTCAGAAAATTCCCACCACAGTTCCCACACTCCAGACAATTTATAGTTTTATTTTATAAACAAAGAAAGGTTTATGTTTTTACTGTTTGTGGCTTTGAAAAAAAAATACATCATGGCCATATGTCTAGCAAACTTTTTTTTTCTAATTTTGGCCGAAGCGTCTAACCTATTTTCTATGAATACTTTAATATTATTATTTTTTTGTCATTATTGTAATTTGCGGAGAAAACATTTAGTCAGATTTGTCAGACTATATTTTCTTAGATAAATCTGACAGCATAATGCACGCCTTTCCTCTTCAGATATGCATTGATCCATATCTGCTGGATTTAGTTTAATTTTATTGTTATTAGTTGCTTTAGTTTTGGGTTATTATTCGCGATACTCTTGTTAAGAATTATCCTGAATATTTTAAGACTGAGAATTTAAATTATGTTACCAAAGACTTAAAATGCAAAAGCCTCTAGGTGTCATCTTCTACTACAATAAGCATTTTTTTTTCTCAGGCTCTTGTGTTTGGATTCAGTAAGTTCAATTTATTATCAATGAATGGGACCTTTTTAAAGTGAAATAATTGAACATAAATATAGGTTCATGAGAAGAAAAATTTTTATTTTGCATTTTAGGTCTTCATATATAAGACTCAAAGATTTGTTTCGTTAGTTTGCAGGTGAATTATATATTATTATAGAATCTGTAATAAACAACTATAGAGTTCTATAATGACAATTCGCGAGAAATGTTTAAATGGGAGAAAAAATATTGGCGGTCTCGATATTTCAAGAAATTGACATTATCTTAATTTATATAGTTTAGTCTAATAGTTTAATTCAAGCAAATAAAATCGATCATACGTGTCTTTGTTTTATCCATTGCTTCAAAACCAACAAACGCACTGATAAAGATAAAGAGTGGAATCATAGTAAATAGGTATATTTGACAGGAAATGTTTGAGGATGAGGATGTAATGTATTTGCATATTTTATCTATAACTGTCTGTCAGACGCTCAGCATCACTGCGAACATCTGTGTGACTCCATTTGTCACGAATTAGAAACTACAGCAAAACAAATGTGTTTCAAGAGGTGACTGCAAAGCTAAATAAAGCACACACATTGATGATTAATCTCATTTTCTCTCCTAATATACTTTTAAACGGATCAATGATTCAACCGCAGATTCAGATTATTCAGGTTTTGGCCTTCAGTTTAATTAAGACAATGATGCCCGCACACGCATTCAACCACATTTCAATGACTTCTTAATTAAACAACCCGGATATTATCTGCCAAACAAATACACAACAATAATAAAAGATTATAGTAATGACAATAGAATATTAACAATAATGTAAATATTTTTTTAAACCCGTGAACTGAAAAAAACGTAGGCCTAATCAATGAACTGGTTTTATTCAAATCAAAAAATAGTATTTGACATCACTGAATCAGTCTAAATACATTAATTTATACCAGCAAAAAATCATTTTATGGGTTAAATCAGGTATAAATTAAGGTTACCACTTTTTACGGCTTTAAAGAAGCCTGGTTGTTGGATGTTCGGATGTTATCATTTTTTACGACTATGCAACAGCTCTTACTAGTGAACCTCTACTTTGATGGAAATAAATATAGGCTATTATTATTATTGTTGTTATTATTATTAGTAGCAGCCTAGTAGTATAGTGTTAGTATTATTATTATATAGAGATTCATGTGCCGCATGTGAATTTAATAACAATTGCGTAATAAGTCGGCTATGTATTTAAAGCAATTGGCAAATACGCCAGATGGTTAAGAGTATTTTAAACAGGCCTACTATACGGAAATAGCATACTTTAATATATTTTATTTTATAAAAAAAACACTCAATTTCAAAGACACTCAAACACAAACAAAGCGCAACGTAACAGTGTCCCAATTTATATATATATATATATATAATAAAAAATCATCTACAGCATGCTGAAATCGCAAGGCTATTTTGTTAAGTGGTGATCACCTTCTTCGTGAATTATTTGGTTGTCTTACTGACCCGCCGGATACATATCGAAACTGGATCAGCTCAGATCTGGTGAATGAGTGAAGTGCATGATAACTGCAGACCGCAGCGGTTCCAGCGCTAATGTTTCAGCCGGAGCTCTATATGCAAAACACGCGCCTGTTATATTATTACATATTCAGTGTTTTGACTGAACTCATTCAGGTCTGCCCTAAACTGACCACACCGGGATGACCGATCAACATGTCATCTAAAACATTTAGATTTATCGAGTTATAACAGAACTTGCAATGCGATAATAAAAATTAAATAATTAAACATTAATGACATCAACTTCATATTAGGCCTACACGTACTGCAATACTTCTAAAACAAACATTGTCAAAAAGCGATGCATAGCGACTCACGTGTCAGATCTCCCAAAGGCGGTTTGCTTCCTTTTCTCGTGTATTAAATCGTCTCCATGCATTTATAGTATATAGTTCCTCAAATGTGTGGTTGTAAGCGACGTTCAAGTTTATGCGGCTGAAGATGCGGCATCGCAGCCTCTATCAGGTAGATGAAGTGACGTCACGCCCGCATGACGTCACGCGTCTGAGAGGATCAGCCTCTGCTGCTGGAGCACATTTCACATCTAATACACAAATTACTGTCATATGCGCGCTGATCGGAGACTTTGTGTGTGGTCATCTGTGATACTTATATTAATATATCATGCAATATTTTTATTCGTTTATTTACTATTTTGTTATGTTATCCGCATTTATTTTACGCATTTTAATTAATTATATATTTTATATTGCCTGAATAGCAAAAGTTTACTGTACGGTTATTTGAAGCTATGCATTATACATTTTTTGAAGGAATTTGTGTATTATAACCATAGTATTTTAAAATATATAGCATGTACGGTCTTAAAAGGTTAATTAAAACTTGAATGAATGAGCGAATACAAACCAGTCGCTGAACACAAGAAATAAATATAATGGCGTAATTATTTATAGCCTACAATTAATTCAAACTGTTATAATTCATTAGATTTATCGATGCCTCTAATAATAATTGCGCATATAGCCATGTTCAGTACATTCCTGTCTAGTTTTCCTCCGAGATAATATTTAAATAGCCTACATTAGTTATTCAAAAGCACACACACGCACTGATTAAAATATATGACTGAATTAAATTTGAGCAGACATTAATGAGTGAAATAGCTCGCAATAACAATCATTATATTGTAGCCGATGGTCGCTGCTGTAAAGGTCACATTCCCGAAAGTACAGACTTTGATTTCTCCTGTTGTTTTATGACTTTGCTACCAGAGCCTCAGGCCACGCTAACAATAAAATAAAGTTCACCATTAGGGTGGCGTCCTCGGCTGTTAATTTTCTCTTTAAAAAAGTAAAAATAAAACTAATTAATATATACATAGATGTATAAAAAAAGAATAATTAAATTAAAGCCGTGTGCGACTGCCGAGCAGAGCCCTTTGAGGATAGCCGTATAGTTCTATTACAATAAGGTGTGTTGGTGTAACATAAAGGCTACTTCCAATCGTATTTGCTGTTGCATTTAAAATTATAATATTTTGTAATGTTTTGGGATCTCAGATAAGCTGTACTTTCCTGCCATTGTGCATTAAAGATAAATGCACTGACAAAGGTTTACTGGCATGTTAAAAAGACGTTGCTTCGTCATTTCCCTCAACATGGATTTATATTAAAATTCAACTCGTTTGAAAATGTACTTCAATGTTCACCAAAAGTGTAGCAGCATGTTTTTGCATTGGTTGATCATATGTCAAATTTGTGAAAATGGCAGCACCTCTTCACCATTGTTTCCACAGTCATGTGTTTCCCTGTTAAGGTCGGCCCGTATGCCACATTATACCCGTCTGCTGTGAAATGTGTTCTTTTAATTATGTAAGGCTTGAGCGCCTGATCCGATCTACGCGAACGCTTTGCTGCACAGTCTTATGCGCCTCTGTTTATTTGCTGAGATTATTGTGTGACCTCCAAACGGAGTTTAGCATGAGATCTCCAGGAATATTTTTCTTGACACACTCAAGTGCTTCTGTATACTTGCTTTGCAATCAAGTGCAATATGGGCGCTATGGCGGAGTCTCTGCTGTATGAATGCGGGATTCATCATGTTATAAATTATTGTAAATAAGCTCTGAGCGGTCAGACGATTATATATATATATATATATATATATATATATATATATATATATATATATATATATATATAGCTAATATTGTTTAGTTTAGTGCAGTGTGCTTATAAGTTTAAAACACAATTGCAACTAAAAAAGCAGTGTATAATGTATGGAATGATTAACGACGGGCCACTGAATTATTGAAAATGCACACCCGAGGCGCTAAAGCCGCCATATGATGAAGCGGAGTGATCGTTACACCTCGACTGTGCGTTATTGTTCAATAAAGGAATAAATTATTCCGATTAATCCACGGTTACCACGTCACGTGTTTTATTTCAATGCATTTTTCAAGTTTTGGTCCCTAAAACGCTCGTTCATGACTTATCAAGCATCATGTAGCTAGAAGAACTAGTCAAGAAGACTTGAGCCATCGATATGCAGTAATTGGAGAAAGAGAGAGCTCGCGCGCGCGTGTGTGTGTGTGTGTGTGTGTGTGTGTGTGTGTGTGTGTGTGTAACACAGAGAAAGAGAGAGACAAAGAATACGACTGCCTGTATAAGTCTAATAATATTGAAGTTTAGCTGTTTCTTAAACAGCGATGTTACCTCTCTGCTCCTGAGAAATGTCGCGTAGCCTTCACTAGTGAATGGGACTGCGCTGACAACAAGTTCCTGTGCGCGTGAACGTCTCCGTGTGCGCGCGCCAGTCTCTGTGTCATTTTTATCCCGCTGTTTGCCATATTTATTTGGATAATAAAGAGCTATGGAACTGTAACACAGTTATGCTCTTTTGAAACAAAACAATACTGAAATAAATCAGCGTAATTACAGTTAGATTAGAATCTATTTTTTTACTTGTCTAATTGAAATAAGAGTTAATAAGTTAAGCATCTACATAACAGGCCTATCTGTAAAGACAGTCAGCTATGATGTGTAACCGTAAATATATAGTGTTTTCCACTTGGTGATTCATACCTAGAGCGTTTTATGGAAAATCCAGGAGGCCTCTCTTCCTGCAGGTTGTATGTGGCAGGCCATAACTCCTGAAGGTCCTCAAACGGGTCCTGGTTCTCCTGCGGCTTTAGCTTGTCTCTCTGAGTGATATAATGAGGGGATGTTGGCCCAGTTCAAAGGGACAAAGTTTACTGATTTGTCATAAAGAAAATGGTGTCTTTTCCAATTCTATAATTGTTTTGCCAGTTTGATGGTGAATAAACATTGCAAAGTCATTAGAATAACAATATAAGAAATTCTATATTTTTGCTATAATGATACATCTTATATCGTATAATACGATAAACCCTCATTAAATAAACAATGCACAATTCACACTAATGTTTGTATTTAACAGCTGCTTTAAATGATCAGTCATCCATACAATATGCGAATTCCAACTGGAGAAACCTGCTTTATTAGATGCTTTATTATTATCTTAAGTCAAGCATCATTACTGCTTTGCATAAGTGCATATGATTTCATCTCTAATAATTCAACTTCAGCATGTACGCTGCCACTCAAAAGTTTGGGATCAGTAAGATTTTTAATGTTTTTTTTAAAGAAGAAATAAGAAAGAAATATGCTTGTCAAGGCATTTACTTCAAAAATACAGAACAAAAATATAATATGGTGAAATATTATTACAGTTTAAAATAATGGTGTTTAATATTAATATATTTTAAAACATAATTTATTCCTGTGATGCAAAGCTGAAATTTTCAGCCATTACTTCAGTTTTCAATGTTATGTGATTCTTCAAAAATCATTCTAATATGCTGATTAGTTATTGTTATTATCAATGTTGAAAACAGTTGTGCTGCTTAAAAAAAGTTTTGGAATCACATTTATTCAAAATATAAATCTTTTCTAACAATGTAAGTCTTTGCTATCATTCTTTATTCTTTCCTTTAAAAAAAAGAGAGAATAAAAATTTACTGACCCCAAAATTTTAGATGGTGTATATTGTTACGAAAAGATTTCTATTTTAAATAAACGCTGTTCTTTTCAACGTTTTATTTGTTAAAGAATCCTGGAAGAAATCACAGGTTCCAACAAAATATTAAGCAGCACAACTGTTTTCAACATTGATAATAAATCAGTATATTAGAATGATTTCTGAAGGATCATGTGGAGTAATGATGCTGAAAATTCAGTTTTGTATCACAGGAATAAATTAGATTTTAAAGTATTTTCAGAAAACAGTTATTTTAAATTAAAATAATATTTCACAATATTACAGTTTTTTTTTTTTTTTTTTTTTTTTTGATCAACTAAATGCAGCCGTGATGAGCAGAATAAATGTCTTTAAAAACCATTAAAAAATCTTACCGATCCCAAACTTTGTAGATCATCCTGTGGTGTTTCTGCTTCACACGTGAATGATTCCTCAGTGTGTGTTGTTAAGGAGAGTGTTCTGCTGCTGTAATTAACACTAGTTTTGCTTTTTTTCAGAATTATTAATATCCTCAGCCATCTCCATATCTAAATCCTGTGGTCTATATGAACTGCTTCAACTCAAGGCTAGTTAAGATGTCTGCAACATACGCAATCGAGCTTCAGTTTTTTTGTGTGGCATTAATAAAGCATGTTTATTCATCACTAAGATTAACCATCATGTTGTGTTATTTCGACCCAAACAGGATTTTCAAGTTCAAAATCATTTGCGATTCATAGATTTCACATCTGACAGAGAGGTGCACATGCTGAGAGATCTACAAGCAATTTTTTCAATCATTTCTGCTTTTGAAGAATAAGATAAAGGACGTTCAGCAGCACAAGGGTTAAAGGGATAGTTCACCTAAAAATGAAAATGTTATTTAATCTGCTTACCTCCAGGGCATCCAAGATGTAGGTGACTTTAGAAAAACACTTTTCTTTTTTCTTTTCTTTCTTGGTTTCTTCAGTAGAACACAAACCAAGATTTTTAACTCAAAGCGTTGCAGTCTGTCAGTCATATAATGGCAGTCAATGGGACCCACGGCTTTGAGAGTCAAAAAAACATACACAGACAAAACCAGATTAAACCCTGCGGCTCATGACGATACATTGAGGTCTCAACACACAGAACGATCGGTCTGTGCAAGAAACTGAACAGTATAATTTTTTTTTTACCTCTGATTCATTGTAATGTCCAACTGTCCTGAGCTCGTTCACAATTGCCGGCGATTGGTGTGTCAACATTCTCTGGCATAGTAGACGCATGCGTGGAAGCAAACTGTCGCACATATACGTCACTCATTGTGTACACAGTGCAGAGTGATTGTGGGTACAATAGCTACTCAAAATAGTAATTACTTGTGCTTATCCTGATTGTTGCAACCAATTATAAACTTAAAGATTATGTTTGCTTGCACGAACTCATCGGGGAGAGTTGACTTTTCACCCGATGGACTGAAGTCATGCGCCGACTTGTTGTGAATGTGCTCAGATGTAATCATGAACATAGCAGTCGTCATTTACTCCCGACATCTGAGCCGCTGAAGACGCAGAGGATAACGTTACTTTCGTTTTTTAAAAGGAAAGTGCCAATCCCGATCTACATATGCGTCTGTGTTCGTGTGAATCGTTCCTGATGCAGCTTCACCCACAGCAGAAGTGAGGATAAGGGTTTTTATGCATCTTTGCAAAATGCCTTTTTAATAATGTGCTTGTTGGCAAGTTCCGCTGCTAAACACGGCTAAAGTAAACATTACGGCTCATAATCCCACATCAGAGAGGGGAGGGGCAAGCAGAGCTCATTTGCATTTAAAGGGCCCATGTGAAAAAATGAGCTGATATTTTGCAGAGCTGATTTTGACAAGGTAAAAGGGTGTGTTTTTTTTACACTACTATTGAGATTTTTTAATCAAAGTATATTAGAGACTTTTCATTAAGACCCTAAAGAATCATATGAACTTGTGGAAAATGGGCATCCGATGACCCCTTTAAGTAATGTGTTTTAGATCATTGTCATCAAGCATCACTTCTATATTCATCTGTGGAATTTGGTAAAACTGTCTGGTTGAAAAAACCAGCATACAGCTGCATCAATCTCCATCTCCAGGCTGGTTTATGCCGATTAAAGCCGGACTGGTGCTGGCCTATCAGCTGGACAAGAATAGTCTTACAAAACATAACTTGTTGACCAAGACAATTCAACCAGTTCACAGACACCAGCTCTCAAAACACAACATATACAGGTGATGTTTCAGCAGAGCTCATTACTGGGAAGACGTTTCAACATGGTTAATGAAATTTACAAGAAAAGGTAAAACAGCAGTGTTGGATAATTTTCAAGTTGTACGCATACGCATCGTAGAGCTAGACAAGATGAGCATTTGTGGTTAAAAAGTGTATAAATATTAAATGTTTTAAGAAAATGACCGATTTTTTTGTTAGATAAGACCCTTATTCCATGGCTGGGATCATTTAGAGCTGCATTAAAACTACATTTTAACCTTCAACTCGTTGAACACCATACCATTGCAGTCCACTATGGAGAAAAATCCTGAAATGTTTTCCTCAAAAAACTTAATTTGCAACTGAAGAATAAAAGACACGAACATCTTGGATGACATGGGGGTGAGTACATTATCTGGAAATTTTCATTGTGATTATTGGATTACATTTTAGAAGAAAATATTTAATGTTTAAAATGTTTAATTGTGAAATTTAGCAATTTCTGAGTGAAAACAGTTTAAAAGTAAATCATACATTTAAAAAAAAAATTTGTAGAAAAAGTTTCCACACAGAAATGGTTAAAATCCCAAATAATTACGGAAAATAGCAATTGGCGCATTGAATAAAATGTGACACAAGGATGAGATTCAGACATTTTGCAAGCATTAAAAATAGGATTAGGATTATTCTAATAGGTTGTAAACATTCTCATTCAGAATATAGACCCGAATATAGAAAAATAATAATAATGCTTAGGAGACATTGCCTGTATATTCCATACAAAATGTAGTTTGACTATATATCTTGAGTAAAAAAATGAATGAAACATTTGAACTTTATTAGCATTATGAATTTCCTGCTTGGTTATATTGTCTATAGCCCATTGTTTCAGTAATTCTGTGCAATATTTAGCTAATCATGAGACAGGACAAAACAGTAATGCCTACTTGTTATTCAGAACAAAGTCTTTGAGTTTTGTGAGAAGACTGAAGGAGCGTAAAGACAGGAAATCCATGAGTTTTGATGGTCACTTGGCGCAGGTTTCAACCGTAGGTAGCATGTATATTGACAAGAAACTACTCGATAATTCCCTTCAGCATTTTTAGCAATTTGTGACGATGTAATACATTTATACATGTGTCATGTTTTCATTTATGCAGTTATTATAAATTCCATGAGCAGTTATGACACTGTAAAACACATAACAGTATCTATTTATTTATTACCATTTTTATAAATGAAACTGGTAATGGAACATGCAGCAGCAGTGTTGAGCGGTGGAAACATCAGTTTGATTGTTGTATAGAGCAGAGATTGGTGTGCAATTGACTGAAGTACATTTGTAAACAAGGAAATTACCAACATTTTGCTTGAGGTCTGAACCTGAGCCTTTGTCACATTTCCTTTAATGGTTTCTGACATCAAGAGGTGATCAAATGATATGTTAAAGCCCCATGGTTTCTTCAAATTGACAGTTTGAATGTACATTAATATGTTGCGCAAGATATTTCACACACAAAGGCCTTTAGTCCGCAGTAACTGTCTTTTGTACTAGTCGTGTCTTTAGGTGCCGCAAACTCGAGTGTGTTTTGACAGGACTTGATGAGGAAAAACAGAAGAAAAACATCATCCGTGGGAGTTTGGCATTTTTACGCCATCGCCGCTCTCGGTATTCTGGGCTTTTTATGCGTCCTGACAATAAGATTTATCGAGCAAACATTACCGTTGTGAAAAATACATATTTAAACAATTTTTGGAACAAACAAAGAGACAAAGTAAACGCAGGCTGATGTCAGAGCGCAGGGCGTAGCGGAGTGTGAGGACACATTAGTAGTCTCGCTTCACAGCTCCTGAATGAGGGGAAGGTGAGGTCTTCCAGCAGTCCTCACATGAGAAAAGCACACTGTCGAGAGAGACAAAACGCTGGAAAGATGATTAAAAAGCTGTCAGGGTGTGTGCTAAAGACACAGAGAGAGAGAGACTCAGAAAAGAGAAAACAGAACAAATACAGAAAAGACAATGTACCAGGAGCTTGTACGAGGGACTGCTTCAATTATCAAAATAAATCATCATAATTATGCACTTTTCAGTTTGCAGACTGAGCTCTGAAGTGTGAGTGACTAGAGAGACTCATGTCTGAAGGTTCTTGCAACCAAACCTCAAAACCCACTTTTGTAGAATATTTTTACTGGTTTGTGCTCTTTGGTCTGAAAGTGATGAAGTGAGTTTGCAGTCCGTCTCTCGGCTGACGTCATCTGAGCTCAGGCTGCTTATTCACTGGTAGGAAGAACATTTCAGACAAAAGAAATGATACGTAAATATACTTTTCCACAAGTTTAAGGGGAGTCACTGCAGGCAAAAATGCTGTTTTTCATGCACCTATCAAGTTTGGGATTTTGGGCTTTTTGGTGTTTTTTTAAGACTAGTGAAACGAAAACATTAGTAAGACACTGTTAAGAGTTTCTTTTATAGCACTTTATCTATTTGTGTCAATAGATTTCAATTACAATCCATATTTTTAAAGGCTTTTTTCTCAAAATGAGTTTTTTTTTTACATTTTTATTCCTGTCTATATCCTGAAGGTTTTTATAGAGGCATTTGTTCATATATAACATTTTATTCCCCAAAAAATGGTAAAAAATATTGTGTTTCCTGTCTGTTCTAAGTTCTGAATTATGTTGTGACAAAATGAGACATCCAAAATCCCCTCTGTTAAAGCTTTTGACTCTTGTATGTCAAAAAAAATTAAAAAAGAATTTTGAAACTGACTTCATCCAGTGTTTAGAGCATATTTCATTAAATAATGCATCATTCGCATATTTAAACCTAACATTTTAGAAAACTTGCAATACAAAAAAATGTTTGCAATTATCAATGTAACTGATCTACTGGGTAAGTAAGATGATAACTATTAGTTCATTTTTTACCCTATTCACATGCAGTGTCTCATCTTAAGTATAACATTTTATATTTATGCAATTCAACACTTGTGGCAAATAATTGCAAATGCAAATACAAATCCAGATAGTTTTGGCAGTGCTATTGAGTTTTTGGTTCCTTTACACTGAAAGTCATTTACATAACCTGTATGAGAGGTTCATTAGAAACATGACGCTTGTTAATAACCAGGGCCCGTATTCACAAAACATCTTAAGACTAAAAGTAGCTCATAACTTGCAGCTTTAGGAGAAAATCTTAAAAATAATGGGTCAGTCCTAAATTTAGGACTCCTGAAGAGAATTTCACAAAGTGTTTAGTGCGAAAACTAGCTCCTAAATCTGTGAAACGTTAGGAGTAGTGAAGAGGACCAAATCACAAACTATCTTCCATGAGGACAAAAAAAACAAAAAAAACAATACAAACCATATTTGTTTCCAATACAAAAATATACAAATGATCAATTAAAAAATGGTTTCCTGTAGTGAGTTTTGGGACATGTTCTATAAGGATTAAGTGGTTTTAAGAAGCCACCAATAGAAGGCGACCAATTACCAGTAGAGACCAACAGGCACCATTACAGTTACCATTAAAACCAGTGCAATTCCCATTATAACCAGTAAAACCATTACAAATTTTGTGATTGTTTTTTTTTTTTCAGCAGGGCTAACATGGCTGTTGCCAGCAATCTGCCTTGAAACATAAACATTTTAGAAACACTCTGCATTTACTTGCACTCATATGTTTTCCCATGCATCTTTTTTTGGTTTTAGAGGTTATCTCAACTCCAAATTTCCCTCTGATCATATCCTTGTTTTCATTAATACAGTTGGGCAAGAAGCTGTTCTTGCGTCCAGTTTGGTTTTCTTTTACGTTTGCATGTCTTACTATTAGCCATGGTTATTCTACTCTGTTAATTAAAAGGCTGTTTATATGCTACACTCTTAAAAATAAAGGTGCTTTAAAATGTTCTTCACAGCGATGCCATAGAAGAACCCTTTTTGGTTCCACAAAAAACAATCCAGTCAAAGGTTCTTTAAAGATCCAACTCTTTCTTACCTTCTTATAATCTGAAGAACCTTCTTTCGCCACAAAGAACCTTTCATGAAACAGAAAGGTTCTTTATGGAACCATTTAGACAAATCTATGGCATCGAAGCACCTTTATTTTTAAGAGTGCATCTGCTAATTGTTTATGAGAAGCACACGTATGCGTGTTTATTTAGTCAGACTTAACTAATATTGCAACATAATATTGCACTCTACAGTATTTCTATGAATAAATCTCTGACAGAGACCCCTCCCCTATAGTTAGTAAGCATGCTGACATCATCCATAGCAACCAGGTCAACCCCGCCCTCACTCTTAGCTAAAGACTTATCTCTATTCATTAGTAAAAGTTTGTCTCGGCAGCGACAGCTAAAAACTCCAAGTGGTAAAATGTTTTGTGAATACAGGCCCAGATCTGCAAAGAAGGAGCACAATATATTGATTAAAACCTAAAGAGAGCTAAATGTGCCAATAATAAAGAAGACTGTGCTCTTGATGTAAAAGTACCTTCAGCCAAAAATGACGAACGAAAGAGTGATCTGGTGATTTACATTTTCTGTAAGTCGCGTCTGTGCATTCCAGCCTCTTCAGAGTGAAATCAGTCCAGAAAAGCATATCTGTCTCAGACACAATTTACTGCCAGGCCTAGGAATTCAACATGCTCCAGATCTGGGAAAAGCCCTCTCAAGCGCCACAGCGAGGAGCAACCCTGGCTTTTTTATCTAGATGGTCAGATAAAATGCTATCTGCAACCATAAAGCTGTTCATGGCAGTCTTTAGCAGGAGGCACTTCAATGTCACTGCGGCTGGAGCTCTGATAAAGTTCAAGCCAAACACAGGCTAATTTAGAAGGCCAATAAAAGGCTGCCGAAACGCGGTACCTGGGAACGATCTGAACTCTTCCCCGCGTTCCCGTCTGCGGCATCGGAGCGCACGCGGGAGGGGACGGACCAACGGAGGAATGGCATGAACTCTGGATATCCTCAGCGAGAATGAAAAGTGATGGTTCTCAGCGGGGCAAGACACGCACGTGTGCGACGGGGCAATCGAAGACGAGCTCCGATAGGCCGCTCGCATCAATCGACGGTAGAAAAGCATGCGTCTCGTGGTAAGTTTCCACTCTTTAACTGTTTGGCAGATATGATTGGCATGCAAAACGGACCACAATGTTGGCTAACCGTCGGCTGTTCGTTTTCCTCCTAAAGACGCTGTTTTCTTAGGAGAGAAGCCCAAACATGATGGGCCTGTTTATTCGCAGAGAATACGCCTTTGTCTGGGCCTCCCAGGTAAGATAAAGGAGACAGACAGAGAGAGGGCATTGAGACGCTCCTTGCGGGACCACCAGTGTTGCGTGCATGTGTGTCTGTGTGGCCGTGTTTGCCTGTGTGTTTGTTGCTGGGCGTGTTTGTGTACATATGCAAACATGTGTGACTAATTCAGGCAGCAGGACTGTGTAAGGGATCGTTCTGTGAGTTTGGAGGTGTAGTAACTCGATCACTGTCACTCTAAACACCACATTTACTCTGGGCTGTCCTCAAAGCCCTGCTCCAGCCTCATGCAAAACCTGCACAGGAGCAGGGTACGACGGCACGTGAGCGGCCTGTAGGTAAGAAAAATGAAGAACGCGAGCGATCCGAAGGGAAAACTGTACTTTAGTTACCATATGCACCTTTCAGGAGCAAACATGCAACTCTTTTCTGCGTAACGGATGCTAAACTAAAGCACACAGTCATGCAGCCCCATTGGAATATAACACTAAAGAGCTAAAATTCCATCAGTGGGACGCTGTCATGGGCCAATAGCATCATCTGTCTGTTCTCAGCACTGCACTAACAGTGATAGCTCAGCAGCAAAAGAAAATGAAATGAGTTTCTGACATGAGTCACGTAAAGCTGATGACTGACTGCTTCCACTGAAGGAAAAATGTTCTGCTACCTACCTACAAGTAAAAAAATCTACCTGTACATATAATTCCCTTTAGTTTCCAGCTTAAATAAACAATAGCGACATTAAAACTTTCTTTAATACATTTTAATGCATTTTTACACAAATTGTGATTACGAGGGATTTTTAATAAGGAAAATTAATAAGGTGATACATATTTAAAGGTCCAGTTCTCACTACTAAGTCCTTATTAGCATGCATATTGGGTGTTTATTAGCACTAATAAAGAACATATTAATGCATGAGCTTATTTTAGATCTCTTAATGCACTTTATACGTAAATTTATCAACTACCTTACTAACTATTCATAAGCAGCAGATAAGAAGCAAAGTCATAGTTAATAGTAAATATTGGTTTCTAAAAGATAAAGTGTTATTATTAATAGTTGGTATATTTTCATGGGGTTCCTTGCACAACACTGGTGTTGAGCTCGAAACACTTTTACCACAGTGCATGATTTGTGAACTAATACATTTTGAAGGTTGCATCATCAGCTCCGTATGGCTTTTTTGGCTTTTCTAGTAAACTTGCTCTGTAGCTCACCTGGTACAGCAGTACATTTGCGATGCGGAGCGCTTGAGTCTCGCAAAACACCATAAAATAACTCAAGGACTTGTAGAAGCAAGATAAAATTGCATAGTTGCTTCAGTTTTATCACCTTTGCTTTTGTTTAGTTTAGATGGTTTGAACGCTACAGAGCATTAATCTTTTAACGCCACTTACCAGACATTTAATTTCGGAACTAGCGCGATAAACACTGTAATAAAACATGACCAGATTCACGTTAAATTAGGCAAAAATCTTTAGGTAAAACAGAATGTGCTTTTAGAACTGCTCACTGGACATTTAATTTTAAAGGCGATTTTCTCATTATTTAGATTTTTTTGCACCCTCAGATTCCAGATTTTCAAAAACTTGTATCTCAGCCAAATATTGTCCCAACAAACCATACATGAATGGAAAGCTTATTTATTCAGCTTTCAGATGACGTATAAATCTCAATTTCAAAAAATGGACCCTTATGACTGGTTTTGTGGTCCAGGGTCACAAATATTGCCGCAGGCATGTTTCTCCAATGAGCCTGGGGTTTAAAACGACAGAATAACATTCAATGGGATTTTGCTCTTCCAGTTTAGTGTGAGGACTTTCCACGAGACACTTTCCTGTTTGAACACGGCAGTGGCTCCCCCACACAGTGAGGTCCATACAGAAATGGTTTGGTGAGATGGGTGTGTGAGAACAGGCCTGCACAGAGCCCTGACCTCAACCCCAGTGAACACCTCAGGAATGAACTGGAACGCCAGCTGACAGCGAGGACTGATTAGCCTGATCTCACTGATCCTCCTAGATCTGATGGAAATCCCTCCTGAGGAGCAGGATGAGTGGACAAGCAATTTCATATTAACGTCCGTGGTTTTGCCCACTTTGCCCATGATTTGACATGCTTTTAGCTATGTAATGAAATTTCTAATCGTCGATCACTGCCACCTTCATGTTAATGCAGTATTCAGTAGTTCTTTAGCAATATCACAATGGCATTAGACGCAGAAACGGATGTGACATGTTGAAGTGAATGACATTTGAGAGCTGTAACCAGTGTTGAGGTTAAACGCATTACAAGTAACGCAAGTTACGTAATAATATGACTTTTTCCAAGTAACTAGTAAAGTAACGCATTACTTTCTAATTGACAAGAAAATATCTGAATTATTTTTCCCCCATTTATTGATTAAAAGCTCTCCTGTCTCCAAGTTGAGAGAAATTGTGAGTAAGATGTTACTTTAGTTCTAGAATAAATGAACATGCATTAATTCATCTCACTCACTAAAAAACAGATCCAGTGTTCTTTAAAATAAATAAAAACTGTGAAATTCAAGCAAACCTGCAATAATTAAATATGTTCAATAATACAAATATCCTTTATGTATTTAATCCCATTTTATTAACCGATGTCTTTGCTGCAGACCTTCGATGATCCAATTCATCCATACTAATAAGCAAAAATTACTCAAGATAATCTAACATTTGTTTGAAGAGTTGACATTTGTTCTTCTGCGGTCTACTGTACAGACGACAATTTACTTTTCTCTAAGCCTGAGGCTTTTGGTGTGAAAAGGCTTTTACATTTGACAAAAATAGAACTTTTTATATTAAAAACAAGCAAGCCCTGCCCAGATTTAAAAAGTAACGCAAAAGTTAAACGTAATGCATTACTGTCCATGAAAAGTAACTAAGTAACGTAGTTAGTTACTTTTTTAGGGAGTAACTCAATATTGCAACGCATTACTTTTAAAAGTAACTTTCCCCAACACTGGCTGTAGTGGATGGGATCATTTTCAGTTAATAACATCATAAAAAACTACACATCATATCATATACTGTAACATGACTCTGACTGGTTTCTGTTGGTGATGGTTTAATGCTGGTCTAACTGGTGGACCAGCATAGTTGTGGTTTTCACCAGTAAAACGTAGTTAGTCATCAAACTTGTTTTTTCTGGTTGATCTAGTCCACCAGCACACTAGGAACTTGTGCTGATAAGTGTTCATACTGGATTTGAGCAGGAATGTTTTGGACAATTTATGGACAAAAGCAGTGCAAACACTCTATGAATCTCTTTTTGTGTTTCAAACATTAAACAACATAAATGTGAGTATAGAATGACAGAATTAGAATCAATCTTTGAGCTTCTTACGGCTACATCTAATGTACTATTACATTGCGTCAGGTTGTTCTATGAATTTAAAATTGGCAAACCGTTAATTATTCTATTCTTTGCTTCTGTGCTCTTTCTTTGCTATTAATTAAGGTCTGTCCTCTCTTGACTCTGTCTCATCTCTATTGTCTCTCTACTTCATCCTTTGTCAATAACCCAAGCACTGCAGCTGCGTTTGGCTCCACATTGTTTGGTCGAGCAGAAGGGGCCGCGGCCAGCTAAAACCGATGGGCCATATTTCAGGCCCAAAGTAGCTGGCGCTGTGAGCGGACAGGCTTTGATCAGTGCAGACGGCAGTGGGCTGATGGTGATGGGGTCAGCGCTGAGGGATTACAGCCCTCTACTGCACAACTTTACTCTCTACATTCTGTCTGCTGAAACGCATGACCCTCAACAGCAATATAACTATCTCCCTTCTCTCTCTCTGTGTGTGTGTGTGTGTGTGTGTGTGTGTGTGTGTGTGTGTGTGTGTGTGTGTGTGTGTGTGTGTGTGTGTGTGTGTGTGTGTGTGTGGCGCAAAACAGAGCTGAACTTACACCATTATTTGTTTCATGCAGTCTTGATGTGTTCATGGTGTGTTCCAATGGTGTGGTCACCATTAATTTAATTATTACAGAAATGAAATCTCTTCCAGTATTCATTACCACTCATTTGTCCCCGTTAGACCTAGTCATTTATTTAAAAGTGCATTAAAGGAGTAGTTCATTTTCAGAACAAAATTTACAGAAAATGTACTCCACCCCCTTGGCATCCAAGATGTTCATGTCTTTCTTTCTTCAGTCGTAAAGAAATTATATGGAAAGATTTCTCTCCATATAGTGGACTTCTATGGTGCCCTGAGTTTGAACTTCCAAAATGCAATTTAAATGCAGCTTCAAAGGACTCTAAACGATCCCAGCCGATGAAGAAGAGTCTTATCTAGTGAAATGATTGGTTATTTTCTAAAAAGGTTTACAATTTATATACTTTTTATCCTCTTACACACAGAGAGAGAAAATAACCGATCGTTTGGCTAGATAAGACTCTTTTTCCTCGGCAGTGATCGTTTAGAACCCTATGAAGCTGCATTTTGGAAGTTCAAACTTGGGGGCACCATAGAAGTCCATTATATGGAGAGAAATCCTGAAATGTTTCCCTCCAAAAACATAATTTCCTTACGATTGAAGAAAGAAAGACATGAACATCTTGGATGACAAAGGGGTGAGTACATTATCTGTACATTTTTGTTCTGAAAGTGAACTACTGCTTTAATATTGCCATTAATACAGACAATGACTTAAATACACCTCTTCTATGATGAACAT
Source organism: Garra rufa (assembly GCF_049309525.1). Lineage (NCBI taxonomy): Eukaryota > Metazoa > Chordata > Actinopteri > Cypriniformes > Cyprinidae > Garra > Garra rufa. Next base: position 14,535,146 of record NC_133379.1, on the reverse strand, counting down.
GCTTACTATTATTTTTTTATTAACATTTTGATATTAATTGTAGGGCTTAAAGTAAAATATATCGAAGATGTAATTAGGAGAGATATCTTGAGAGATCATTTATTTAAAGCTGCACTATGTAACATTTTGCCCTCTAGCGGCGGAAGCATTGAACTACAAGTTACTTGCGGAGGAAGCGCATTGTTTTGGTGATTGGGTGAGTTGTGGTTCGGCTCGGGTTTGCTGCGCGGATGAATCCGCTGTTTCGATTATCTGTGATGATCACCATTACAGATGATTGCTTTGTCATGCTAATGCTACTAATAACATTACAACTCCACAATTACGGAAATTTGATATCTGAAAAATAGGTCTTAACGACCAGGTAAGAAGCTTATATGGCTCTGTTGACTTGTTGAATGAATGTTTTAAATAACTATATTATGTTTAAATGTATACAAAAGTTTAGCAACGCTGATATGAGACATAACGATTGCTATTTATATCAAATCAAAATCAAAACGATTGTGGATGCTATAAGTTGGCACAGCTATTTATCCACCTTTTTCTTCAACGCGGGCGAGTCTGAACCGGAGTTCATTATCCGCTATAGGGAAGTAATGTGAAGAATAACAACTAGCATTAAAGGATAAAACTCTTTGCACTGTAAACCAGTGTGCTCATAATTAAAGAAGTACTTCACTTCCAGAATAAAAATGTACAGATAATGTAGTCACCCCCTTGTCATCCAAGATGTTCATGTCTTTCTTTCTTCAGTCGTAAAGAAATTGTTTTTTTAAGGAAAACGTTTTGGGATTTCTCTCCATTTAGTGGACTTCTATGGTGCCCACGAGTTTGAACTTCCAAAATTCAAAAAACTCCCATCTAATTTTCTCCTCCAACTTCAAAATCGTCCTACATCGCGTCAAAAGTACCGTCCCAGTGTTTACGAAGTGAACGTGCAAAGAAGATCCATCACCCTTTACAAAAAAAGGTAAAACAGTGATGTAGGATGATTTTGAAGTTGGAGGAGAAAATGAGATGGGATTTTTTTATACTTACCCTAACTGTCTTGAACTGGAGTACACAGGGTACACGCAGAGCTAGACAAGACAAGCATTTGAGGTTAAAAAGTATATAAATTTTTTTTTTTTTTTTTTTTTATAAAATGATGGGATCATTTAGAGCCATTTGAAGCTGCATTTAAACTACATTTTGGAAGTTCTGAAAAATGTTTTCCTCAAAAAACATTCTTTCTTCAGTCGTAAAGAAATTAAGACATAAACATCTTGGATGACAAGGGGGTGAGTAAATTACCTTTAACTTTTTGTTCTGGAGGTTTACAATAAATTAAAATAACATGTAAGACACACCAATTTGCAACATCAAGCAGCAAAATGAGCTGTTCTGTACAGCTGAAAATACCTGGATGTGGATAAGACTGCAAGCCTGACCCATAAAATGTACAAATGGCCACACCTGCTCTTATGGAAAAAAAGTAGATAGGCAAATAGACCAAAGTAGTAACTGCTTTGGAGACTGATACTGTAACCAGATTAACATTGTTTTGTGAACCTACTCAGCTCACAGCTGCAAAGTATGTTGATTCATGTTTTATTACGGGTGTTGTCGCTTTCACTTTTTGCTAGTAAACTCTTTTTAGCTTTAAGGATCATTATGTCTTCAGGCTACTTCCACTGCATACAGTAGCAGCCCTTTCCTTTATTTACGGATATGACGCAACCATGCACAAACAAATGATTAAAGTGTGTCAGTACTATTTACTTGATGGTTGCACCATTTGACATTTTTGCAGACAGTCACTTTAAGTTACTAATCTGATACAACATACAAGTTCTTCAAAATGCATAAAACCAACAAAAACGTGGCACATGCATTATAAACTAGAGTCCTTTTCATAACCACAGACCTGTCTAATGCGTCAGTGACCTGCTTCTTTCGATCTGTTAACAGTTTATTAGTCAGAGGATGATTTCCTAAATGACATCAGACTAATACCATACATCCATACATCTGGAGTGTTAGAGCTGTTGTTAATGGCAGTCGTGTGAAGCATGTGTTAATCACGATGAAGGACGGCCGTTCGATGAGCTTCTCTGCCTCTGTCCAGAGGTCACGTAAACACAGCTGGTGTTTATGTCCTGCTTGGTTGTGTCTGGGGCAGCGGTATTCCTCATTCGTGCCTCCTGTCTGTGTTTTCAATAAATCAGGGCATCTGTACTTACAGCGCGGCTTATCTCGCCTCAGATCCTGCTCTTTTAGAAACGGGGATGTGTTTCAGTCTTAATCCAGTGCATCTTTGAGCTTCTTATCTGTTTCAGCATACTTGAACTTCTGCATTATCAGCATCTGTTCTGAGTATTTGGTGAACAGTAGCACATATTTCAAAACAGCTGATTTGAATCAAATTTTTTAGATAGATATACAGTGATGTGAAAAAGTTTTTTGCATGTTTGTCACATTATAACACAACATGCAGTTGTGACTGCTGAACTCAGGTGTGATAAACCACAATTATGTTTTAACCCCCCCCGTTAAAACATAATTGTGGTTTATCACACCTGAGTTCAGCTTCTCTAGCCACATCCAGGCCTGATTACTGCCACACCTGTTCACAATCAAGAAATCACTTAAATAGGACCTGCCTGACAAAGTGAAGTAGACCAAAAGATCCTCAAAAGCTACACATCATGTTGAGTTGCAAAGAAATTCAGGAACAAATGAGAAAGAAACTAACTGAGATCTATCAGTCTGGAAAAGGTTATAAAGCCATTTCTAAAGCTTTTGGACTCCAGCGAACCACAGTGAGAGCCATTATCCACAAATGGCCAAAACATGGAACAGTGGTGAACCTTCCCAGGAGTGGCCGGCCGACCAAAATTACCCCAAATGCGCAGCAACAGGTCACAAAAGACCCCACAACAACATCTAAAGAACTGCAGGCCTCTCTTGCCTCAGTTAAGGTCAGTGTTCATGACTCCACCATAAGAAAGAGACTGGGCAAAAATGGCCTGCATGGCAGAGTTCCAAGATGAAAACCACTGCTGAGCAAAAAGAACATAAAGGCTCGTCTCAGTTTTGCCAACATCTTGATGATCCCCAAGACTTTTGGGAAAACACTCTGTGGACTGACGAGACAAAAGTTGAACTTTTTGGAAGGTGTGTGTCCCATTACATCTGGCGTAAAAGTAACACAGCATTTCAGAAAAAGAACATCATAGCAACAGTAAAATTTGGGGCTGTTTTGCTGCTTGTGGACCTGGAAGACTTGCTGTGATAAATGGAACCATGAATTCTGCTGTCTACCAAAAAATCCTGAAGGACAATGTCCGGCCATCTGTTGGTGACCTCAAGCTGAAGTGAACTTGGGTTCTGCAGCAGGACAATGATCCAAAACAATGGTCCCCAAACCAGTTATTAAGTTTAAGGGGCAAACACTTTTTCACACAGGGCCATGTGGGTTTGGATTTTGTTTTCCCTTCATAATAAAAAAAAATCATTCAAAAACTGCATGTTGTGTTTACTTGTGTTATCTTTGATTAATATTTAAATTAGTTTAATGATCTGAAACATTAAAGTTTGACAAACATGCAAAACAAAAAAAAAAAAATCAGGAAGGGGGCCAACACTTTTTCACACCACTGTATATATAGATTTTTTTGCATCTGTTTTCTTTTCATTTATCAAGTGTGTGTTGCTGAGAGTGTTGCTGGTGTATCCTCCTTGCATTGTTTAGATACGCCTCTCGTGTTACTCTTGCCGTCGGTGGGCAGCACGGGAGAAGCTAATTGCATTGTTGTATGCAGATGTCATTTTTGTTCGGATGCCCTTGCAGAATAATTCATTTTTTTCCCACTAGTGGCACAGCTGATTCTCACAGCGACCTGTTTAATATGAAATCCCGCGGGCTCACCCAAGGTGCATTCGTATCGCATGCAAAGGAGTGATCTCCTCCTGACAGGGCCAAACAGCTGCGGAGTGGAAGACAGCTTCATTATTGTCTTCGTGTTACAGATGGATGACACCGCTGACAGACACGCAGAATAAATTGGCAGGGCTCAGAAAAAGAAACGAGCTTACGTTACGGCTTTGCAGGAGTCTCAAGGTGTATTTTTAGTCAAATGAGTTGTTGCGCAGCGGTGTGTGCCGTATGATTTCGTATGTTAAACGTATCCTGTCACCGTTCACTCGTCTTTGTTGAGGGTCTGAGGACACGATCGGAATGTCTGATGACATTTGCAGAATCGCACCTGAATTGGTTGAGAGTTTGAACACATCTATTGTTTGCTTCATGGTACAGATGAGTCTGCCACTGTCTGCTGCTCTGCTGATATGCAAGCGCAACACCCAGACATCCAGTATTTTAATGATTATAGCATTGTTTAGTAAAGTTTGCACACATTTGAATCGCTGGTCAATGTCTCTCTCGGTTACAAGACGAATCGTTCGTGCCCTGATCCGGTTCTCGGATATAAATCATGCGCTGACATTCCTGAGAAGAATTTAAAAGCCCATTTGTCATGAAACTCAAGCACTATCAGTGAGATATAGATATGGAACAGACAAGAGTTTACCTGTGTTAACTATCTTACATTCAGCAAAGAAATACACAAATATTGCTTGTTAGCTTACATTTTTCACACTTGTGTAGAATTCATTCCACAGATCAGCGTTCTGTTTTTGTGCTTTTCTCTTCACTAGTTTCTCCTGGTGTTTTGGTGTGTTTTTCGTGCACGTATGAAGTCGGTTCCGCTCGTGTTCACACAGGCGTAGAGAATTACGTTAACTAACAACACAACCGCTAACTAACCACACAGTGGTTTTGTCATTTGTCAACTTTCGTCTTCATTTTTGTCAAATGTTTTGCTTCAGACTAGTTCTTGTGCTGTAATTAAAACTTTGGGGCCAGTGCATTTGTCTATATTTGATTTATGGATGTGCGATGCAGTGCTGATGGACATGCATATATTTCATTGACTGATTGAAGGCCGAACACACCTTCGTATTGTTTAAGAGTGATTAGATGGGCTTGTTTGCCCTTTTGCCTTTAGTTGCAACAATGACATCCCAAACAGTTTAGTGCTGGTTCACTTACTCCTAATGGAGGGTGTGACAGAAAACTAAAGCCGCATTCATGAGCGCCCGCACTCGAGCTGACACACCGGATCTGATCAGCAGAAAGTCTCATACACTATCAATAGGATAGGAAAACGATTGGTTCAAGTAAAAGGCACTCTTGTCCTTTTATTAGTATTACGAAGGAAATAATTCAATATAGCAATAGACAAATGAGCTGATTTTGATCAGTCTTATTCATGTTTGAGATCCTAAAACGAAGACCGATGGAAGTCTGATTCCTCTGTGCAAAAGAACCTTGTTCACAATAAACCACAGATGTGAATGTCCATGTGTTGGGAATTTATATAAAGCTCATATTTGCTCTTTTTGGTAGCTCTGCATTTGTATGATATACAAATGTATGCATATTGGTATAATCATAACACATGCAAAACAGCTTTGATATTAAGAGAACACATGTAACATGTTCTGTTGTTCTTCAGAACAACTGAAAATCAAACATTCGTTCAGTATACCATTATAGCTCATGTTTCGTTGAGTGAAGACATTCTAGAACGCAGCTGTATATGTTAAAAGGACAGACTCAGAAATGGACAACAGACATGTTTTTGCTGCGTTTGGATAGATGTTCTGTTTGACTGAAATCCCTCAAAATGATGCAAGCAGAGCTTCATGTGAGTTAACTAATGATCGCATTATCATTAGTAATGCCCTGTGTCAAAACACTAAATGAAATGTTAAAAATCTGTCCTGCATAAATTTTATATTTTAACTATGTATTTTCAAGCTTGTTTTTGTTCCGTAATCCACCATATGCAGCCAGTTCAGTATTGATCAGGTTCATGGAACCTCTGTATATCAAAAGCCCTATTCGTAAGGGACTAGTTTTCCAAACTACATTTGAGTTTCGATTCTTATCACCTGACGTCTGCGATTTTCATGTATCAATTCGGATGGGAATAAAATGGGAAGGTCTGTTTTGTACATCTGTTGCAGGGATTACGCACTCATGCGAATAGTCATTCGGCTTGATTACCATAGTATAACCACAGTTTACTATACTGCCCTCCAAAGGCAAAGCGCAGTAACTACACATTTGGTCAAAATTGAATTAAGGCTTAAAATGGACTTTGTGACAACTGTTTTGTCTTGTGGCAAAGTCTCCTGGTTCAATTTTGTCCCGTTTCAGAGAAACAAGAGTGTCAACATGTTTGACTAGCTGGTGTAAAAACTTAAAGCATTTTTCTCAGTTTCAGTGTTGGACGTAGTTACTGCACTTTGACTTTGGAGGGCAGTATAAATACCATGATAAAGCTATTTGGCTAGTATAGCAAAACCATGGTTAATGAGTGGTTTGGTTTCATAATTTTTATTTTTTTGTAGTAAAACCATGTTTAATTTATATTTTCGTAAAGGTCCATATGTAATTAAAACATTATATAATTGAGTGCAGAAATTAACATGAGTAATCTTACCTGACGCTGATCTTAAAGTAGTTTACATGGCTATTGATTTTATCATTGTTATGTTTTAAATTCTTTGCTGGGAGGCAAACATATCAAAACGCGCACGGTAACAGCATCTACGGTAAATCACGGTGGCCAAAACACACAAGGAAACGCCTTGTGAAAGAAATATCGTCAGAAATCACAGACATTGGCATTCGGACAGGATAAGTTCTCTCAGAGGAATAGTTTGCCGGAAAACAGTAGGTGAATTGCTCTAGAATTATTACAGAGGTTGTATGAGAAAAACAGATTCGGACAGGATTAAAATCGCAAAGTACGTCTGTGAAACAGAAATTTCTCTAATGACCCCATGTAAAACTAGTCCTGTCCGAATAGGGCTTTGGATCTGATCTGATCGGACTAATGTGTGTGTGTTATTCACAAGACCTCTCTGGCACAATTAGAGTTTTCGTTCAGAACAATTAAAAGTGAACAGGCTTGAGAAAAGAGCTAGAAGAACATTTTTTAAATGAATCTTTTTGGATAGCTGAGAAGAGACTCTCCCTTCTGTCTCGGTTGCTGTTTTCTCAGACTAATGGAACGCCCACTGCGGTCACTCATTGTTCACTGCTATGACAAGCAAACACTTTGTAGGGGCATGTAGACACACCTGGCGCAGACATGTCGGCAGAGAGACTAGCGTAAAGAGAGGCGTTCGACCCTTTTCTCCACGGCTCGCGTGAGGGGGGTGGAAGTCTCGGCTCTTCTGCCGATCAATGGAGCTCCTCGGAAATGGCGCTCCAGAGCTCAGTCAAAACAAAAGCAGGCCTCGAGCGAATCTGGCTTCAAGACAGGTAAAACCTGAAGACCAGCTGAGCTGTCACTCACGCCAAGACATCTGCCCTTCATCAGTCTGACAAGCCGGCTAATCTCCCCTCTCCGGTGGCTCCTTCCCTTTCACATTACAAGCTCGAGCCATTATCCAACCTTGCACTCGAGCGCCGCATCAACGCACCTTTCCTCTAGTGACATTTCACTCAGACGGCGTTATGACACGCATCCTGGGATACTTTTGAACCATACTCAAGGAGTTCACATGTATGCATGTACATATGCATTGTTAACACTTATTTCAATAGTCCACTTCAGACATCCAAACTTACTGTAAATAACTACATGTCAGCTTTTTCTAACCTAACAGTTAACTAATGGGAATTAGTGGACATGTATTTGCAAAGTCAGTAAGTGGAATGGCTAAAGGGGACTGTCAAAATAAAGTGTATCCTATTTGCTCAGACTTGTCTATTAAAATGATACAAATAGTAATTCATTTTAGTTTTGTACGCTCCTAAAAACAAAGGTTCTTTAATAGCATTGATAGTTCCAGAAAAACTTTTAACAAATGCACAAAAGATTTTGAAAATGCAAAAAAAGACCTCTTTATTGAAAGGTTCTTCTATGGCGTCGCTGTGAAAAAGAATGTACACAAAAGAAGTTTTTTTTTAAAACCTCAGTGGAGTCCAAATGGGGTTTAAGCAAAAGCCTTTAGATCAGAAGGCTTTTGGCATAACAAATAACGTAAATTCAGCTGATCGGATTTATAACGAAGGCTGTTTCCTTGTGGATCTGCTGCATGAAATATGCACCCGAATGTTTCCCACATGCAACGCTGCGTTCATTCATGCGCCGTACGCTGTTTTAATCAGGTCACATGAAGAGTCTTCATCAGCAGAGGTGAATGAACTTGAAAAGTGAGCTGGCTTACAGTAAATGCCTGATGAATGTACTTTTAAGACGTGGAAAAGAAAACACTGCACTCTTTCTCTGCGGCCGCACCTAGTTTTGTGAAAGACCTCCCGTGGCGTCTGCGCTCAACTAGATCCCATAATCCCTCAGTTTGCACTTTAAGTAAATTATGAGCTGAGTTGCCAAATTGAACATACAGGAGATAAACGGTGTTTTCTCTATCTGCTCGAGAACGTCAGGACGCCGCGGCTTATATAGTCATGCGTGCGCGATTATGTCAAACGGCAAAATAGCACCAAACTGTTTAGATATCTGTGGCACCTGCAACATTTTTATTCCACATATCCCTTCAGGATTTACATCCGAGATCATGCTAAACGCCATCAAAGAAAATCACGTTTGACGTTTTCATTTCAGTCGCTGGTTTTTGGAGGTCTGGATGTGTGTCCGCTGTTTGATTGACAGCAATAAAAGAGGGGGAAAACAAGTCAAATGTTATATCAAATTGCGTTTGTTAGCCAGAGCAGTGCCATGCCTGACTGTCCCCTCAGGGATTTGGGATAAATATACATGAGAGGTGCAGCTCCAGTCTTTCCATCTAATTTGCGAGCAAAGGTGCGGACGCGCAGGGAACGATGAGCCGCGGATCTGTAATGGGGGCCGCTGTCCTAACAAGCTGCTTCTGAAGGCTTACGCTGGCGTAAATCCCACCGTCCCGCTCTCTTTACCTGTATCTCCTCTTGCCGTAAGCTTGCACACGTCTGTTATTCTCATTTGTAAAACGCTGTTGTGTTTTACATGCTTTGCTCGCCCTGGAACCACATTAGGTCGCTGCCATGTCTTTCTGACATTCGCTCATATACTCAAAAAGCAAAGCGTGGTTCTTCAGAGAGAGCGTGTTGTTTAGTATAAATTGGGTTCAGCCTTGGAGATTCAGCTTTGTGTTGGTACTAACATAAACTCACCTCACTCCAGATTCAGATCTTGGCCTTTGGTTTTTCTCTCATGCATATCTCACAGATTAACATGCGCATCAATCTCAGATAAGATGGCTGTGGGTTGCATCCGTCGGCAAGCCTTGTTTGATGAGCTCCATTTCAAACGGTTCTCGATACAAAGGTGAGATTATGGTTTGCATAAACCGTTAAATCCAACGATACAGGCTTCTATAGAGGACTCGAGTGACTCACGTCTATCTGTAGCGCTCTCAAATTCTGCTCAAACTCTTACGCTGTTCTGTTCTAATAGATTTTGTAAATGAGATGATTGCAGAACAGAAGGATTTTCTTGGTGGTCTCAGACACTGCGTGTGTTTTAATGACTCATTATGTGCAGCAGGTAAAACACGCTAACGAGAGGTGACCTGAAGAATGTCACGTAATTCAAGCCTGCGTCTCTCGAGCAGCTGAAGGGCCACCAGGCAAATGTTACGATACACATAAGGCTAAAAAAACAAATTGTTACATGGCAACAATATCCTGCAGGTTTGTTCTCTGCGTTTACACTCGAGTGGACGTGCATGCGGCTGGTGTTTGTTCGTTTTGAATGGACAGGACAAACAGAAAGATACCGAGGCACGCATATACAGACGCAATCACATTTATTTACACTCAGACATAAAACACACATTTGTCAGCGGGAGGTATTGCTACCAAGAGAAAGTAAATGAAAGGGGAACGTCATTTGTTGAATGGGTGGGCAAGCTCACACACGGCGCTCAGCCAACACAAGCCGCTCAATAGACTGCTGAGGTATTTCTTGAAACGCCAACCTCGATGATCTTTCATCACTCGACACGTCCAACCAACCAGCACATCCAGCTCGGATCAACTGAACGCTCCGCACCGGCCAAACTCGCTCGTGAAAGAAACACCAGTAATATCGTTCTTTTACACAAGTACAGTAAGGAGGCTGAAAGTCTCATGCAGGATTTTATCGTATTGCTCATTTCATTAACTTAACTTACATGTGAGAATACACTGAATAGTTCTTTATGGAAGTAAACTATAGGTTGATTTCCTTAAAAAGCACAAAACATAATTATTTTTGTTTAAGCATATTCAGCGCCGCAGATGAGACTTGACCTTGGGACTTTCTAAATATTGTTTAATTTACTAAATTCAAACAATAATTTGCAGCGCTCATTTGCTCAACTTTCTCATAAATGCGGTTGACATCTCAGGAACTTCAGTACTGCTGCCACTAGACCATGAAGTTTCAAAGTCCACACCTTAACCTAACACACAAAAAACAACATCCTACATCTTTGCAAATGTCATCAGCCTGAAACTTCGGCTTCAACAAAGTGTGATGAATGTCATGTTTTTGTAGTCCTGAAATGCACATGTTGAGTCAGGCTGTTTGATGGGCTGCTTAATTATCCAGTTGTGCGTTCGCTTGTATGACTACTGTCTTGGGTGGGTATGTCTGTAATTTGTTTACTACTGACAACTCTGAATTAATATGAAAGACATTTGACAGGTAATGAGGCATGGCTGCTTTTAGAACGAGCTGCTGTCAGCAGGTATTGTAAGTCACCGCCTTTTAAAAAATGAATCTTGTACCAGTGTTCATTGCTTAATTTCATATCCACTGTAAAAAAAAGTTTTGCTTGCAGATGTCTAGTTTACTTATTTATTACTAATGCTCATCTTAAACAAAACTCATCAATATCTAGGTCATTCTTGGAAAACTGCTGGAAAGATCATACTTTCCCGCCTCAGGTCAGAATTATTATAATTAACTAAAACCACAAATTAAAAAATGTTGGCAGTACTTGTAATCTTTACTGAAAGATCTTTTTTTGGTTTTAATTCCAGCAAGTTACCAAGCTAACATTTCAAATTTTAGTGTAGTTTAATTTGAAGTACTAACATAAATCAATCTAAATAAAGACAAATAAAATATGTATACATTTTCTTGCTAGTTTCAAATTTGGATTTTTTGTTTTCAACTAAAACAGTTTTTATTTATATAGTCCATTCAGCTGTAATGACGATGCCAGGCATTGCCATAAAGTTTTTAGACTGTACTGTACTGTACATGCTAACCAGAGTTTATACTGTCAGGGAATTTTCAATATCAGGTGATACTCAGTAGTGATTCATGTGACGTCACCTTTTCTAAAGAAACGCCCATGAACCTGCCAGGTCTAGTCAGCTGGTAAGATCAGAACTATTGGTTTTTGACAGCTCTTTGTTCAGACAGTCCACAGGCTTGCAGGCTAGACCAGCCTCTGTTTCTGGTCTCACACTGGACTCAGAGGATTGACAAACTAGAATTTGTTACGAAGCACCTTGAGCCACTGTAAGCTTGCTCTTCTCATTTGAAAACAACACTGCAGTAGCAAAGTGGAAAGTAGGAAAGAAACAGGACACTGTGAACAGTAGGGCCTATAATGAAACACAAGTCAAATGTAATACTACTGCTTGAAAAAAAACAAGGGAACAATTCATCACAGTGTAACACTAAGTCAATTAAACTAAATCAGACTGTCCAGTTAGAAAGCAGAAGTGACTATGAATCAGTTCTTCTGTTTTGGTGTAAATGAAAGTGACAACAGGTGCACTGGAGAGGCCGAAAGGGAATAGTTTAGCAGGTGGTTATTACATTTGGAGGTAAGTATGAGGCGAGGACTCAGATGCAGAAACGCAATGGACTTTATTAAATAAACTAAAACAACCTCATGGGGAAACACTGGGAGAATAAATAGGAAAGCAGACAAGGAGGGTAATGGGGGAGGACAAGTGGAGCAACTGAAGCAATAATTAGGTAACCAGATAGGCGGGGTTAGACAATACAAGACAAACTTAATTTCCAGCATTATTGTTGACTTGATTGCACAGATACTATTTGAACTGAACTGAGCTGGATGATGACATCACTGAATTAATGACTTTAACTGAAAATTGATTGTTTACTATTATCCTTTTGCAAAAAATAAAGCCATGTGCTCACACAAAACATGACAGAACACTACCACCACCAAGACAACACAATAAACAGAAACACACCAACACGACAACATAAGACAATAACACAAAAAACAAACAAACACACTGACACGACAAAGCAAGACGGGTAAGACATTGCCCAGAAATCTTGGGACAATTCAAGGCAGGCAACCAGGGAGGGTTGAGCCAAGGGGGATCCAGCAAATCAGAAATCCTGGTAGATGACCCAGGGTGGAGCTGGAGGGACAAGGCTCAGGCATGTCTGGAGTCCTGACTGAGGGCCAGGGCAGAGCCAGAGGGCTGGACCAGGAAGGTTCAGGTGTGTCTGGACTCTCGGCTGAGGACCAGGGCGGAGACGGATGGACAGAACAGAATGGCCCACGGCGTGTCTGGAGTCCCGGCTAAAAGCCAGGGCGGAGTAGGAGGGATTGAACAGGCAGGCCCTGGTGGAACAGGAATGGAATGCCAAGGAGGAACCGGAGATTCCTAGGCCAGAGCAGACTCTGAAGCATGCTTCTCGGCTGGGTGCAGGCTCTGGAGTGGATTCTGAGGGCTCCTGTACTGGACTGGACTCTGAAATGGACTGTCAGGACTCCTGTACTGAAGTGGGCTCTGAGGGCTCCCAGACAGGAGCAAGCTCTTGAGCGGGCTCTAAGCTCTCAGCAGCAGTGAGATTGGGCAACTCTATGGAGGCCTCAATGGTCGAGACATAGGGAGCAGGTTGCTCAGTGATGGCCTCCGTGGCAGAAGCAGTGAGAGTGGGCTGTTCTCTGGCAGGCTATTTGGGAGTAGTTTGCTCATGGGCCTCTGAAACCACCGAACTTGGGAATACTGGAGTCGGGTCTTCCAGGAGCATTAAATTTAAGACCATTAGAGCTTGTAGGGTGGAGAAAATCCGCTGCTCAAGAACAAGACCACATTGAAGAAATGGCTATCTCCAGAGGCAGTACAGTGCTGCCTCAGAGGACACTGCGGTGACAAAAATCTACCTCTGCAAAGACTGCAGTGGCCAAAAAAGTTGCTGGATGGGCTGCAGCAGGCTCGGCCACCTCTGAAGGGGCGGCAGATGAGGTGGACCTGTTCTTCCTCCTTTTATGGTTTATCAGAAGGCTAGAGCTACCACTGACTGCAGATGTAAGGGTGGTGCAGTGAATGTGGCAAGACTCCACTTGGGATTGGGATTCGGGCTCCCGCAATCACAGAAAATTTCCCAGCTTCTTCATCTCACACAGGTTGAGAGGCCAATTGAGGCAGATGTTGAAAACCTGTTTAATATCTTCCTCACTGTAGTACAAATGGTCCACTACAATGAGGAACTTGCAGGCGAAGTCCCTCACATCAGCCCCTCGCTAACAGAATTGAGGGAAGTAGACATACTGGAGCAACAGCTGGCAGGTGAAAAGTCCATTTGTGGGAGGTGGAAAAAGGAAGATGCCCATCTTCTGCTGAGTCCTCTTTATGGTTAGTTCAAACTGTCATGTTTGGAGGTTAAGATGAGGCAAGGACTTAATGCAGAAATGCTATGGGCCTTATTAAATAATTAACTAAAACAAAAATAAACAAAACAACCCCATGGTGGAAAACTTAACTGGCGGGTACAGGGGAACATATGACGACAAACTAACACAGGACAGAAGTCGCTTGGAAAATAAATAGGGAAGCAAACAAGGGTAATGAGGGAGGACAGGTGGAACAACTGAAGCAATATTCAGGTAACAAGATGGCACAGGTAGTTTAGCTTCTCTAGAATGGCACATCCATATGTGCCGTCACAAGGAGGTTTGGTGTGTCTCCCACACAGTCTCAAAAGCATGAGAAGATGCTGGGACACAGGCTGTTACTTGAGGAGAGCTAGACAGGAGCATAGAAGGGCAAGAACCCAGCAGCAGGACAAGTATCTGCTCCTTTGTGTGAGGAGGAACAGGATGAGCACTATCAGAGCCCTACGGAATGATCTCCAGCAGGCTACTATTGTGCACGTTTCTGAAAAACCCATCAGAAACAGACTCCATAGGGGGGGGGGGGGGGGCAAGAGCACTGATGTTCTGTAATGGGACCTGTGCTCACATCCCAGCACCATACAGCTGGATTGGTATTTGCCAGAAAACACCAGATTTGGCAAAACCACCATTGCTGTTCACACTGAGCATGTGACTGGTGTCTGGAGATGCTGTGGAGAATGCTGTTATGCCGTTACGTGCAACATGATCCAGTATGACTGGTTTAGCGGTGGCTCAGTGATGGTCTGTGGAGGAATATCCTTGGAGGGTCGCAGAGACCTCCACATGTTAACCAATAGTTCCACCCTTACTGCTGTTAGGTACCAGGATGAAATCAAAGTCCCTTTAAGGCAAGTCATGTCACTCGGCAGCCATCTTTGAAACGCCTCTCGGGCATGCAAGTGCAGCTCCTATCTCTTTGAATGGGGAAACATCAAATTCTCCAAAACTGTTCACCAAGCTGACGATTAAATTTCATATTTTAAATCACCAAAGAAATCCGACAAGAACTGGTTTATAAATATGGTTCCTTGTGATCCAATAGCGTTAAAAAACGCTTATTTTTCAGGCTAGATCAGCCAATGCGCATGGGCAGTACTGAGCGCATGTCTTAGAGTGCTAATTGTTTCTATAGCAACCGGGACTTCTAACGGCAGCTGCAGTGACGCGCTGGTAGGTGGGGCTTTGTGGCCATAATGAGCGTTGCATTTTTCCTCATTCAAAACTATAGGAGTGACATGTCTTGGGTATTCAATAGTCTTTGATGAAGTCCGTAGAGCTGCTTTCAGATCTTAAGCTGGTGCCCTGCCTCATGTGGCCAGAATGTGTAGGCAGTTTCTGGATGACAAAGGCATTGATGCCATTGATTGGCCCTCACGTTTCACAGACCTATATCCAGTTAAGAACCTCTGGGACATTATGCATCAACGCATCCAAAGCCACCAAGTAGCACCACAGACTGTCCACAAGCTCGCTGATGCACTAATCCAGGCCTGACAGGTGACCCCCAGGAAAACAATTATCATCTCATCAGGAGCATGTCTAGACATTGTCAGGAGTTCATACAGGTTCATTGGGGCCATACAAGCTACCGACTTTCATTATGAACTGCTCTGATGAATTCATGTAGTTATATCAGTCTGTAATTTAAATTTTTTACTTTGATTTTCAGTGTGGTTTTGAATCCAGCCCTCAGTGGGTTGATGATTTTGGTTTCCATTGAACATTGTCACATTATTTTATTCTCAATGAATTACACAAAGTATATACGTAATTTTCAACTTGAATATTTTGTTCATTTAGATCCAGTTTGTAATTTAAGAGTTCCCTTAATTCTCTTGAGCAATACATAAAATACAATACATCTTTATTGTGAACAGTGCTATATATACAAAAGCAATTCATCAGCATTTAACACGTGAACAAGACCAGAGTTTTTTGGCTTCAGAATCTGGCCTGGCTAGTTTTTAGGAGGCTGTTTGCCACACTCCTGCCAGTAAGATTGACGGAGCACTTGTGATGATGTACACAATATTCAATCTTTGGCATTATGGCCTGTTTCTCTTTTGACATCCTGTTCTGTTTCTCTTCAGATTTGCTTTGAAGAGACAGTCTAATGTAGGCCTGATCACTTTTCTCCTGCTTTACTATAACAGACAGTCACATATAGCTGTCTAACATGTTTTCGTGCAATAAAGTGATGGGAAACAAAAAAGAGAATGCTACACCAAACCGTCTCTACTGCAGCTGACTGAGGCTGGAAAGTGAGTCGTTTTCCACTCAGGCTAAAGTTCCCAGTGGTTTTCCAGGAGGAGTGAATAAGACAGATGGTGTTTAAGGAGGCTGATCCTAAGATCAAATTAGGCCTCCGCTGACCCCGCGGTGCAGGAGTAATGATATGTGGATCTTCATGAGATGTGTTTGTGAGCAGACGCTAGCAGAGAAAAGGCCAAACTGCTGAAATATAGTCTGGTGTGCCTGTGCAATGCTTGAACTGTACAACAATTTTGCATATGCATGCTTTAATATTTCATCCTTCATCCTTGCAGTTTTCTGGTCTGACTTTACTCAGGTCAGTCATTTATCGGCCATGTTAGAAATAATGTATGTGGAGATCATAGAGGACAGTATAAAATACCATGAGTGTGAGTGTTAATTATATGCTTCAAATACTTAAATGTTTATAATTTAAGCAACTGCCAAGTCATTTTATTTGTATTGCACTTTTCACAATGCACTTTCAAACAGTTGTACAAAAAAATCATTGTTTAAATTTATAATATCTCATCTTCATGCCTTGCAATCTCATTTGTAGTCAAAATAACCAAGTTAATTTTGTGATGCCAGCCATAAGGAAGCAGGAGGAAATGAGGATCCAAGTGCAGCTTTTTAATGGTAGAAGACAAAACTAAAGGGAAAACAGAAACACATTAAACAGAATGAAACAGGAAAACCAGGGCTTAAATATACAAGGGTAACTAGGTTAACAAGACACAGGTGTGAAAATTAAGGGACTAATGAGGGAAACCACTATAAATCCCCAGCAGAAAGCCAAACAACCAGAACCTGAATGTAGGAGTCCAAAACAACACAAAAAACTGATATAAGCAATCAAGCAGTCAAAATATGCAGATGGCCTAAATGATACTGGTATATTCACTTGTGATTGGAAATGCATGTGGCCACATTACTTTTGTAGCATAAATGTGTGTGTGCTGGAAAACAGTGAAGGAGCGTCTGCTCGCCTGACATCTAAACACTGTGGGACATGTTGTGGAAAGGCGTG
This sequence comes from Garra rufa, assembly GCF_049309525.1. Classification (NCBI taxonomy): domain Eukaryota; kingdom Metazoa; phylum Chordata; class Actinopteri; order Cypriniformes; family Cyprinidae; genus Garra; species Garra rufa. Next base: position 14,518,135 of record NC_133379.1, on the reverse strand, counting down.
ACAAAACATGGGATTTAGGCTTTGCCACTTGTAAACAGTTGAAGCAGTGGATTTAGACAGTGAAACCAGCTTCAGCTTTTTTGAGATTTTAGGCGTTTTTGTCTCTTTATTATGACAGGACATGCAGACAGGAAGAGAAGTGGGCGAGTAAGGTCCACGAGCCAGGACTCGAACTTGGGACGCCCAAAGCGCAACGGGGCAATAAGTCAGCGCTGCCCATGAGGCTGTTGGCGCCGACGGAAGACTGTGATATCACTGTGCTGATGTATGCGGTGACAGGCATTAGACCCGCCCATAGACACACCCACAGACCCGCCCCACGCCCACATGCGCCCACAGATGTGTGTTAACACCAGGTGTAAACCAGGCCCATCATTAACTCAATCATCCCAGAGCACTGTGATCCTTCACTGTCACATCTTTACTTTCTAATGAAGTGGTTTTTGAGGCATCTTCTGACCGTACGACTCGACGAGATGACAGTGCTGCTTCTGTTCTTCTCTTGTTTTCACAGTGTGTGTTTCGAATGCGTCTCTCCTTGCATGTGAAAACAATCTCGTTCCTGTAACAACTTTTTCCTTGACAAACCTGTCATGGCTTGCAGTGCTCAGATGTTCAGAATAAGTGGTGAAACCGCAAACAGAAGCAGAAGGACCGCAGATGAGTCACAGTCAGTTCACAGAGCTGCTGCAAGAACTTTCCTCTCATTCTACGAGAGAAGAAGCTGCCGCACGTGTCGAAAAAAACCTGACCCAACGTAATGTTTCATATCAGTTTTGCAGGATATACTTTTGATAGGGATCAGTTAAACAATACGAGGACGTCTTTTAGACCCACAGATGAGCTGATGCTTCCTTTGCAATGTTCATCATTTCTTTGTCACAGAACCACAATCATCAGACCACACACACACACACACACACACACACACACACACACACTCATACACACACACACACACACACACACACATATAGATACACACACACACACACACACACACACACACACACACCGTCTGCTTTCACATTCATCCATATTGTTATTGTAGTTATAACCAGTGTTGGGGGTAACACATTACAAGTAACGCAAGTTACATAATAATATTACTTTTTCCAAGTAACTAGTAAGTAATGCATTACTTTTTAATTGAAAATATCTGATATCCTGTCCACATGTTGAGAGAAATTGTGAGTAAGATGTTCCTTTAGTTCTGGAATAAATGAACATGCATTAATTCATCTCACTTACTAAAAAACAGATACAGTGTTCTTCAAAATGAATAAAAACAGTGAAATTCAACGCAAACCTGCAATAATTAAATGTTAAATAATACATATATCCTTTATGTATTTAATCCCATTTTATAAACCAATGTCTTTGCTGCCGACCTTCGATGATCCAATTCATCCATACTAATAAGCAAAAATTACTCAAGATAATCTAACATTTGTTTTATTTATTTTTATTGCTAAAGAGTTGACATTTTTTCTTCTGTGGTCTACTGTACAGACGGCAATTTACTTTTCTCTAAGCCTGAGGCTTTTGGTGTAAAAAGGCTTTTACATTTGACAAAAATAGAACTTTTTATATTAAAAACAAACAAGCCCTGCCCAGATTTAAAAAGTAACGCAAAAGTAACGTAACGCATTACTTTCTATAAAAAGTAACTGTAATTAGTTACTTTTTTTAGGGAGTAACTCAATATTGTAATGCATTACATTTAAAAGTAACTTTCCCTAACACTGGTTATAACATGTATGGGTATTAAAATATTACTGCATATACTAGTCATATAGACACATAACCAAACATGACATCAAAGGAAAAAATTGAACATTTATTTTTAAGTATACTTTATATGGAAGGAAAAGAATTTGTTGCAAATTGTTGATAATTAACATTCCTAATAGCAATCAAAGTCTTCAGATGATCTGACCTGAGCACATCCTACAAAGAACAAATGCTTTATCAGAACCAATGCAGATTGATTATGAGTGTTAATATCTGCTGAACACATAAACAAAGCCTGTAAACTGACTGACCTGCATTCATCGAGTGACAACGTAGGAAAATCCAGCACTGCAAATGTGCTGACTGTGTGATTAGTAACTGTGACTTTGTGTCTGTTTGCTTATTTTTTAATGACACTTACAGCTGTTTCAGTTCACTCAGTGTGACTGGAATACAAGCAGCAGTGCAGACAAAACAAACAAATCAGCTTTTCAGGGCTTTTTCTTAGCACAGTCCTAATGTGTTTGTGAAATGACATTCATGAGAAGCTCAGCACTGGACTGACAAAAATATATTTGAGTTGTTTTTCAAGAACAAAATCCAATACATTTGGACATGAAGGCCAATTTCTGCAAACTGTTCACAGTCAAAAGTGATCACACCGGAAACAAATGTTGAGTGAATCTCATCTAGTGAAAACAAAATCTTACATTTGTGATATCAACCTCAAATTTGAAATACTTCTTCTTTTGATTTATGGCTTCGATTTACATGCAATTTTAGTGTAAAACATGTTATGGAAAATATGAAGAGTTCAGATGCAAAACCCATCTGAAATGATCAGGTTCCTATGTTTAGGTTCAGTAATTTTACGCTAACACCTTAATTAAAGTGAATTAACTGGACATAAATATAGGAGCCTGATAGAAATGATCATTTTAGAAGAAAATTTCAGACGACACTTAGAGGCTTTTGCATCTGAACTCTTCGTATGTATTTCATTAAAATTATAAAATAGTATCTTTGTGCAGTTTATATACCATAATAATAATAATAATAAGTTTCTTTAACTTTTTAATGTCTGTGGTTTTAACTTTTTACCTCAGTAACAATTTGCCAAGCATCTTCTTCAAAACGAGACCAGATTTAAGCTCTAAAGAATTCTAGATTTACAACAGTTTAAGTTGTAAATTTTTATTTATTTTCCATTATATGCTCAAAAAGTGGTTAACAGGGAATAAATAGATCATAACTATTGCTCAAATATAATTTAGTACCATAAAAATGCTAAATATAAACTAAAACCATTTTCAAAAAATATAGAGCAATAATTTCATTAATAATTTAATTGTCTTTTTTTTTTTACCAGCATTCAAGGAGCATGTTAAAATGCAATGAGCATGCAAGGGTTAAAATATAAAGGTGTCTTAAGTAGCTGGGGTATATTTGTAGCAATAGCCAAAAATACATTGTTTGGGTCAAAATGATCAATTTTTCTTTTATGCCAAAAATCATTAGGATATTAAGTAAAGATCATGTTCCAAGAAAATATTTTGTACATTTCCTACCATGAATATATCAAAACTTAATTTTTGATTAGTAATATGCATTGCTAAGAACTTCATTTGGACAACTTTAAAGGCGATTTTCTTAATATTTAGATTTTCTTGCACCCATTCAAATAGTTGTATCTCAGCCAAATATTGTCCTATCCTAACAAACCATACAAACCATGCTTTATTCCACTTTCAGATGATGTATAAATCTTAATTTTAACTGGTTTTGTGGTCCAGGGTCATAAATTACATTAAACATACAGCGCAGTGTTTCAGCAATCACAGTTTTATTCTTTGTTTTGTGCATTGTTGGTGACTGTCACTGTAAGAAATCTCAGCTCTAATGGTGTGTCAGAGTGAAGTGTACCTGTGGTTTAGCTCTGTGTTCATTTATAAAGACTTCCTATTTAAAAAGTGCCATAAAACGGCCCTGATTAAATCATTTGAGCGCCGGCCTGATCCCGTAGAGCTTGACCTCTAATTGAACTGAGCCTGTTTTACACCTTCAGATTATACATAATTGATCTGGTCCGCTGTCTAATTGTTTGCCCTTCCACATTCACACTTTAGTTAAATGAGTGTTAGCGAAGGTAGATTGGCCACATTTCTCTCTCAGTAGGTGCTAAGCCCTTTCCTTACTTAACGGCGCGCTCTCAGAGCTTCACACATTAGCTATTGTGCAGTTTGCATGAGCGAATAGCGCTTATTGGTGAAAATAAACACAGCGTCCAGCTTATATTCCTCCACATTCAATATGAAGGCTAACACTGAGCTTTCACTTCTCATATTGAGCATTAGAGGCTCCAGGTGTGATCATTTAAGAGCCCAGTGCTGGAAAACACACGTTTAACAATCACTATTCTGAATACTGGAGCTGATTTCCACTTTCTAACAGTCAATGCTAAAAGCTGAGTATTTGCGTTCGACGTCTGCGCTTGCATTTGTCCTCTTAACCATTCACTTTGCAGATATAAGTAGTATTGCATAAGCTGGAAAATCTTGCTGTTGTTGTTATTGCAGGTGCAGTTTTGCTGCATTGAGTTGTTAGATTTAACCAGCACTTGGAAATGGTCTTTATAAAGTTAGCTTTTAATTTTAATGATATTTAATGACTCATCCTCATGCGTCCTATTAATTTATAGTCATTTTCTTTAATAATGAAGTCAGCAAATGCTGTTCCATTGTTTTGAATTGCATGTGTCTTAAATAATAAAAATATAACTGTTAACAATATTATTTAAAAAAATATACACTACTGGTCAAAAGTTTGGGATCAGTACATTTTTCTTCATTTTTCTTCTTTTTTTTTGAAAGAAATGAATACTTTTATTCACCAAGGGTGTGTTAAATTGATAAAAAGTGATAGCAAATACTTGCATTGTTAGAAAATATTTATATTTTGAATAAATGCTGTTCTTTTGAGCTTTTTATTCATCAAAGAATCCTGAAAAAATATCACAGTTTCTAAATAAATACTTTGCAGGGCAACTGTTGCAATATATAATCCAACATAGATCCAATGTAGATCATTCTAATAATAAATCAGCACATTAGAATGATTTCTGAAGGATCATTTGACACATAAGACTGGAGTAATGGCTGATGAAAATTCAGCTTTGCATCACAGGAATAAATTACATTTTAAAGTATATTACAATAGAAACCATCATTTTATATTGTAATAACATTTTGCAATATTACAGTTTTTTTTCTATATTTTTGATTAAATAAATGCAGCACTGATGAGCAGAAGAGACTTTCTTTAAAATCATTACAACTCTTACTGACCCCAAACTTTTGACCGGTGGTGTAGATACACTCTTAAATAAAGGTGCTTCAAAAGGTTCTTCACAGCGATGCCATAGAAGAACCATTTCTGGTTCCACAAAGAAACATTCAGTCAAAGGCTCTTTAAAGAACCATCTCTTTCTTACTTTTTTAAAACTGAAGAACCTTATTTGCTACAAAGAACCTTTTGTGAAACAGAAAGGTCCTTCAGATGTTAAAGGTTCTTTATGGAACCATTCAGACAAAAAGGTTCTTCAATGGCATCGTGAAGCACCTTTATTTTTAACAGTGTATTTACTGAGCCTGAGTTAGAATGCAAACAAGTTTCTATCACTCTTAACACATTCTTAGTATATATTCTAGAATAATCAGCATTTGTTGTTTTATCGTAATGCATGCATTTATTTTATTTATTGTTTTTTTCACCGTATGGAAACAATCCAGCTTCAGAATTAGCTGCAGTACAGCTCTTTTCCACTTTAAAACAATATTACACACAAAATACTTTAGTATGTTCACCTTTCTAGTTTAATATTTGTATTTTGAATGGATTGTGTTTGAATTCCCATTTGATTTTGCATACTATTAACACTGAGAAATGTTTGAGAGTGATGTTTATAACTGAGTATTCTCTCTTCTTATATAATACAGAATATTCAGTTTATATAGAGTATAATAAAGTGTTGCAGATAGTTCATTCTCTAGATTTTGTATTTCTACTAGATGTTTTTAAGAGCTAAGGCTGTGATTGTATAATATGTAAGACTCTCAGCAAACTGCTTTATTGGTGCTTTTCTTTGTTTCGTGAGACTCTCCTTCAGCTGCAGGTCTGGATCTCATTAAAACAGAACGTCTGTGCCGGAACCAAACCTCCATGTTATGCCCTAAAACTTCTGATATTAATTCCAATGACCACATATGTGTGCATATACTACTATTGTACAAAAACCTTACTAACAACTGGTTCTACGACAGCTAGAGAAGAGCAAGCACTGTGGTGGCATCAGTTTAAACACTGTCTGAAATACCAGTTTTCAGTAGCGGCACCAGTGGATAAAGTTCAGACGGAGACGGTTTGAGCTTGTTTGTGTGAGCGGAATAAAGCACAAGCCAAAAACACTGGAGTAGAGGTAGGATTCTGACCTCCATCACCCTGTGACTGCATTAATACACCGCCAGCGCACTGCACAAAATCACACGCTTCCTCAGTAATTCTGCCGTGTTTTCCAGCACAAATATATAAACAGGCTTAAATCAAGACACATTTACTGGAGAAGCACAATGACTAAGATATGAAGGCTTGTGTTCTGATCTAATAAAACAAAGCATGTTTATGCTAAAACTCGGTGGGGTCAGAAAAGTCAACTTAATTCAAAGCGAAAACAAGTTTATTTTTCTGAGCCCGCTGACAGATTTTTTACTTGTTTTAAGCAAAAACGGACTTAGTTTTGATACATTTTTCAGAAAACAGGACTTAATATCTCCAGTAAATGTGTCTTGATTTACATTTAGACATTTAGCAGACGCTTTTATCCAAAGCAACTTACAAAGAAGGAAAATAGAAACAATCAAAAACAACAAAAGAGCAATAACATGCAAGTGCTTTGACAAGTCTCATTTAGCCTAACGCAGTAGACGTATCAAGGTTTTTTAAATTACATATAAATAAAAAGAAAAAGAAAAAAGCAAGCTAGTGTTAGAGGCCTAAAATAGATAGAATACAACAAGAACAGAGAAGCCAGTGTTAGTTAGTTGTTTTTGATGTAAGAATTGTCAGATTTTCTGCAGTGTGATATAGCCACGCCTCTCACGGTCTGTTCATCACTGCCATTGGCTGATCAGCCAGTCAGTGCAGTGCTGTCCACCAATCGCATTCCTGAGTCAGTCAAACTGACAGAAACAGAGAACAATGTCAGCTCTTTCTTTTACATTTGAATCAATATGTGCATGAAATTGCTGTGAGGTGTTGTGAAGAAATAAATCCTGCTACCATCATGATGCCTGCTGAAAAACTATATAATAACAATAACCACAATTACACTGCAAAAAATGCTTTTCTTACTTAGATTCTTTGTCTTGTTTCCAGCCAAAATATCTAAAAATTCTTAAATCATGAAGGATTTTCTGGACGAGTAAAAATTATTTTCTTGTTTTCAGAAAAAACAAGCCAAAATGAAGTGATTTTTTTTTCTTAGAACAAGCAAAATAATCTGCCAATGGGGCAAGAAAAAAAATCTTATTTCAAACAGAAAACAAATCTATTTGGCAGATTATTTAGCTTGTTTCAAGCAAAAACACCCTTAATTTTGACTTGTTTTTCCTGAAAACAAGACATTAGTTTTTACTCGTCTAGAAAATCCTTCTTGATTTAAGAATTTTTAGATATTTTGGCTGGAAACAAGATAAAAAATCCAAGTAAGAAAAGCATTTTTTGCAGTGTAGTAGTAACAAGTACAAGCTATAAGTGAAGCTTTTTGTTATTCTTGAAGACTGGTATAAAGATATCATATTAAAATCATACGAAAAGGCCTGTAAGATATCATATTATTAGTTGATTGCCATGCAAACATGAATGGAAATATGAGATGAATTGACACTGGACTAAAAGCTGATGACCAGCTCCCTCCTGAGGAGACGAGCGATGATAGAAAAATATCACAGATTTACAAATCAAAACTATTCTGTCCTATAAAGTACACTTAGATTTAACAACAGCTCTCTTTGTACTTGACACAGTTCAGAGATTATTAAGATAGCTAGTGTGCCTAAATAATTATTGAAATAAAAAACTAGCTCCTATATATTGCCTTGTGTTTTTATTGAGGAAAAGGTGCGCATCTGATTTGTGCATTTGTTAATTCAGACAGTTTGTGTTCACTATTTTTTTCCCACTTGAACCTCATTGTGCTGTTGTCTATAACTCTCTAAACTGCTGATTACAGAGAAGACAGGAGAAATGCACAACTTGTGCCTGTCACTGCCTGAAGTCAGGCTGGTCAGGGTTTTACATGAATTTCTTGAGATAAACGCTGGTGGTGAAGTGAGTCCGGGATGAAGGGAGTCTCACTGTAGCTCCGCTTCTTCTCCGCTCTCCTCGTTTCTTCATCCGCTGCAGTTTCTCAAAGCTGCTCGCCATTTTGCGATTATAATAAGACTCTAAATCCCTGTGTAGATCTGACCTCTGCTCTTTCTATTTTAAGGGCTGGTGTGAGTTATAAATGGCGAGCGGGACCGGATTAGGTGTGTGTTTGGACTGGAGTGAGTGTGAGAAACTGACTCTGCTGGAAAGCCAATCACATCTGTGCAAAGACACTGTTCTTCAAAATATTCAGTGAGGCAGAAGCTTGTGAAAACATTTGTAGTCTTTTCTTGGTTTGCTTTGGATTGGTTTGGTTTATTACACAAAGCTTTCCTTCAGAATCATGCAAAAATCAAACCTTTGCTGAATTTTCAAATGCAATGCACACGTTAGAAATCAGCACAATGCACTCAAAATGCTCAAAACACTGAATTTCATTCATTCATTCACAGGCCCTTTATTAAATATGAGTTTTAGACCCGCATGAGGAGACTGTCGGCTGTCGCCATCTGTTGGTTGTCAGATTCTGCCTTTGCTTGAAAACTTCACAGAGATGAGGTGCTAGAATAAAGTACTATTACACTTGAAATAGTTTGTGTTTTAAGGCCCTGAATGTAAATACAAAGAGAATACTATTGCAATACTATTGCAAAAGCATCTTAAGAACAGAAATAGCGGGTTAGGCATTAGACACACACACACACACACACACACACACACACACACACACACACACACACACACACACACACACACACACACACACACACACACACACACAGAGAGAGAGAGATTCATAATAGTCACACACACACACACACACACACACACACACACACACACACACACACACACACACACACACATCAGCTTTCATTCAGCAGCTCTTTTCAAGCTCAACAAATATCATGAGATATCAAATATCAAGCATCATGACATCATTATTTTACTTGGAATATTAACAAACGTTAACAAAAATGCTCATTGATTTGAAATGTGAATGACAGTCATGTGGTGCAATAAATAAATAAAGAACATCACATCATACGACGCTTGATTGATATGAAGCCCATTTCCACTACACCTTAACAAAAATAAAGGTAAAAGACAAAAAAGATAAAGGTAAAAAATTGTGAGTTTCTCACAATTATGAGTTTGAATCTTATATTCTGTCTTATTAAGTTCTGAATTAAAGTCAAGTCACCTTTATTTCTATAGCACTTTATACAATACAGATTAAAGTAGCTCTGCTTTGTTAAACAGGAAAACTGTGTGTCAGTGATGCAAACAAAATTCAGTTCTGCTGTAAAGCAGCTCAAAAAAAGAGTTCATCTTTAAATTGTTAAATACAAACTTGCAAATCCTAGAAAAAAGATTTGTGATTACCCATTTGCATTTTTATTTATTTCATGGAAGAAAAAAATGGATTATAAACTCAAAAAAAATCTGAATGATATGATTTTTTTGTTGTTGAAAATTGTAAGATATTTATCTTGCAGACTTCCACATTATGCGATGCTTTTCTTACGTTGATTTCTTGTCTTGTTTCCAGCCAAAATATCAAAAAATGACTAAATCAAGAAGGATTTTCTACCCAAGTAAAAATGATTGTCTTGTTTTCAGAAAAAAAATAAGTCAAAATGAAGTGAGTTTTTGCTTAAAACAAGCTAAATAATCTGCCAGTGGGGTAAACAAAATAATCTAGTTGTCTGCTTGAAATAAGATTATATTGTTTACCCCACTGGCAGATTATTTAGCTTGTTTTAAGCAAAAACTCACTTCATTTTGACTTATTTTTTTCTGAAAACAAGACAATCATTTTTACTTTTGGCTGGAAACAAGACAAAAAAATCTAAGTAGGAACATTTCTTTTCAGTGTGACAAGGCAGGTCTGTTGTAAAATGCCCTGTGAGCTCTTTCAAAAACATTGATTACATTAATAAATAATTTACAGTTTTAAAAAATACATTTAAAATTATATTTAAAAAGTTTCCATTTCAGATGTTTCCACTCACATGTACTGAAGGTGCACAGCAAATATGCTCTTACTTTTGGCTCGGCGGTTACGCCACGTGAGTCATGACTTCACTTGAAAATGAAATAAATGTTTTCGAAACCCATTTTGAAATCATGGGTTTTTTTCTTGATTTTGTCATTGACCCTTTATTCACATTCAATCAGCATTTGTTGAGTGTAAATCAGCAGATGTTTGTTAAAGTAAACAGCCTCTCCTCTCCTCACGGTGAGCGCGAGCAGCGGTGAGCATTCACTTAAAAAGCTTTTAGCGGCGTAACGACTGAGTCTCGACGATTTCTCACTCGTGTTTTACAGCTGGAGTCTGACAGGCTCTCGTGAGCAAAGATCTGGACAGCGTCAACATTTACAAACCGTATTAGAGCCACATCAAAGCACAGCAACACTTCAGACCAGCGCTTATCTCTCCCACCCACACACTCACTAAACCATACACAAATCTATATATACATACATATACACACACATATATATATATATCTACACACACATACATATATAATATGTGACACTTCAGCTGTAATAATTCAGATTTATTCCTGTTTCTTCTGTACAGTCAAGACCGTTAACTATTAAAATTATATTGTGCAGAAAGTGTTTATTCACCCCACAGAAACATCAGCAACCAACAGGGAAAAAAATTTTTCTTAACAGTGAAAACATAGTCTAACCACATTAAGTGTTGAAAAAGAGCTTTTATTTGACCATTCTGCTTCAGTTTAATAGTGTTTCAGAATCAGAATGCCTTTACATTTAAACTTTCCTTGTCTTTATTTGCTTCTGTAACTTTTTTTAAATTTGCACTCATATTTATATTATTTGTGTTTTATTAATATTCATTTGAACTTTACATAAAGAAACACTGCAAACATTTTAGCAAAATGTATGGTATTCCAGTATTTTTTGTTTTGAATTACAGCTTCACATCTTTAATTAATATAAACTGTACACTATTCATTTTTACCTTTGACAGTTGTACATTTTCTTTGTGTCTGGAGTCATGCTCTGTGCGTTGTTTAGTCTTCAACCTGAACGTTTCCTTTGTAAAATCACAACTGGAATTTCTTGATTGTCTAAAAAGCATACATTATATACATTACATCTCTGTGCTAATACTTACAGCTAAGCAGTGGTGCACCATAACTATGTATTTTTACTACTTTACTGCATAAGCGCAGTTTTCAAATATCTGCGCTTAACATAAGTAGGCCTATTTTATTTGATTATTTTTTATTAATTTCACTCCACTACATTGCAAATCATAATATTGTACTTTTTACTTTGCTACGCTTTATAAAAAAAACAAAACATTGTTCCTCCTTATTTTGAACTGTAGAAATCCTCGTCACACACTACTAGACGTGATAGCGTCCGATTCGTGAACGAGCTGTTTCTTTTCAATGAGTCCGTTAAATCGGTTCAAAAATCACACTGAACGATTCATTCTTGAAGTGAATTGAGCGGATTGCAGCTGTTCTCAAGTCAACAACTCACTGATTCAAATGATGCGCTCAGACTGAGTCTCCAGTAAACAATTCACTAATTCACAAGTCTGACTTAAAATCAGACAAAAACAGGAGATTCTCAGAGATTGAGGGCACGGCTGACTAATGGCATTAAAAGTAAGTTACTAACAGTGTTACTTTTAAAAGTAATGCATTACGATATTGAGTTACTCCCTAAAAAAGTAACTAATTACGTTACTTAGTTACTTTTTAAAGAAACTAATGCATTATGTTACTTTTCTGTTACTTTTTAAATCCGGGCAAGGCTTGCTTGCTTGCTCTTCAGCAATAAAAAAAGGAAAACAAATGTTAGATTATCTTGAGTCATTTGTGCTTATTAGTATGGATGAATTGGATCATCGAAGGTCGGCAGCAAAGACATCGGTTAACAAAATGGGATTAAATACATAAAGGATATTTGTATTATTTAACATATTTAATTACTGTTTTTGTTTTTTTAGTGAGTGAGATGAATTAATGCATGTTCACATTTATTCTAGAACTAAAGTAACATCTTACTCACAATTTCTCTCAACATGAGGACAGGAGAGCTTTCAATCAATAAATGGGAGAAACGTAATTGGCGTCACTTATTTGAAAAAGTAACTCAGAAACGCTTGAACATAAACATAAACATGTCCATATCTGTTTACAACCATCTGAACGGAGGAGGTTTTTATTTAAAAAAAAAAAACTAAATATTAAGAAAATTGCCTTTAAAGTTGTCCAAATGAAGTTCTTAGCAATGCATATTACTGATCAAAAGTTAAGTGCTGATATATTTACAGTAGCAAATTTGATCTTTAAAGAACATGATCTTTACTTAATATTCTAATTTTGGCATAAAAGAAAAACAGAAAATTTTGACCCATACAATGTGTTGTTGACTATTGCTACAAATATACCTGTGCTACTAAAGACTGGTTTTGTGCTCCAGGGTCACAACTTATAAACCAAATATGAAAAATATCCAAAGTTTTCATGTTTTCAGCATCACTCCTATCGATGTGATCAATAGTTGCAATGAAAATTTATCTTGACTTTATCTTGTGGTTATACACAGTAGGGGGCGTTTTCCTCCACTCTACCATATTTTGTTTGCACGCTTAAATTATCAATAGTAATCAGCAGTGTTGGGGGTAACGCATTACAAGTAACGCAAGTTACGTAATATTATAACTTTTTCCAAGTAACTAGTAAAGTAATGCATTACTTTTTAACTGACAAGAGAATATCTGAATTACTTTTTCCCCATTTATTGATTAAAAGCTCTCTGTCCCCATGTTGAGAGAAATTGTAAGATGTTCCTTTAGTTCTAGAATAAATGTGAACATGCATTAATTCATCTCACTCACTAAAAACAGATACAGTGTTCTTCAAATGAATAAAAACACTGAAATTCAACGCAAACCTGCAATAATTAAATATGTTCAATAATACAAATATCAATGATCCAATTCATCCATACTAATAAGCAAAAATGACTCAAGATAATCTAACATTTGTTTTCCTTTTTTTTATTGCTGAAGAGTTGAAATGTTTTCTTCTGCGGTCTACTGAATTTACTTTTCTCTAAGCCTGAGGTTTTTGGTGTGAAAAGGCTTTTACATTTGAGAAAAATAGAACTTTTTATATTAAAAATAAACAAGCCCTGCTCAGATTTAAAAAGTAACGCAGAAGTAACATAACGCATTACTTTCCATAAAAAGTAACTAAGTAACGTAATTTGTTACTTTTTAGTCAATAATGTAATGCATTACTTTTAAAAGTAAGTTTCCCCAACACTGGTAATCAATGTATTTTTAGCAGAAGGCTAGAGTGTATAAAATTGCAAAATAAATAAACATTCATCAGTCAGCAATTTTTACTTTTAATACTTAGGTACATTAAAAATAAAGTGCTTTTGTACTTTTACTCAAGTGCTTGATTTGTGTACTTCATCTGCCTCTGCTTGTGAGTGTACAGTGTTTATTGTGGTGTATTTAAAAAAGTCTTTTTGATCCTTCTGTGAAATCTAAAATATTTCCCAAAGGAGTGAGACCTTTAAAAAGTCACATCTTGTTTTTACCAGAAAAAGCAACAAAGACAAAGATTTCTGAGAAAGTGTGTGTAAACTAAGATGTTGCCATTATAAAAATGAGTAGATGAGCATTAAGAAATGTCTTTGCTGATCATCAGCTGACTAGGTGATTAATGAGTGCAACAGTGATTTTTCCCAGAGCGAGACGGGTCAGTGGTGTCAAGTGCAGTTTCTCCACTCTTAAGTCCACAGTAAACACTTCAAGAGCTCCGTAATATCACTTCAGCCTCGTAGTGTGACAACATGCCCCTGTGTCTGCAACATGCTCCATTATAGTAACTGGTAGATATGTCTAACGTCCATCGGCCTCACACACGTGTTCTCAATATAACCTCACGCAAACGGCTTGTGTTGCGCATCCTATGATTGCAGCGGCGCAATCAGACGTGGCCGTCGCTCCGGCGCGTCATTCCTCTCCCTCTGAACTGGAGAGGTGGAGAGCGAAACAGATCTTCTAAATACTATCATTGAGCGAATCTACCTTAACTAGGAAACCCAAGACGCCGCAATTCAGAGCAGCTGGACTCACTAATCCATTAACTAGTGCAGATTACTACAGTCAAATTGAGCATTAATCATATACAATATCATTTCCAGCTAGACATGCTGCTCCGTGATTGCGGTGCGATTCCGTCGCGGCCTTTGTTTAATGCTCTTGATTAGCGAGCGCACATTCGTGTCTGATCATTGTTATTACGGTTAAGCCGATGAGACGAGCGCCTTTTCTGTGCACTTTTACAGGCTCCACCGCACAGAACTCACATCAGCTCTCCATCCGCTCGCTACACGCAATGATAACAGCACAGGCTCCTGCACATGTAGGCCTTCAACACACATCAATGCATAAACCATTCACTTTAACATTACAGGCACTTCTGATGAGACCGATGACAGATGTGCTGCCAGACATTCATGTTTGTTTGTGTTTGTGTGATTGACAGCAGTTCACACGTATGATTAATATGCATCAGAAATGTGTGCAAATAAAATCCTTTCAGATTTAGTCACTGCAGTTCAGTAAGAGCGGGTGACATGAATGTGTGCAGCTTCCAGTGTCATTCACTTCTAGACTAAAAAGTTTTCACCAGATTTAACTTAAAAACCTAAGTTAAGCAGCTGCCTTAAGTTTTTAAGTTAAATCAGCTTAAAACTACAAGTCATTTGAACTTATTACAATAAAAATGAGTTGATTTAACTTGTGAGTTGAAATGACTTAAGTTGATTTAACTTAATATTTTAAGGCAGCTGCTAAACTTAAGTTTTTAAGTTGAAACTGGTGAAAACTTTTTACAGTGTAGTTGTTTTTAGTATGAAACAACTTGTGCTGCAAACCGGTATTTCTTATCATATTTAATTGTGTTATCGTAATAATGAACACTGGTTTGTAAATACAGTAAATATCTTTACCGTCTACTTCTTAGTTATTTACCTAAAGCAGCTAATGAACCATATGTGAGCAGAAAACCAGTCTTAAGTAGTTTGGGGGAATTTGTAGCAATAGTCAAAAATACATTGTATTGGCTAAAATGATCGATTTTTCCTTTATGCCAAAAATCATTAGGTTTTAAGTACACTGTAAAAAGTTTTCACCAGATTCAACTTAAAAACCTAAGTTCAGCAGCTGCCTTAAGGTTTTAAGTTAAATCAGCACAAAACTACAAGTCATTTTAACTTATTACAATCAAAATTTGTTGATTTTTAACTTGTGAGTTGAAATGACTTAAGTTGATTTAACTTAATATTTTAAGGCAGCTGCTAAACTTAACTTTTTAAGTTGAAACTGGTGAAAACTTTTTACAGTGAAAGATCTTGTTCCATGAAGACATTTTGTAAATTTCCTACTGTAAATATATCAAAACTTAATTTTTGATTAGCAATATGCATTGCTAAGAACTCCATTTGGACAACTTTA
This sequence comes from Garra rufa, assembly GCF_049309525.1. Lineage (NCBI taxonomy): Eukaryota > Metazoa > Chordata > Actinopteri > Cypriniformes > Cyprinidae > Garra > Garra rufa. Next base: position 14,502,447 of record NC_133379.1, on the reverse strand, counting down.
AAAGCTATTTTCTCAATATTTTGGATTTTTTGCACCCTCAGATTGCAGATTTTCAAATAGTTGCATCTCAGCCAAATATTGTCCTATTTTAACAAACCAGACATCAATGGAAAGCTTATTTATTCAGCAGATTTGCAGATAAAAATGCACCCTTATGGTTTTGTGGTCGAGGGTCATATGTCTTGCACATTCACATTTACTTCTCTATTGTAAAATAAAGTGGATATCTATGTAATATTAGTGTACATCAGCCAAAACATGCACATTTACTCAGATTTATGAGATGTGTTGTGTTTTGTGCCTTGTTTTCTTCTTTATGACACTGAACAAAAGACAAATCGTTGCATATTGGCATATTTTCTTTGGATTCTACTCATAATTCAAATACTTACAGCTTTTACTTGTCAGTAAATCCCTCATTGCTTAATATGGTTAAATGTGTTTGGATTGTGTAAACCAAACCACAACTGAATAGGATTTGACTGTGAATGAACAAATGATATGAGTTTTCCGTTCACAGTTTCTAACTCTGCTATTCAGCGTAATTTTAAAAGATCACGTCTTGATTTGCAGAAAAAAGACCATCGTGAACCAAACTACACGCTATACTCAAGCTAATTCTGTGCTTCTCCTGTTTATTTCTGTGAAGCTGCTTTGACATGATCTGTATTATTTAAAGCACCGTAGAGATAAAGGCTTACATGAATTGTGTTGATCTGAATCCTTGTATTATAATACATCCAGACTCGAAAGAGAAATGCATTTCTTCGCTGAAGCGCAGGAGATTTATACGTTCACAGACGGGAGTGGCGCAGCCTGATGAACTCAGATAAATGTGTTTGACCCCACGTCTGTGTTCATAACCCTAAACCTAACCTTTCATCCGAACACCAATGGAATCAAATGCTTCTGCATTTACATGAACTGAACTGTAATTTAAGGTAAATTGATCATTGTTTGATAAACAATCACTGCCAGCATTTCAGTCCTGCAGCCTAAAACCAAACAGATTGCAGTAGGATTTTGGCCAATTACAGAAAGCAGTCCTGGCCGTTTATGCCAGAACATTTCAGAAGGAACTTTGATTAGAAAAGGTCATTGCTGTCAGGCTGATGCAGGGTCCGGTGCGGCCACACCAGTTGCATCGACCTAAGGACGGCCTTCGCCAGATAGACTCACATTCAGCGCCTCACACACTTCAGGAGACTCGGGTTCAGTCCAAACTCCACGGTGTTGGGGGTAACGCATTACAAGTAACGCAAGTTACGTAATAATATTACTTTTTCCAAGTAACTAGTAAAGTAACGCTTTTTAATTGACAAGAAAATATCTGAATTACTTTTCCCCTATTTATTGATTATAAGCTCTCCTGTCCCCATGTTGAGAGAAATTGTAAGATGTTCCTTTAGTTCTAGAATAAATGTGAACATGCATTAATTCATCTCACTCACTAAAAAACAGATACAGTGTTCTTCAAAATGAATAAAAACAGTCAAATTCAAGGCAAACCTGCAAAAATTAAAAATCCTTTATGTATTTAATCCCATTTTATAAACCGATGTCTTTGCTGCCGACTTTCGATGATCCAATTCATCCATACTAATAAGCACAAATTACTCAAGATAATCTAACAATTGTTTTCCTTTTTTTATTGCTGAAGAGTTGACATTTGTAGACCGCAGAAGTAACATAACACATCATTTTCCATAAAAAGTAACTAAGTAACATAATTAGTTAATTTTTTAGGGAGTAACTTAATATTGTAATACATTACTTTTAAAGTAACTTTCCCCAACATTGGCAAAAAAACACACACAAAAACGGTCAGAAACTTAAAAATATATATATATATTTATAAATGTTTCTTTTATCAAACAAAAGTTTTCATTTGAGAGTTGAATTTGATTTGGGATTGAATATACTGAATCAAACATCGCAGCTCGCATATAACTCCTAATACGAACTTAATCTAATCTCAGCAATAATCAATGAAAACAATATAATCAATCTGCTTCCCATGATCTGTTTTTCTGTGTGGAAAGAAAGATTTAATGGGGTTAGGAAAAATAATGGGAAATTTAATGGGGTAAAAAACAACATAAACAACAAGATCAAGAGAAGAAGTGATCACAAATGTGACCCTGGAGCACAAAACCAGTCTTAAGTAGCACGGGTATATTTGTAGAAATAGCCTAAAATACGTTGTATGGGTCAAAATGATCGATTTTATGGCAAAAAGCATTAGGATATTAAGTAAAGATCATGTTCCATGAAAATAAAATTTTAAATTTCCTACCGCACATATATTAAAACTTAATTTTTAATTAGTAATATGCATTGCTAAGAACTTGGACAACTTTAAAAAACGGTTTTCTCAATATTTCGTTTTTTTTAACACCCTCAGATTGCAGATTTTCAAATAGTTGTATCTCAGCCAAATATTGTCTTATCCTAACAAACCATACATCAATGGAAAGCGTATTTATGTTCAAGATGCATACATTGGTTTTGTGGTCCAGGGTCACAAATAAGAGTTGCTGCATCGCAAACTGAGACGCATCTGAGCATACAGGACAATTTTACAGGAATCATCGAAATAGGAAAAAAGCATTGGATAACAAGAAAGCACGCTGTGTATCGCAGTTTTTACAATGCCATTATGACAAAATGCATCAGTATGTCTGCAGCGCTTGGAGTAGCTTCAGCGAGGATCAGAAGCCATTGTGACATTAATCCATGGAAGCCAAAGACAACCTGAGAACTGTAGCACTTCTCCGGTTTCAGATTGATTCTGCTGGATATTGCTGGGATTATCGGCGCTAGCCACTCAGTCTAGACAACGATTGAGTTCTGTTAGACGCAGGCAATGATTAGACAGGCCGTGACTGCGAAACAAGTCTGAAGTTTGGAAAAAGTATGGATTGCTGTTATTTCATTTTCCCAAAATATTTTTTGTTAAGTAAAAGCAAAGGATTCTTTGGACGAACTTACAAGTCTTCTATATTAGTTGTCGTTAGTAGTCATTGTCGAAATGCCTTTGATATTGTAGTGCGTGTGACTCCTAAATATGCATTAATCAGCATTGCTGCAGATCACCACAGACTTTCAGACTCTACGCTGCGAGTCTGCTTTTGACTCGGATGACAACCTGCAAGCTCATATTCTCCTGTAAGCTTTTAATTACCCTCCATTGTTCCTGTGCACTTTGAACTCTATGACATGCACGACTCTGTCTCTGCATACCGTAGGCAGGGAAAAGTCTGTCATTCTCTGTCAGATTCCCAGTGCTTTAGCAGGAGCTGAAGAGCAGATCAAATGAACCTGTTTATATCTTACATAAAAACAACAGCATCGATCTGTTTAGCAGTCGCCTCAAAAACATTAAAGGGATAGTTCATCCAAAAGTAAAAATGCTCTCATCATTTAATCACCCTCAAGTTCTTCCAGACCTGCTCAGTTAAACACATGGTTCAAAATTCATTCTTCTTTTTTGTGTTCAGCAGAAGAAAGAAACTCAAAAACACAAAACAACAAGAGGACTGTGGGCTGCCTACCGAGGACTCTTTGATTATCACTGGTGCACCTCAAGGTTCAGTGCTTGGTCCTTTTACTTCCTCTATTTAACTCAATTGGCATGATCACAAAGACATATGTCTTCTTGTACTAGTGCAGATGATCCCATTGTCTCATTTTGTATCTCTGCCTACCATTCAGACATTCTTGTAAATCCAAACTTGTTGGTCGAACACAACTTGACTATACAGTTGGGTTTCAAAATACTAAGGCCAACCAGGACAGCAGAGAACCTGGACGTTGTGCTGTGTTTGATGGCTACAGTATCTCAACAACGGCCTGAACCTGCAGGTTTGTGCTTTATAACATTGGAAAAAACAGCCCCTTCCTGTCTGAATACATTGTCTAACTTTTCTTCCAAGCTTCCAAGTCATTTCTAGACTGGACTGCTCTGCTGGACGGCCTTTCTCAATACACTCCTATATGTGTATGTTCTGTTCATCATCTCCAGCAGCGGTCGTTTCTTTATAACAGATATACAGTCACTTTTTCAGAACTTTTACCTTCTTTGTTCTATGTGCTGAAGATCTGCTGCTGAACTTGCACCTTTTCTGCAAGCATTTGACTATATATATATATATATATATATATATCATTTTTTTTTTTTTTTTTTAAATTACACATTATACAGCAATAATGTGTTATATATGTGACCCTGGACCACAAAACCAGTCATAAGGGTCAATTTTTTGAAATCTGAATTAATAAGCTTTCCATTGATGTATGGTTTGTTGGTATCGGACAATATTTGATATTTGAGTCAACTGTTTGAAAATCTGGAATCTGAGGGTGCTAAAAATTAAAATATTGAGAAAATTGTCTTTGAAGTTGTCCAACTGAAGTTCTTAGAAAAGCATATTACTAATCAGAAATTGCGTTTTGATATATTTACGATAAGAAATTTCCAAAATATTTTCATGGAACATAATCTTTACTTAATATCCTAATGATTTTTGGCATAAAAGAAAAATCGATAATTTTGTTAATGTGTTTTTGGCTATTGCTACAAATATACCTGTGCTACTTAAGACTGGTTTTGTGGTCCAGGGTCACACACACATATATATATATATATATATATTTATAAATGGTTAAATTATAAACATTTAAATTATTAATTTAACTTAATTTAATTTAATTTAACTTAATTTATTATTAAAAAAGAGTAACCTCTTTCACTTTGTGTTGATCACTGCTTGTTTTTACTGCTTTGGGATTTAATGTTACAGGGCTGAATCAATAGAGCAGTTTAGCTTGAATATCAGTGTGAACATCATGAAACACAGATAAAGACTGTAAAATAATCACATGTTCATCAGATGTATGATATCCTCTGTTTTTATCAATGATATCAAACCATAAAGCCATTGGACTGCATGAGACTTCTGAATAGAAAGTGCAGGAAAAAAAACATTCTACATTTTCTTCGAAGATAAGCATTCAGGCTATGATTTCAAAATGTTGGTAGTATTTCAATTAATCTAACGTGGTAAATTGATGATTAAAAATAATTTAGGAAATATACAATGTTTTCGTTCTTTTGCATTGCACCCTAAGCTAAATTAAATCATCTAAAAATTGACTAAGTTCAGTACTAATTACTGCATGGGCTTGCTGTTTTCTATTATTACTTAAACGCTTAAACCGAACTGTTCAGCATAAACACACGCTGCCATTTGTTACGCTGAATTTACTCTCTGCATTATAAACAGTCTTTATTTCCTGACGTCAGCGCGTCATTCTATACACCACAACCTGATGTTTATTTTATTTCAGCGACGATGATGAGTCTGATTTCCGGCACCAATAACAGCCCAGAGGAAGCAAAATGAAGCATTCCTGCAAAATGCATGAGCTCAGAGGCTCCTGCTAAAAACACACGGGTGGAGTCGCAGGAATGGATGAGCGGCTTGTTAGAGAGCTTTTGTCGTAGCAAATCCTGAATGGCCCCCAGGCAAATGTACATATAGCTCTTTTGTTTGTCTAGCTGTGTGTATGTGTGTGTGGGTGTGTCTGTGTGGAGAATGCTTGTATGTTTGACAGGACTGACGGGATAATGATAAGAGGGTCTCGTCCCGTGAGTGTATGTGTGAGGTAGAGCTGGAGGTGTTGGGCTTCCTAATGAAGGACGCCTACAGTCACACCGTTGCAGACAACACAATGTTGTAGACTGGATTAACGCAGGTCATCCTGATCCGCCAAATCACTTGGCAGACGGGCCACGTCCTGTGTGGCAAAGCTCAGGACCAAAGGGAAGCAGCGGACACATAAATGAGTGTGATGGCGCATCTTTAAAGAAACCTGCTTTCACAGATTCCAGATGATTTTTAGCTTTGCACGATGGATTTGTGTGAGGAACAGACCCAAATGAGCTGTTATCCATTGCAAATCTTCCCCTCTCAAATATCTCTAGTGCTTTTACGTGTTCGGGCTTGCCGTGTGAAGATGCATTGCTTCCTCTGTTCTCTTCCCGGCTGAACGTAGTCAATCACGCTGTGTTTAACCATTTGCAGATAGCAGGGAAAAGCTGACAGCCAGGCTTTATCTGTGGAGGTGACCCTTTGATCTGGCCTACAGATTAACCCTGGATTCACAGAGACTCCAGACTCACCTCCAGACCCTCACAGCCCAATAAAAGCACACAGGACCAGCCGTTTAATGCACAAACCAGGAGGATTGTGCAAGCTGTAGTTTCTTGCAGCAGGGTGAGGTCCAGCATGGACTGTCCCAATGAAGCATCGGCATCACTGAATGATTCCGAGAGGTGGAAATGTGTGACCATGTTTGCTTACGTTTTATACAAAATTCAGTTATAGCATGTGTGAACTTGTATTAGTGTTTAACGCAACTCTTGAGCGAAGTGGTATGATTTCTGCGATGAACACTCATTTGAAAAACAAATGAGATTCTGGAGTTCTAATACAGTACTAGAAATGAGCATAGTGTAAAACATAGTGTAAGTGGCAATTAATGAGGTTCAAACACACGACAAAGAAAGAACACAATTTTGAAATTTTTTTAAAATAATGTTCAATGTGCTTGATCACAGTTTCTTAAACTATAGCAGCCACGAGCATAGAAAATTGATGAAATTTGGTGCGCCTCTTGAGATTGCACTAGTGTCCATGTGTACCAAGTTTTGTGAGGTATGGACATTGAATTCCCAAAATACAGAGCAAAAAGTGGTCATCGGCCACATCAAGAAAATATATACTCACTCAAACTGGCCACACAAAGTGGATAACCAAAATTAATTTGATACGTTTTCTATGAATATTGCACAAATCTAATGTTAATTGGACAGATGGTCTAGTTAAAAGTATGAAAAGGTGTTTCCAAAACATTAAAAAGTCTTAAAATTCTTGTTCCGTCTAGATTCAGGCCTACTCCAAAATTCAGAGAAAGGAGTTTAGATCCTAGTCTGTAAAACTGAAATAGAAGCAATGATGCAAACTTATTATAGCACCACCTTGTGGTCAACTATATTGCAGTTTTGTCTAGTAGGCCAACATAATCCTACATGTGTTGATGTATATTGGAGGAGGTTCAGGATCAGAGCAGTACGGGATCTCACAGGAGCCAAAAGCACAAGCTCCCATCGGCTTAGTGAAGAGCCACGGGATAAAATCTGCTGTAAGATTTGGACTCTCAGTCCAGGCCATGTGACAGAGATGTGAAGAGAGATGTCTTTCTCAGGGGCCTCAATTAAACATGAAGAGCCCTGAGTGCAGCAAAGGCCTTACAGGGATCCTCATGTATTATTATTCAACCCCAGAATCAAGGCAATGAGGTGACATCTTAATACGGCCATCGTCATGTTTTCCGATTATTCCTTATTCCTGCAAAGAACTGTCTGTTGTAGTCTGATAACTGAACAATTGTATGCATGACTGTATGTTAGGATGTTTTAAGCATGTACTTTCTCCCTACGAAAATTCTTGAGTGGTCAATGTAGAAGTAAATCACCAAAAGAAGGTTTACAGATTTACTGAGCACATAGGTGTTTGATTTACAGTGTTTTCCCACATGCTTGTCTAACCCATCAAGCTTCTTTGTGGCTTTCATGAGTACGGCCTCAGATTTGAGCTTTAACACTACAAGTGCCCTATATAAGTAAATATAGTTTAAAGAAGTGAATTCATACCACATGAGGATTTTCCCTGTTTGCGTTTGCTCTCTCACTAAGTCGCATCTGAGCGGCCTTGAGTGTATTGCGTCGACATTTTTCAGATTCGCCGCTGAGACCGAGCATCCACTCAAAATCACGGATATATCGTGCTCCTTTCATGTAGACTAGCATGATCTTTGATGACTGGCTATTTACCCTCCCTGATCCCGCTGATGTTTGTTTTAATTTCATGTAGTCCTCTGGCCCGCTGGGCTTACTTTTGACATGGAAAGAATAAAAAAATCATCTGCCGGAGCTCTGGGAAAGCGGCCTTTTCCAACCCGTGCCTACAGATGCTTTGAATTTAGGGAGATTTTCCTGCGAGGAGACGAGGAAAGAGCTGCCCGTATTTCCTGTGGATTAGTCCTCAGATGGTGCCCTTCGAGGAGGTCTGCGCTGGGAAACTGACCCGCCGCTGACTGCCAATAACCCCGGGATAAGAGCTCGACATCAACACCGGCGCTGAGAAACCCAGAGCTGCTGCTCCACATGGTCAACACAACCCAACTAGTATTCATCTCTAATGAGTCTGAAGCTATCAGAACTCACGGATTAACATCACACAGAGGACATATGAAATAAACTAACTAGCCCATACAAATGTTTCCTTCACAGTCCCTCTTTTGTCTGTATTGAATATAAGATGACCTCAAGTTAAATATAATAGTGGACAAAGGGCTCCATCTGCTGACAGCAGTCACAAATTACACAGGTTAAACAGTTCATATATATATATTTTTTTTTTTAAATTATTGCAGATACACTATATGCATATTAACATTGTGATACACATTATACATTGAAACAACAGAACAAACTAGACAAATTATGCAGAAAATTATGCAGTAGTCGCAGTGCCAACACAAAACCCAAACCCTCTGTTAAAATCAAATCAGATCAAATTAAAGACTCCAAAGAGCTGGAACGCAACAACCGTTGCTGTCATGATAAGGTACCAAAAATATTTTATCCCCCAAACTTCATCATCTCTCATAGAATTTTTCTAAGCATAAAATAAAAAATTTCCCCTCTGAAACCTACAGAGAATTCTCTGCTTCAGTTGGCGTCGAGTTTGGCCATTTCCTGCACGTAGATCCCGATACTCTCGCTGTCAAACAGCACAAAGTACACAGTCTTGATGGAGGACGACATGGTTGTCACAAAGTAACTGGAGATGGCCTTCAGAATGAGCTGAGCAGCCGTCTGCTTCGGAAAACCGTTTCTATACAGAGGAAACAAACCATACCATGCAACGTCACAGTATTCAGGAAATGTTACACTTCAACAAGCACCTGAAGGAAATGCGGCCAAATAATCAGCATTTAGCAATCAGTAATAACTTTGAGTTACTTGATATGAAACTGAAATGGATGGTAAAACTACTAAGTATATCATTTTTAAACTAATCAGTATGTACATTTTCCTAGTTTCCCCTTATATTATTTAACTAAAAATTATCTTTTTCTGTACAACATGCTTTTCTTAGAAACAGATTATTTTTATAAAACATTTTGCAACATCTATTTATAATATTGTTAGTTGAGGTCTAAATGCAGTTGAGGTCAAACGTTTACACTCCCCTTGCAGAATCTGCAAAATGTTGATTATTTTAGCAAAATAAGAAGGATCATACAATGCATGTTATTGTTTATTTAGATATTTCACATAAAAGATGTTCACATATAGTCCACAAGAGAAAATAATAGTTGAATTTATAAAAATGACCCCGTTCAAAAGTTTACATCCACAGCTGTGTTTTTTTGTTTAGTGATAGTTGTTCACGAGTCCCTTGTTTGTCCTGAACAGTTCAACTGTCTGCTGTTCTTCAGAAAAATCCAATCTTTGGTTTTCCAGCATTTTTCTGTATTTGAACCCTTTCCAGCAATGACTGTATGATTTTGAGATCCATCTTTTCACACTGAGGACAACTGAGGGACTCATATGCAACTATTACAGAAGGTTCAAACACTCACTGATGCTCCAGAAGGAGAAAACATGCATTAAGAGCCTTTTGGAATTTGAAAACTTTTGGAATTTGAAGATCAGGGTATATTTAACTTATTTTGTTTTCTGGGAAACATGCAACTATCTTTTGTTGATTCTGAAGGGCAGTAGTAAATGGAAAAAAATATATTTAGGCAAAATAAGAAAAATGTACACATCTGTTCAAAAGTTTTCACCCCCGGCTCTTAATGCATGTTTTCTCCTTCTGGAGCATCAGTGAGTGTTTGAACCTTCTGTAATAGTTGCATATGAGTATCTCAGTTGTCCTCAGTGTGAAAAGATGGATCTCAAAATCACACAGTCATTGTTGGAAAGGGTTCAAATACACAAAAATGCTGGAAAACCAAAGATTGGATTTTTCTGAAGAACAGCAGGCAGTTTAACTGTTCAGGACAAACAAGGGACTCATGAACAACTATCACTAAACAAAAACACAGCTGTGGATCATTCAGAGAACAACACAGTATTAACAATCAACAGGATGTAAACTTTTGAACAGAGCCATTATAAATTCAACTGTTTATTTTCTCTTGTGGACTGTATGTTAACATATTTTATGTGAAATATCTTATTAAGGCCAGTACTCAATAAACAATAACATGCATTTTGTATGATCCCTCTTATTTTGGTAAAACAATTAACATTTTGCAGATTTTGAAAGGGGGTGTAAACTTTTGACCTCAACAGTACACCCCTTTAATTCTAAATTAACCTATTTACTACTAACTCCTAATAACTATTAATAAAACCAACCTAATGTTTATATTCTATAAACTGCAATGATTTTTAAAAGGACAAATATGGTCAAAAATGCATTCATGCATTCATAAATTATTCACATTAATTGCCATTTTGATTGCCATTTCATGCTGACTTTAATATTATGGCAATAAAGTACTTTTATTTCTATATTTTTACGGCTGAAGTTGTACCTGCCGCTGCCGATGGAAGGGAAGGCCACAGATTTGAGCTTCTTCTCATCGGCGAGAGTCAGACAGTTCTTCACCGTCTTATCCAGCATCTCCTCACATTTATCTGAGCCCCATCCTGGACTGTTACAGTGGATGACGAACTTGGCAGGAAGACCGTATCCTGAGGTCATGGCCGCTGAGGAATGCCAAAAATAGTGAACATATCAGGAAAAATGACCTTATCAAACACACACTGCAACTTTTACACAATTACCAACAACTCCCTTATATCTGAACAAAAGAGTATGCTGAAGCATGGCTAAAGAGTATGACACAGAATTTTAAAAACAACTGTTATTAGACTTTTTATAAGCAGCATCTTGTCTGTTATTACAAACCCCATTCATTCCTGGTACTGATTTGTGATTAGATGTTAATAGCAGGTGTAAATGTACCTCCTGCCACTTCCAGAGGGCCGTTGCTCTTGCGTAGATCCAAAACTGCCTCTGCAAACTCCTTTCCGCCGATCTTCTCGAGTGCACTGCCTGAGAGACAAACAGCGCTGTGATGCTGAGCACTCGTGTGTCTAAAGCTGCCATCACTCGAGCCGACCCTAGCGCTAACCCTATCACTGGATCCACTACTGAATTGAGCTCATAATCTGCTGTTGTTTTCATTGATCCACAGGAACTCTTTTAAGCTTTAATGCAAATGCAAACATGTCACCAGCATCACCAGGTTTCTAATGAAAATGATGTTGCCAACAAAGGAAATGCTTTAGGGCCTTCTTGCATTTTTCCTCCAAGCAGTTTTTTTACAGGTAAAATGGGTCAAAAAAGATAATCAAATTATGAAAAGTCCAAAATTATTAAATGCATATGAGAAGAATGCAATACTAGAGATTGCACAATTAAGGCATGACCACCGGACATTGAAAAGCTCACTGGGTCAGAATAGTCACAAAAACAGTTTTCTGGTAGTTTTCTTTGTTAAGGCGAGTTACTTCAGGTGAATAGGTTAAAAAATAACTAATAGTTATCACCTTACTTACTCCGTTGATTGATTACATTGATAATTGCAAACATTTTTTGTATTAGAAGTTTTCTAAAATGTTAGGTTTAAATATGCAAATGATGCATAATTTAATAAAATATGCGCTAATTTGCATACATTTCTAGTACAAAAATCTAAACACTGGATGAAGTCAGTTTTAAATTCTTGTTTAATTTTATTTTTTATTTTTTACATATTAGAGAGAGTGTTTTTACAGAGGGGATTTTGGGGCATCTCATTTTGTTACTCCATAATTCAGAAAAAAGGTCAAACAGACAGAAAACCCATGTATTTTTTTTTACCATTTTGGGGGAGTAAAATTTTGTATAAAATCAAGCAAATTATATATGAACAAATCCCTCTGTAAAAACCTTCAGGATATAGACAGGAATAAAAATGTAAAGTGTGGTGTGTGTAAGTGCTGCTGAAGTGGAGATTTATGGCTCAGTGTAGGAGAAAAAAAAACTCATTTTGAGAAAACGGCCTTTAAAAATATGTATTGTAATTGAAATCTATTGACACAAATAGATAAAGTGCTATAAAAGAAACACTTAACAGTGTCTTTTAGGTGTTTTCTTTCTACTAGTCTGAAAAAACACTTTATGAAAAAGCAAAAATCCCAAAATCTCAAATTTGACAGGTGCATGAAAAAAGTGTTTTTGCCTGCAGTGTCTCCCCTTAAATCTCTTTTTTGACCCATTTTACCTAAAATAACAAATATCTGCTTATATATAAATAGCCCTGCTTAATAACTATGCACACCTGAATATGAGCCATTTTTCGCTTACAGTTAACAATCATATAACTTATAAATCATAATATGTTAAATGAATAGTAGTTATTAAGATTAATGTGGTTTGGAATTGGTAAAATAAATATAATCAGAATATCATGTTTGTTTGTTTGTTTGCTTCAATACTGTGCAGCTCAAGTTTTCAAATTTCAACCTAATACAGTCAATTTGAGTGGAACTCCTGCTATATATATATTGATTTGCTGCTAAAACGTGTCTGTTTTTGATTGCAGAGAAGCTTGTTTAGCCTCTTCCAGTCTTCATCTGTGATAGAGGGTGATATTTCAGCCACAGACAGAACAAACAGACGAGTCTTGAGTAATGACCATGGAAATGCACTGGCTGTTCTACATTAGCTATATGTTAAGTCATGGCCATTCTGTAGCTACGTGAGTGCATTTGTGTGCATTTGCATTTGGGTAAATGTCACTTCTGACTCCATCTAGTTCAACACTTGAAATCTGTTTCGAGTCGAGTGACAGCAGCTTTAGACACAAAAACATCTTAATCACAGAATTACTGTCATGCTTCACAAAGACAGTTTACACAAAAAAAACAATTCTGTTCTCATTTGCTCACCCTCATGTGGATTCAAACCCGGATGTTTTTTCTCTTATGTGGAACACAAAGGTTTTGCAGTTTTCCACACACAAATATGTGTATTAAACAACACTGAGTAGCTCCAAACACCAAATTCCATTGCTTCTAAAGACTTAGGTAGGGCTGCACAATCAATGGAATTTCTAATCGCAATCACGATTACAGATCGTCCAAAGCCGCGATTACAAAAAAAAAGTTCATTATTCTGCATATTTAAGAGGCATGTTTAGAGCATGTCACATTGAGGTTGTGAGAGGCGAATCAATGTTGTTATCGTGGGCACAACAAAATACTGAGAATAATTATTTATAACAAATTATTTATAATTTTAAGATAACTTACCAACTGGTCACAATGCACAGCAGTGCTATATGCTGCATCAAAGATGCGTTCCCTCTGTTGTAAACAAGCACGGATGAGAAGCACATTGCGGAGCAATCAGTTTCTGAAAAGTGTTGTGTATTTGCTCTGGTGTTCATCACAGCGACAAATACTTACATATTTAGGCTATACACATAACATAAACTGCCAATAAAAAATGACTAATAACATTCATTAATCTTAGGTAATTCCAATATTTAATAACAAGTTAAAATCAAAAGTTGTAACTGTGTTATTTAATGAGCTAACATGAATTAAGAGTTGTATTTTTTAACAAAGATTAATAACTTCTGTAGCAAATGTAGCTATTGCTCATTGTGAATAGTAATGCATTAACTAAGAGATCTTACTGTAAAGTGTCTTTATAATTCTTTTGCACTTTAATCTGTGTAAGTTTTTTTTACTTTATTCATTTTTTTTGTATTGCTTTATTTTATTGAAATGTTCAGTTATTTTTGTTATAAGAAAATAGTTATTAAACCTGTCATAGTGTATTATGACACAACTTTTTTGCAAATAAATTTCAATGTCGTGATAATACCGTATACCACGATAAAAGCATTATCAATTAATCGCAACAGGAAGATTGATACCGGCATATCCCTATGCGTATTGCATATTTTTACTTTTTTTATTTATAGAAACCAATGTATCGATGACATTTGTGGTAACCAGAAAAGCAATAAAAGTATTTCAGGAAGAGTGTTTTCAGCTTGCTTTTTTATTTCTATATAAAATTATTGCATGCAGTTGCTTCAAACAATTGTTTAAAGCTATTTAAAACATCAATCAATGTCAATTGTGAATTTTAAGGGAATAATCAACAGTTATGATTTTTGTCATAATCCTGCAGCCCTTCTTGAAGGTTTGTGTGATGAAAAGACCTAAATTTAAGTCATTATTCACTGATAATCTTCCACTCTGATCAATCTGCTGTGACGTGTCTTGAGGTGTTTTATATTTTCATTTTGTATTCCACATTAGAAAAAAATTGGATTTGCAAAGACATTATGGTGAGTAAATGATGACAGATCTGGTATTTTAAAAAACGAAAGAAATGAACATGCTTCTTCTGATCCCTTGTGTGTCTTTACACTTACACTTTACTTCCTGACTAATTATTTTTAAAAAGTTGGGTTGAACATGAAAATAGACTGAGGAATCAGTGAAGACATGTAGGACTGGGACAAATGGGAATTCAACACTTAGACACAAACAACAAGATGACAAACTCACAATATTAAAACTAAATAATTGCCACCGATATCCAGATAGAAAGTAAAGCATTACCCAAATGACCCAAACCACAGCCATGAAACTTAGGTGCAAATCTTTCTAGGTAACAGATGTCTAAATCTATTCAATCAGACCAAATCTGAGCATGAATACACTTGTGCCATTTAGTGTTGCGTAACTTGTCATTTTCAGTGAGTGTTATTAATTTCGACTATGTTTTGTGTAGTCAAAGTGGCAGAGCTGTGGTGTTTTTTAGCAGAACTGCTCCTTTACCTACTTCACCACCCATGTAGAAGGTGGAGTTGGTCGGGTGAACAACCGCTTCACTTTCGATGGAGGCAATGTCAGCTTTCACAACTTGCAGCTACAACAGGCAAACGAACACAGTGAGAGACAAAAGCTGTGGAGAATGAGGTGGAACCATGATGAGGAGACAAAGACCGGTCTGACCGGAAAACACTCAAGTAAAAAGGAGTGAGAAACACAAACACACATACATACAAGACTGCTGGATCCATTCACGAGATGACTGATCGATCCTAACATGTCCGGGTCACATTCTACCACCAAACCAGCAGAAGGTGATATGAAATATATGTTACTTTTTATGGAAAGTAATGCATTACTTTTGCATTACTTTTTAAAATCTGGGCAGGGCTTGTTTGTTTTTAATATAAAAAGTTCTATTTTTGTCAAATGTAAAAGCCTTTTCACACCAAAAGCCTCAGGCTTAGAGAAAAGTAAATTGAGGTCTGTACAGTAGACCGCAGAAGAACAAATGTCAACTCTTCAGCAATAAAAAAAGGAAAACAAATGTTAGATTATCTTGAGTCATTTTTGCTTATCAGTATGGATGAATTGGATCATGGAAGGTCGGCAGCAAAGACATCGGTTAATAAAATGGGATTAAATACATAAAGGATATTTGTATTATTTAACATATTTAATTATTGCAGGTTTCATTGAATTGCATTGCATATTCATTTTGAAGAACACTGTATCTGTTTTGTTAGTGAGTGAGATGAATTAATGCATGTTCACATTTATTCCAGAACTAAAGTAACATCTTACTCACAATTTCTCTCAACATGAGGACAGGAGAGCTTTTAATCAATAAATGAGGGGAAAATGTAACTGGCGTTACTTATTTGAAAGAGTAACTTTTTTAACTCTATTTTCTTGTCAATTAAAAAGTAATGTGTTACTTTATTAGTTACTTGGAAAAAGTAATATTATTATGTAACTTACGTTACTTGTAATGTGTTACCCCCAACACTGTGCATGAAAAAGGTGAAGACATTTTTAGTCCATTTTTTGTACTTTGCCCAGGGGCATAGCGTAACGTTGCAGCCATTAAAATAGTTACGTTTTGGATTCTAATGGCAAAGTTTATTAAGTTAATTTAGAGGTATGTTTGGAACATTTTATGTTTGTTAAATTTAAGTTTTTGTTTTTTGAAGTAATGATCAAGCGGCCAGCGGCAATGAGTTGAGCATGTTTGATCAATTTAGCCTTCTCAAATCAACATGACGTGCCTAAAATAAAATCTGTGGACATCAAACACTTAATGCATTTCACAATTTTAATTTAAACATTTAACCTAGATAAATGTGCGCTGTTAGACGCATATCCAATCATTTGTCCGTGCTAAAGCGCACTTTGCAGGACATGGAAGCGCCAGACTGATCACTTGCATTTTTTTCTTAATAACAGTGGAAACCTAAAATACGTCATCATTTTTGTTCATAAAGATAAGAGTAATATATCCTTTGAAACTGCAAAGGTCTTTTAACTGTGTGCACTCACAATATCAACAAAACATTGTGCTTTTGTAAAATAGCTAAAGAAAACTAACATGTGCTTTCTGCTGTCTCTGTCTTGAGGAGGAGCGCTTCACAAAAATGATCCAAAACCCGGTGAATATTTGCCTCACAGACATGATAAATATATCTATTGGATTTAGTAAATTACTACTTTAAAATAAAAGAATTCATGTAATAAAATCAAGTTATATTGCGTAACGTTAATGTGAAAACTCCACCTACTTTGCCCAAAAGAAGCAGTGGGATCCAACCTGTCTTCACATTTACCATGAAAAACAGCAATAAAATCATAGGCTTCAACTCAGTTAACTGGCTGATTTATGAGAAAAATAAAACAATGTTGGCAAAGTTATAGGCTTGTTGGCTTTTCTGGGGTAGGCTAAATGTTATGTTACTATTATTATGACTGACTCACAAGATGTTTTATTGACTTTTATTTTGAAACTCTGATTGATTTCATGAGACATCGTGTTTGTTAATTTTTTTTAACATGCATTTAAATATTTTTCATGTTTATTTCATGCTGCAAATATTAAAAAGGAAAAGATAAGTGATTCACAGGGTGACAAATTAAAGAGTGTAAAAACACATTTATTGTTTGTATTTTATCATAAAACTGACAGAATCTATAGGCTGAGACTTGCGTGTTACAAATAATGAATGGCCTTGAAAGCGTTAAATATTATTTTCAAGCATTTATACCATAAATAAAACACTGTAACTTTATGTACTTAAGAAAAATCAACAAGTGAACCGTGTTGGAGCCCATAATGATTGAGGGGCCCCGTACAATTTTTTTTTTTGTATAGGCGCAACTGACTTTGACTTTATTTGGAGAGCAACCATCACGCACAGTACCCTGAGGAACAAAACCAGGAATCAAAATATTTCTGTCTAATATATGCAGAATGATATAAAAACAGTGCGATGACTATAGTATTAAGAATCAACACTGAGAAATAATGGGAATTACAAATGAGATTTATTTCATTCCAGTAAAGAGAAGTGGATTCTAATGGATAAATGGATTATTAGAGTTTTCTTTTGATGTTGGGGTGAAATGTGACCTGGACGTGTGTTTGCATGTGAGTTTCTACCTGTTAAAAACTCTGGAAATGTGACTTAATGTGGACAAAACTGACCGGTTTGAACTAGAGTTCTGTTCACATATTTGACCCAGATGTGAACTGCTGGATCCATAAAAGCAGATCTCCAGCATCTGAATGAACACACAGCTGTAAGCGCTCACCTAAATCATTTTTAAGGTCAAAGTCAGCATTGGTGGGGTTGATAACCCCTTCCACGTCGAAAGCAGCCAGGTTAGTGATCTGACTGTGAATGAGATTGAGCTGTGGAGAGATCATGCAGCAGGATGGAAGAGAGAGATCAAGCAGAGCCGTTACACAGAACGCTACAGACAAAACTCCAAACGTCTAACAGCAGTTTCCATCAAAGCTGCACAGAACATGACAGCGCTCTTCTTTGAGTATTTATGATGCAAACTGACTGTAGAAACACTCTGTATTTGCCGTACTGTATTTGTCAGTCAGTGTTCAGTGTGTTGTGCTCAACCATAAGAGGTCAAACTAAGCATCACATTAGCGGTTTTGCGGTTCAATTTCGAGGTTTGCAAATATGCCAAAATTTAGCAGTTAAGTGTCTAAATAAATATTAAATGGATTTGTTTGTTCTTAGGAAAAAAAACCTGCAGAAACATAGAACTTAAATGAAGAGCAATTAAAAAATTCCAAGTATAGGCAGTGTTGTCACAATATCAAACTTTCAGTAGTTGGTATCAATACCTTGAAAAAGTGCTGCATACATTTTGTTAGAGTGCTGTGAGGGGCTAGTTCTGGTTTTTTGTGAGTTTTTAGTACTTGAAACTAACTTTTAATACTTATAAAAAAATATGAAATTAACTGAAGAAGCTCTAACGTTTATTGTTCTTGTTTTAAGCATGAACTCACTTCACTTCAAGTAAATGGGCCATCCCATGCTGACTCAACCAGAGGTCCCCATCTCAAATTTTAGATTTTGTAAAAAAAAATAAAAATAAATAAATCCCCAAATATGGATGTATATTTACTGATTAATCCACTATTTAAAACAACAAGGGTCAAAATTAAAATGTTCACCTGAGATTCAGAACCAGATTACATCTTTATGTGATTGTTACACAGAGATTGGTATCTCTATTACTAAAATTCGTTGACTTTAGCAATCTGAGTTGCATTATATGCCAGTGGTGACAGTTCAAAAATTAGTCTTACATAAGTCTTACATTACTTTTTTAAGACCCTATATGATTTATTTCTGTGTTCCAAAGGACAAAGAAAGTTGGTGGCTGTCCTGTGATCAGTGATTGCAATTCAGTCTGCATTGGACATTTGTAGCTGATTACTGACCAAAACAAATGACTCACAAGTCATGTTTCAAGATGCATATGAACCGTCAGGATTTGTAATCAATGCATTAGGATAACAAGTGCATTATAAAACCCTTAACAGCTAGAGATTTTGATTTTGGATTTTAGCAGTTAGTCTCCACAGAAAAATGGAGGGACAAAAGCAAAAAAAGCAGTTACTGTAGTAAAAGTGCAGTCTAATGAAAGCAGCTGTACCTTCTGGCCGAGGAATAAGCTTTTGGAGGAGAGGACCGTGAAGCCATCGGCCGGGCCGCCCGCTGTAGTGCTGCCATCTGTACCTGCTTTAGCCATCGCAGCCCGTCTCTATCACACCAACAACAGCAGAGCAAACCTCAGCTTATACTGCACTGCCTTAATGCAGCCAGTCATAATGTTACAGGTTATGAGAGTGCAGTCTGATCATAAACAGCTTGACTATTAACAACTTCTGCACCAGACACTCAAATAAATTATGAAAGTCTAGTTTACTACACTGTGCATTTACATAAAGTCTGATAGTAATGTGTTAGAGTTACTATAACGTGTTAGAGTAAAAAAATGTCTTAGAGTTAGTTTGATGTGTCAGAGTTAATATAACATGTTAGTGTTACTATAATGTGTTAGGGTTAGTGTAACATGTTAGAGGTGGTATGATGTGTTTGGGTATAGTATAGCATGTTATGATGTGTTATGCATAATGTTTTAGAGTTAGTATAACATGTTACTGTTAGTATAATATGTTAGGCTTAGTATGATGTGTTAGTATAACATGTTAGAGTTAGTATAAAATGTTAGGTTAGTATTATGTGTTAGAATTAGTATAAAGTATTAGGGTTAAGTGTTTAATAAATACCTTTACTCTTGAGGACTTTTTGGTGCCCAGTTTCTTGACAGCTGCTTTGTTGACAGACTTGGACTTCTTGGTCGGTGGAGGAGGAGTGACAATGGCTTCGAGCTTTGCTTTCGATCCTCTCTTCTTGGAGAGAAGCTCTGGGTGGATGTTGGGTAAAACTCCTCCAGCAGCGATGGTGACGCCCTTCAGCAACTGCACCAGCGATAAACGGAGACAGGGGACAAATCTTTGCATCCAAAACACATCTGATCAAAATAAATATGATGCCATAGTCTTTCATTCCAGAAGAACTGATCATGAGTTTGTGAGTTTAAGGAGCTTTCCTTCATGTTCTCCATGTGAAGAACATCAGACCCAGTCTGTAGGTGTACATGCAATACAGAGTTCACAGAAAATCGTGTATTGCATGATGGAATATTTTTTGCATGTGATTCCATGCAGTTGGAGGATTTCACAAATATTTGATATTTTGAGCCAATTTAGACATGTTTTTTTTTTTTTATTTGTTGTGCTTAATCTAGCAATGATGAGCATGTTTCTGTGATTTTGTTGTGTGATCTTTAGTCATTTAGCATATGATTTTTCCGACAAAGTTGGCAGATGTATGATGCCTACATGTAGATCTTTCAATAAGTAGTCTGTGATTTTTGCATATGCGTGGATTGAGAATATTTCATCCTGAACTGGTTACCTGATGGAGTTCCTCATCATTGGCGATGGCTAGTAAAATGTGTCTGGGTGTGACGCGTCCCTTCTTATTGTCTCTGGCTGCATTGCCTGCCAGCTCCAGGATTTCAGCTGAAAGATCCATGCATGATGAGCTTCATGAGGACAGGAGGACTTCCAATGAAGTGCATCTAAATAGATAGTAGAGACGTATCATACCTGTCAGGTACTCTAGTACTGCAGCCATGTAGACTGGAGCTCCAACACCAATCCTGTATTTAGGAAGCCCTCTTTTAATGTAGCGCAGCATCCGACCCACAGGGAAGATCACGCCGGCCTTAGTGGACCTGGACGTCTTGCAGATCTTCTTCTTCCCACCTCGACTGGACATGATGCCGCTCTGCTCTGAGGAACTGCACACAAAGCATCATGAAGCCCCCTGACCTCTACATGCATTTGTTCAATCTGCATTTTAATAAAGTGGGCTGGTGCAAGATATTTTAGTGCCAAAAAAAAAGTTTATGTACTAATCTAATTATGACTGTAATGACCAAAAGCATGACATGAAAAGAATATATAGCATGCTTTTTATGTCATAATTCCATCAGAGACTTCAGTAGATGTTTAGCAATAAATGAGTTCTCTTTAATTTATTTCAAACACATCCACTTTCTTCTAATGACGGGGCGGATTAACCAATCAGTGAAGAGATGCTGTCCAACATCATCAGTGCATAAACAGGCAATGATCGTGTCATATTTTATTCTGTAACATACAGCCTAGCTCACATTAACGCAATGGCAGCGAAAAAAAAATGCAACATTGTAAATTAAAAACAAATCTGACGATACTGCAAATGAACATGCATTATTGAGCATTTCGTGTTTATGTGATTAAATCATATAGATGTCATCAGTGTGACTGTGATTCAGTAATAACGCGTGTCTCGTTGAGCGACGCATGATCGCAGAGCGATGTTTCGGCTTGTTCTATTCATTATATTTCTCGACAGCGGAAACTTCCTGGTGAAGCGAAAGTGAGAGTCGCGGCCCACAGACGCGCTGCGCGAACCGCGTCCGCCAGAGACCGGGAGCGCGCAGGAATCACCTAAAAGTGTGGAAAAGCGAGCGCGCCGATGACGGCGGATAGCTTACAGTAGAGAGCACGGCGATGAGGCGTCGCGTTCGGTCTACCACTGCTACAGCCTGGCAAGCTCAAACAACGTCCCAGACCCACAATCCACAGCGCGATTGAGAATCAGAGCTCGGCATCTGTCAGCAGAGGCCGCTGTGGACGAGCGGGACGGGCGCGCGCCTGACGCCCCGAGGCTCGTGTCTGTCCGCTAGAGGGTTAAGTTTATATACTTATGTAAGAACGACATCTGCTGTCAAAAAAGAATTTGCGTTTAAAGGAGTAGTTCACAAATTTACAGATAATTTACTCACTCCCTTGTTATCCAGGATGTTCGTGTCTTTCTTTCTTCAGTATGTTTTTTGAGGAAAACATTTCAGGATTTCTCTCCACCCTGCTGAAAAAAACAGCATATGCTGGTTAGGTAGGTTTTGCTGCTGGGATGCTGGTTTAAGCTGGTTTATGATGGTCCTTTGCTGGGTTATGATGATCATGTTGCTGGTCAAGGACCAGCATAAACCAGCAAAGGACCAGCATAAACCAGCTAAAACCAACATCCCAGCACCAAAACCTACCTAACCAGCTTGTGCTGTTTTTTTTTTTTTTTTATCAGCAGATGGACTAGTGGATCATTTAGAGTCCTTTGAAGCTGCATTTTGGAAGTTCAAACTCGGGGGCACCATAGAAGTCCACTAAATGGAGGGAAATCCTGAAACGTTTTCCTCAAAAAACATACTGAAGAAAGAAAGACATGAACATGACAAGGGAGTGAGTACATTCCCTGCTGAAAAAAAAAAAAACAGCTAATACCAGCCTAGGCTGGTTGACTGGTCTTAGCTGGTTTAAGCTGGAAGTAGCTGGTTTAGCTAGACAAGCCTGGCCAGGCTGGAAAAGTGGCCACAACCCCTCTAAAACCAGCCTGCCTTCCAGCTATGACCAGCTAAAACCAGCCAACTAGCCTAGGCTGATTTTAGCTGTTTTTTTCACCAGGGTTATCTGTACATTTTTGTTATGAAAGTGAACTACTCCTTTAATGCTGCTTTATTCCACTCAGTGTTGACTTTGTTGAAACAGATTGAAACTACAGAAAGGATAAGTATAGTGAAGTTTATTGTTATCTCTAAAAAAAAGAATACAATAATATCTCCATTCAGAGCCATTTATGATATTGGGTGGACTGAGTACAGTAGAGACACTTTCTGCTTTTTTCATCACTACACAAAAACTAAATGCTGAAATTAAGTGATATTTCACATGATATTTCTTTTGTTTGTGTACTAATATATATGTTGCAGACCCCGCCCTGGGAGTCCACTCAACAGATGAGAATAGTCTTTTTTGCAATAAAGAAGGAGAGAGACAAGAGTTTGCCTTCAGTTAAACAGTCTTCTTTGTTGACTTTTAATACACATGAACATTCATGAAACTTTAACACACAGTATTCCACATAAGGAAAAGATATATCAATATATACAAGTATTCATTGGCAGCAAATAAACAGTTAAACAATGTAACAAAATCCTAATGTTTCCCACAACTCACATCGCACGATCGCAGACTGGATTCAGGTAAGCAACAGAGGTAAGTAATACAGGTAAGTAATAAGTGTCTGGTAATCTGTACCCATACACACCCACTGACATTTCATATCATTAAAACTCTTTTAGTAAATACATTGAAATGCTTATATGTACAGTTATTCATAAACTTGACCACTTCAAAGTCAATAACATGTAAAACACAAGTGAACCCTATGGCATGACAACTGTTCTAAAATTACTAATAAAACTAGATAAAAAGTTTGTTAGCAAACTTTAAGTTGGCTTGAGAAAGCCTAGCCAGTAAGTTTTAAGTAGTTTTAAAAGCTTTTAGTTTAAAGAAAGTTTAAAGGTTTTCAGTTTGAAATAGTTTTAGTTTGATTGATAAAGTTTGAAGATAGGTAGGCTAGATAGATATAAATAGTTTGAAAATAGAAAGATTTATAGATATAAATAGTTAGAAGATATAGTTTGAATGTGAATAGATAGATATGAGGTTACTAGGGTACCCAGGGTGGTAGCATGATTAGCTAGTTGCTAGCATGATTTTAGTAAGACTAGCAAGTCGCTAGCATGATTTTAGCATGACTAGCAAAGTCGCTAGCATGATTTACCATGATTAGCAAATCGCTAGCATGATTTTAGCATGACTAGCAAGTCCCTAGCATGATTATAACATGACTAGCAAGTCGTTAGCATGATTCTAGCAGGACTAGCAAGTCACTAGCATGATTATAGCATGACTAGCAAGTCGTTAACATGATTTTAACAAGACTAGCAAGTCGCTAGCATGATTTTAGCATGACTAGCAATTTGCTAGCATGATTTTAGAATGACTAGCAAGTCGCTAGCATTATTATAACATGACTAGCAAGTCGCTAGCATGATTTTTAACATTACTAGCAAGTCGTTAGCATGATTTTAGCATTACTAGCAAGTCGCTAACATGATTTTACCATGACTAGCAAGTCGCAAGCATGATTTTAGCATGACTAGCAAGTCGCTATTATGATTTTAGCATTATTATTGCATGACTAGCAAGTCGCTATCATTATTTTAGCATGACTAGCAAGTTGCTAGCATTATTCTAGCATGACTAGCAAATCCCTAGCATGATTTTAGCATTACTAGCAAGTCGCTAGCATGGTTTTAGCAAGACTAGCAAGTCGTTAACATGATTGTAGTATGACTAGCAAGTCGCTAGCATGATTTTTAGCACGACTAGCAAGTCGCTAGCATGATTTTAGCATGACTAACAAGTCGCTAGCATGATTTTAGCATTATTTTAGCATGACTAGCAAGTCGCTAACATGATTTTAGCAATTTTTTAGCATAACTAGCAAGTCGCTAGCATGATTCTAGTATGACTAGCAAGTCGCTAGCATGATTTTAGCAAAACTAGCAAGTCGCTAGCATTATTGTAGTATGATTAGCAAGTCGCTAGCATGATTTTAGCATTACTAGCAAGTCGCTAGCATGATTTTAACATTACTAGCAAGTCGCTAGCATGTTTTTAGCATGACTAGCAAGTCGCTAGCATGATTTTAGCACGACTAGCAAGTCGCTATCATTATTTTAACATGACTAGCAAGTCGCTAGCATGATTCTAGCATGACTAGCAAGTCGCTAGCATGGTTTAAGCAAGACTAGCAAGTCGTTAGCATGATTGTAGTATGACTAGTAAGTCGCTAGCATGATTTTTAGCATGATTGTAGTATGACTAGCAAGTCACTAGCATAATTTTAGCACAACTAGCAAGTCGCTAGCAAGATTTTAGCATTATTTTAGCATGACAAGCATGGTTTTAGCAAGACTAGCAAGTCGTTAGCATGATTGTAGTATGACTAGCAAGTCGCTAGCATGATTTTTAGCATGACTAGCAAGTCACTAGCATGATTTTAGCATGACAAGCAAGTCGCTAGCATTATTTTAGCATGACTAGCAAGTCGCTAGCATGATTTTAGCAAGTCGCTAGCATAATTTTAGCAAGACTAGCAAGTCGCTAGCATGATTTTAGCAAGAC
Organism: Garra rufa; assembly: GCF_049309525.1. Taxonomy (NCBI): domain Eukaryota; kingdom Metazoa; phylum Chordata; class Actinopteri; order Cypriniformes; family Cyprinidae; genus Garra; species Garra rufa. The sequence goes on along the minus strand of NC_133379.1, from coordinate 14,477,290 downwards.
TAGCAAGTCGTTAGCATGATTGTAGTATGACTAGCAAGTCGTTAGCATGATTTTTAGCATGACTAGCAAGTCGCTAGCATGATTTTAGCAGACTAGCAAGTCGTTAGTATGATTTTAGCACTACTAGCAAGTCGCTAGCATGATTTTAGCACAACTAGCAAGTCGCTAGCATGATTTTAGCATTATTTAGCATGACTAGCAAGTCGCTAGCATGATTTTAGCATTATTTAACAATGACTAGCAAGTCGCTAGCATGATTTTAACATTTACTAGCAAGTCGCTAGCATGATTTTAGCATTATTTAGCATGACTAGCAAGTCACTAGCATGATTTTAACATGACTAGCAAGTCGCTAGCATGATTTTAGCATTACTAGCAAGTCGCTAGCATGATTTTACCAAAACTAGCAAGTCGCTAGCATGATTGTAGTATGACTAGCAAGTCGTTAGCATGATTTTTAGCATGACTAGCAAGTCGCTAACATGATTTTAGCAAGACTAGCAAGTCGTTAGCATGATTGTAATATGACTAGCAAGTCGTTAGCATGATTTTTAGCATGACTAGCAAGTCGCTAGCATGATTTTAGCACTACTAGCAAGTCGCTAGCATGATTTTAGCATTATTTAGCATGACTAGCAAGTCGCTAGCATGATTTTAGCATTATTTAGCATGACTAACAAGTCGCTAGCATGATTTTAGCATTATTTAGCATGACTAGCAAGTCGCTAGCATGATTTTAGCAGATAGATAGATAGATAAGGTTTGTAGATAGATAGATAGATAGATAGATAGATAGATAGATAGATAGATAGATAGATAGATAGATAGATAGATAGATAGATAGATAGATAGATAGATAAGGTTTGAAGATAGATAGATAGATAGATAGATAGATAGATAGATAGATAGATAGATAGATAAGGTTTATAGATAGATAGATAGATAGATAGATAGATAGATAGATAAGGTTTATAGATAGATAGATAGATAGATAGATAGATAGATAGATAGATAGATAGATAAGGTTTATAGATAGATAGATAGATAGATAGATAGATAGATAGATAGTCGCTAGCATGATTTTAGCACGACTAGCAAGTCGTTAGTATGATTTTAGCACTACTAGCAAGTCGCTAGCATGATTTTAGCACAACTAGCAAGTCGCTAGCATGATTTTAGCATTATTTAGCATGACTAGCAAGTCGCTAGCATGATTTTAGCATTATTTAACAATGACTAGCAAGTCGCTAGCATGATTTTAACATTTACTAGCAAGTCGCTAGCATGATTTTAGCATTATTTAGCATGACTAGCAAGTCACTAGCATGATTTTAACATGACTAGCAAGTCGCTAGCATGATTTTAGCATTACTAGCAAGTCGCTAGCATGATTTTACCAAAACTAGCAAGTCGCTAGCATGATTGTAGTATGACTAGCAAGTCGTTAGCATGATTTTTAGCATGACTAGCAAGTCGCTAGCATGATTTTAGCAAGACTAGCAAGTCGTTAGCATGATTGTAATATGACTAGCAAGTCGTTAGCATGATTTTTAGCATGACTAGCAAGTCGCTAGCATGATTTTAGCACTACTAGCAAGTCGCTAGCATGATTTTAGCATTATTTAGCATGACTAGCAAATCGCTAGCATGATTTTAGCATTATTTAGCATGACTAACAAGTCGCTAGCATGATTTTAGCATTATTTAGCATGACTAGCAAGTCGCTAGCATGATTTTAGCAGATAGATAGATAGATAAGGTTTGTAGATAGATAGATAGATAGATAGATAGATAAGGTTTGAAGATAGATAGATAGATAGATAGATACATAGAAAGATAGATAGATAGATAGATAGATAGATAAGGTTTGAAGATAGATAGATAGATAGATAGATAGATAGATAGATAGATAGATAGATAGATAGATAGATAGATAGATAGATAGATAGATAGATAGATACATAGAAAGATAGATAGATAGATAGATAGATAGATAGATAGATAAGGTTTGAAGATAGATAGATAGATAGATAGATAGATAGATAGATAGATAGATAGATAGATAGATAGATAGATAGATAGATAGATAAGGTTTGAAGATAGATAGATAGATAGATAGATACATAGAAAGATAGATAGATAGATAGATAGATAAGGTTTGAAGATAGATAGATAGATAGATAGATAGATAGATAGATAGATAGATAGATAGATAGATAGATAGATAGATAGATAGATAGATAGATAGATAGATAAGGTTTGAAGATAGATAGATAGATAGATAGATAGATAGATAGATAGATAGATAGATAGATAGATAGATAGATAGATAGATAGATAGATAGATAAGGTTTATAGATAGATAGATAGATAGATAGATAGATAGATAGATAGATAGATAGATAGATAGATAGATAGATAGATAGATAGATAGATAGATAAGGTTTATAGATAGATAAATAGATAGATAGATAGATAGATAGATAGATAGATAGATAGATAGATAGATAGATAGATAGATAAGGTTTGAAGATAGATAGATAGATAGATAGATAGATAGATAGATAGATAGATAGATAGATAGATAGATAGATAGATAGATAGATAGATAGATAGATAGATAAGGTTTATAGATAGATAGATAGATAGATAGATAGATAGATAGATAGATAGATAGATAGATAGATAGATAGATAGATAGATAGATAGATAAGGTTTATAGATAGATAGATAGATAGATAGATAGATAGATAGATAGATAGATAGATAGATAGATAGATAGATAGATAGATAAGGTTTGAAGATAGATAGATAGATAGATAGATAGATAGATAGATAGATAGATAGATAGATAGATAGATAGATAGATAGATAGATAGATAGATAAGGTTTATAGATAGATAGATAGATAGATAGATAGATAGATAGATAGATAGATAGATAGATAGATAGATAGATAGATAGATAGATAGATAGATAGATAAGGTTGATAGATAGATAGATAGATAGATAGATAGATAGATAGATAGATAGATAGATAGATAGATAGATAGATAGATAGATAGATAGATAGATAAGGTTTATAGATAGATAGATAGATAGATAGATAGATAGATAGATAGATAGATAGATAGATAGATAGATAGATAGATAGATAGATAGATAAGGTTTATAGATAGATAGATAGATAGATAGATAGATAGATAGATAGATAGATAGATAGATAGATAGATAGATAGATAGATAGATAGATAGATAGATAGATAGATAGATAAGGTTTATAGATAGATAGATAGATAGATAGATAGATAGATAGATAGATAGATAGATAGATAGATAGATAGATAGATAAGGTTGATAGATAGATAGATAGATAGATAGATAGATAGATAGATAGATAGATAGATAGATAGATAGATAGATAGATAGATAGATAGATAGATAGATAGATAGATAAGGTTTATAGATAGATAGATAGATAGATAGATAGATAGATAGATAGATAGATAGATAGATAGATAGATAAGGTTTATAGATAGATAGATAGATAGATAGATAGATAGATAGATAGATAGATAGATAGATAGATAGATAGATAGATAGATAGATAAGGTTTGAAGATAGATAGATAGATAGATAGATAGATAGATAGATAGATAGATAGATAGATAGATAGATAGATAGATAGATAGATAGATAGATAGATAGATAGATAGATAGATAGATAAGGTTTATAGATAGATAGATAGATAGATAGATAGATAGATAGATAGATAGATAGATAGATAGATAGATAGATAGATAGATAGATAGATAGATAGATAGATAGATAAGGTTGATAGATAGATAGATAGATAGATAGATAGATAGATAGATAGATAGATAGATAGATAGATAAGGTTTATAGATAGATAGATAGATAGATAGATAGATAGATAGATAGATAGATAGATAGATAGATAAGGTTTATAGATAGATAGATAGATAGATAGATAGATAGATAGATAGATAGATAGATAGATAGATAGATAGATAGATAGATAGATAGATAGATAGATAGATAGATAGATAGATAAGGTTTGAAGATAGATTTGATAGATAGTTAGATAGATTAGTTATTAGTTAGAAAGAACATAGATAGCTTAAAGCTTAATTGAGTATCAATGGCTTCTAGCAGTTTACATTAAACATAGTTCAAACAGACATGGACTTTTGGTCAATGAAAGTCTATGGGACCTTTTTATGATTTTTAATATTAATTTTTAAGAAAACCATAACTCAAAACAGTCTGAAAAGATATAGCAATCTAAGTCTGAACAGTATGAAGATCTGACCCGAGTTTGGAGTATGTAGCTTGAACGGTCTAGGAGGAGTTAGTGTCTAAATATTTTCCGCTCAGAAAAATAAGAAGAAGAAGAAGAAGAAGAAGAAGAAGAAGAATAAGTTTAAATAGGATTTCAGTAAGTTGGCTTTCCCAAGCCAACTTAATTAGTATCCAACTGAAAACACATTCATTGGACAGTAAAGAATGTGAATAGTAGCTGTTTTTCTTGACGTAATGTCATTTTACTAACCTTTTTTGCAATAAAGAAGGAGAGAGACAAGAGTTTGCCTTCAGTTAAACAGTCTTCTTTGTTGACTGAAGGACGCGCCGTAGTCGCCATGGCAACTCTTCTCTCAACTGCCACTTAGTATTTAGAAAATGCAACTTTGTTTTTCCTTAATATATACATTCATGACAATAATATTATATAAATACATCGAAAAGGGCATATGTAAATCATAAATACAATATATATAAAATCAGTTCAATAATCGTGTGACCTGAACACCATATGGGGGTCACATGATTAATTTATAATAGCCATAAGTAGTTTATATTTTCCACAATTAGCTCATAAACATATGGTGCATTTTTGTCTGAACTGTACCCATATGATGTAGTTGAAACAGTAACATGGTACAGTTGAGACACCCATTGTTAATGCCCTAAAGCTGACTAACCATTTATTGCATATGTAAAAAACAAAAACAAAATTACAGTTATTTATTTGCTTTATTTAATTCAGGTTTGTTTAAATAAAATTGGACCAAATATTTAACAGTAAAGATATGGCAAACAGTACAAATGTAAACATAACAGTAATAATAACAATATGCATACCTGTATATTCTATAACCCTACTCCTAAACCTATGCATCACTCAAAACTTTCTGCATTTTTATAAGCTTGTTTTCTCATGGGGACATAAAGAAATTCCTGTAAGGTTATAATTTACTGGTATAACTGTGGTAATACTACTTGGAGGTAATACTAGTACACAAACAGCCTCTGAATAGGCATTTTATTTTCTATGATTGAACTGTTGCTGTATACATAGTGACCTAAAAAGGGTGTATCAACTGTACCCACTTTACCACCTTGTATATTTCTTAAAATGCTGGTATCCTTTTAACACTCAAGTTAGAACATATGTCTATTAATAATAGAGAGTTGAAATATCACAAATATAACTTTTAACATAGTTTGCATAACATGTGTGTGAATGTGACGTTTAACCTATTATCAGAACACTGTGCAACTAAACAGCATGTGACACAATCCAGGTGGAGCTGATACACTGTGTCTCAACCGTACTGTACTGACACAGTTGCACGTTTCTCTAGATTATGAAAAGACCTTGCATGGCACAATGTCATAAAATATGTCTATTTTTAATGCACAGAGTAATGTTTGCAATGATATATGTTAAGTTTAACAATCATAAAAGAATAATAAGCTATTCATTGTGAAAGGAACATGGTGAAATGAAAATCTCACCTCACAACTTTTGTCGATATCTAGTGGAAGAATGCACTCATTTCAAATTTCCCAGGATTAATGCGAACACTAATACACATGTGTGGAGCAGAGATGGCAGCTCTGGGTTTCTGTGTATGCAAGTTATTTAAGGTGTTTCAACTGTACACATGTCTCAAACATACTCAGTCTACCCTATAGTTCTTTCACAGAACTAACTGAATGTTATTTTAACTATGAAGAAAGCTACATGATTATGAACCAAGTTGTTCAAAAAGAAATTTACTCAGATTTTGGCCTTTGGAATGGGTTAAATTTTGAAAAGGGATTGTTAAATAAATAAATAACTAACTAACTGGAAAAAAGGATTCTGAAATTGAATTAGATCAAGTTGAGCTGGGTATATTACTTACAAATTGTAGTCCATTACTGATTACAGATTACATGATGAAAGGTAATTTATATTCTGAGTACTTTTAGATTACTTTTTATTTAATTTGTTTTTAAACGTACCATTAAATGTATCATATTGATATAAAAAAGCAAAGAGACAAAAAAATATATTTTATTTTTTATATCAACATCATAAAATGCATTAAACATTACATTACACCTGGGCTTAACATAAGAACTATGGGCTTGTGAGTTAAAAAAAAAAAAAAAAAAGCTAATGATTAATGAAATCATGAAACTGTCAAATAAGTTATTCAAACACTTCAACTAAAAATGGAAAACTAAAATTAAATTATTGAAATACTACCTTCGTCAGAGATATTTGAAGTAAATATTTAATGTCAAAGGGGGTTGGCTTACGAAAACCACTTGGAATCCCTTTATTATATAAACAAACATTAAACATGAAAACATCGATGACACTACACGCCCAAAATCTTTCAGGGTTGAAAAACCTTTGGACATGATTTGCTTAGTAACACATAACTATTTGTTTCATGCATGGTCTAACTGCTTGAGAGATGCTTTTTAAACCAAAATTCAGTTGTGTGGTTTGCAATTTTACATGATATTTACATTTCATATTGTGGAGTTAGAGCTAAGTGATATGACACTCAGTAGGACTTTTAGAATGGAAAATGTATCAATAAATTATAAATGATTTACTGCCATTGTGTGAATAATATCTAATCATGTAATCAGTAATACTGTAATCAGATTACATGCATTATAAAATGTAATCTACTCTAAGTACTTGATTTTTGGAATCTGATTACATAATCCAAATTACATGTAGGATAATCAGTTACTGCCCAACTCTGCAAGTAATCTAGTCTTTTTCTAGTATTTGATCTGGATTAAACCTTTAGTATGTGTTGTTTGAAATGTTTTATTGAGATACAGCTGATCCCCCCTGAGGGTCTGACAGTAAACTGAATATTAGTGATGTTGTATTGCTGTTTTCTGTCTCTGATCCAGTGCTTTGATGATACAAACTCTGTAAAAGTTAAAAGTAAAAGTTTGTCTGGCGACACCCGTCGGTGAGAACTATGTGTAAGCAACGAAAGAACTCGACCTTTTTCAAAAACAATTACAAGTGTTTTTAGTATAATTGACAAACCATTAAATACTAGTGCTCGTATAGTGTGTGTGGGTTTTTTTTTGTTAGGGGCTTGACTAAACAGGCCATTAAAATAATAATTCGAGTGAAACCAAATAGTTTGCATTCATAGTGTAGCCATTATAACGTGTATTTAATTAAAATATGGGCAATTAAATATGCAAATATTCATATGCCTGTATATAAGTCATAGCTATGTCTGTCATCAGTTTGGATTGATCTAATTTGATTTATTAGACAAAAGCAGTGACACTTATTCGTCAAGTTAAAACACAATAATGTTAAAAAGCATGTGTTCTTACATGACTTGAAATCACATCAGAAATATTCATAAGGGTCAAAAACTTTCGTTAATGTTTCTACAGCTGAAACCCTTCAAATAAATGTCGGGGAGACAGGGAGTCTTGTAACCAGTGTTGGGGAAAGTTACATTTAAAAGTAATGCGTTACAATATTGAGTTACTCCCTAAAAATGTAACTAATTATGTTACTTAGTTACTTTTTATGGAAAGTAATGCGTTACGTTACTTTTGCGATACTTTTTAAATCTGGGCAGGGCTTGTTTGTTTTTAATATAAAAAGTTGTATTTTTGTCAAATGTAAAAGCCTTTTCACACCAAAAGCCTCAGGCTTAGAGAAAAGTAAATTGACGTCTGTACTGTAGACCGCAGAAGAACAAATGTCAACTCTTCAGCAATAAAAAGAGAAAACAAATGTTAGATTATCTTGAGTCATTTCTGCTTATTATGCCGTGTTCCAGGCAACCCGTAACCCGTGTTTTTCCAACCTTCTACCAGTGAAAGTGCACTGGAACGGCAGTCAAACCCGTGACTTCCCACTCGTGAACTCGTACTAGATCGATGTACTCCCAGTTCCGAGTTCTGACGTAACATAGCCCGCGAAACAACAAAGTCAGCCCTAATGGGTGCGGTGTTTATACAAGTAGTACACGGTGGAAAAATAGAGCTTAGGACAATATAACGTTGCAATCAAATTAATAATAATAATAAAATAATATTAATTCATAAATGTGCCCAGGCAGTTTGGCTTGACTTGCCTGGAACGCTACAAAGTCGTGAGTCGTGGTTTGAAGTGGTGATTTACCAGTTAAAAAACCTGCCTGGAACACAGCATTAGTATGGATGAATTGGATCATCGAAGGTCAGCAGCAAAGCCATCGGTTAATAAAATGGGATTAAATACATAAAGGATATTTGTATTATTTAACATATTTAATTATTGCAGGTTTGTGTTGAATGTCACTGTTTTTATTCATTTGGAAGAACACTGGATCTGTTTTTTTGTGAGTGAGATGAATTAATGCATGTTCACATTTATTCTAGAACTAAAGTAACATCTTACTCACAATTTCTCTCAACATGGGGACAGGAGAGCTTTTAATCAATAAATGGGGGGAAAGTAACTGGTGTTACTTATTTGAAAAAGTAACTCAGATATTTTCTTGTCAATTAAAAAGTAATGTGTTTCTTTACTAGTTACTTAGAAAAGTAATATTATTACGTAACTTGCGTTACTTGTAATGCGTTACCCTCAACACTGGTTGTAACACTGTCAGTTTGTCAAGTCACAATATCATACACTCCATTCATATTTTTAATGTTACAGGAGAAGTGGCATGTGAATGTGAGCAACATTGTAGATTTTATGACCAAAAAATGTATTTTCTAAAAATAAAGTTTTTTTTTTTTTGCCTAGCAATCATTGTGATTGTAGATACAATTATTTGACTTACATAACCTAAAGTAGCTATATCTCTAGTTTAATATAATACTTTAAAACCTTAAACCCACATGCTAAAACGGTTAGTTATGTTATGGCTGTTTGAGGTGGGGATAGTTGTAGGAGTTCATTAAAAATGTTACAACCAACTCCTTATGATGAATCCAATCACATCCTCTACTGAGGCGAAGTCATGAGAGGTTTTTGTTGCACATCAAGGGATTTAAAATGTGTTTCCATCATAGTTTATGTGCATCTTCTTATTGGATAAAAACACTATCCGGCCTTAAATAAGCACATATGTTTATTTGTGCACATGTTTAGAATTTATGCACATCTTGACATTTCCATCCAGCATTTTTTTAATGTGATATTCCAAAATTCACATAAAAATAGGTAGATGGCAAGTAACCAGTGACTGAATACAGCGCGCACACACACACACACACACACACACACACACACACACACACACACACACACACACACACACACACACACACACACACACACACACACACACACACACACACACACACACACACACACACATAAACACATACACAGCAGTTGTTTTTGCACTAAAGTCCAAAAATGAATACAGTATTTTTTGTCACTTTGAATGGTTTGCTTTATTCAAAAAACTGATTATTCTTTGTTCTTCAATCAAAGTTTTGCAAAAAAAATCGTAAGTGTGGGTCTTATTTCAGCAAATTACTTCACTTGTTACATCTACCCCCAGCCTGTTACAATTTATTTTGAGATGTAACATATTATTTGACATTAATTTACATAATCTGTGATTATGCAGTACACGTCCAAGTGAGTTGTATTTGTAGCAGACAAATGTGGCTCCCATATATATCAGTTTGAGAGATTTAGCACAAACAACCACTGAGGAGTTACTGATGCTCAAAGTGTTACTATCATCCCTGGTCTCTGTGTAAGGCTCCAATAAAATGATCAGCACACGAATAAATGTCTCTGGGCAATTACTAGCTTCTAGTTCTGCCATGATATAAGGATATGTTAAAAACAACAACAGTACTCAACAACTGACTCTGCTGCAATCATTTTGCAGGGATGTGTCAGCTGACCAGCGGTGGGCCAATCACAGATGAGCTCCTGACGCGGATCAGGCTGTAAACAGCAGCGGACGCGCGGAGCGACTGTCAGATGCGCGGCCGCGGAGCTCCAGACACACATCATGGCCGGAGTGAGTCCCTTTACTTTATAACACTGTCTGCACATTATTGTGATGTATTTAGTTAGTTGTTTGGCTTTGTTCTGTGTCACTGATTCATAAAAAGGCTTTAGTGTAACGCGTTTGTAACAACTTTAATGCGGGCGGCTTACATCATCATCATCATCATCGCTACAATGTTACTCTGATCGTTTCGCTCTGAAATCGAGATACATTGTTATAAACATTTACGGAATGTTACATAGAAACAATAAACCCCAACGCAGTGGTGCTGATGGGAAGGATAGTATAACTTTGTTGAGATGTTTAGTGTTTGTTGATGTTCCCACTGACATTTCAACGGATGTATTGATGAAAACAAAAAACAGACAAACATTTTTCGAAATATGGTGTTCATGCGAATAAATCATATGTAGTATTTGTACATCTAAAAGATAATTATGTAATGACATATTACATAAAGATCATTAAATAGAAGGAGCAGTCATTTTCCGTTTACAGGCTATTGTTTCTGTTCGTGTCAGAAATGTTATGTTGATGACTTCACTATTACCCTATTGTTATGTCAAAAGCAGGATGTGTAAGTTTGCAAAGGTTTTTCATTGGTCATGTAAAAGTGCACAAAGCAGTTCAGTTCTAAAATCTCTTATGATCGAACTTCATGCATTAGTTGCCTACTGACAGTCATCTACAAATAATACTGTCTCATGTTTTGACTTTGACTTCATCTCTCTACAAAGGAAAACACTGGAGGACTTTGGGACTCGTTGAAGAAAGCAGCTTTCGTTATTGGATCTGGGCTTT